>NC_081415.1:411083598-411436529 GCF_030272615.1 Cryptomeria japonica
AAATTAATTATTGATTGTTTTTACTAATAAGTATTGTTGCAGCATGTAGACTTCATGTCACCTTTTTGTCAGGAGCCTTCCTGTAATGTCTACCAAAAACACTAGAGAAATATAAGCATCTAACATACTAAATGGAGATAATTTTTTATTTTATTTACAACTAATGGAACACATAAAATTATCTATAATTACATCCAATAACATTATTCATCATAAACATGAATTATAAACACATTAACTAGTTACGCAAGCGGAATATCTTCACAATCCATACAACTTTCTCTCTAGGGTACCTTAACATCATTACTTAATTAACTATCCTAAGCATTAAGATTCTACTCACATGATTACCACATTTATTATCAATTAATCCTTAATCTTAAACAAATGCAACTTATATACTTCCTTTCATTATGATATGCAGCTACTCGATTATTTAACCAATACGAGACGCACTCTACTCTATCATCTAACTACATGGTATGCTTACTCTCTTGAATGCACGTCTAATCCCTTTTCTTGGGTTCCTTTTATATACCAAATCCAAATGTGCTTAAACCCTTAACCATTTCCTATGTACCTGATCATTATCCATGTATGATAATAATGCAATACTTAATACATATACATAACCATCTTTGCTTGACTACTTTATCCATGCTACACATGCATCCACATTCCTTACATGATCATTTCTTTAAACATAGCCTCAATGCATAATGAAATAATCCTCAACCCTTTATTGCATACTTTCCTAACTTCCAATGTAACCACATGAATGACATTATCAACTCAACATGATATTATTAAATAACCATAATTCCTACATTATATTCCTTCCATTAACTTAAGGTTCTATCACATATTAATTTACATCCTAGATGATAACCATGGAATCTAAACCAATACAAATATCTCATCACGTGAATCCATTCTATCTCAAGTATCATTCCATTACAAACATCTAAGTACATGAGAAATCATTTACTTTCATTATACAAGATAAACACCATATATCTCATAGTCTCATTATTACAAATCATGTCATAGTCCTAAGAAATCAACTACTATACAAATACAATTGCATTCATATGAATAATACATCATGTGCATAGCTCTTTCCTAATACATGAATTCATCTATATCTTTACATTTTAATAAATTAAATGAATTCCAAGATACCCATTACATAAATTTTCTACAAGAACATCCATAAGAGGCAACAATGAATTCCAAGATACCAATTTTTTCTAACCTTAGCAAAGCATGGGATAAGGATTTCATTCGGCTAAGGGTTTCTCCCTTATCCCACAACATATTGGAAGTAGTCATGTGGTCATGTGGGATAATAACAACAGGTAGCAAAGAGGGTTTTCACTTTCCCCAGATGATTTCAAAGGCAACAACGGCGGGGTTCTAGTTTCTTTTTTGAGTTGACCGGCTTGGGTAGTCAACTCACTTAAGGTCACTGGCTGGAGGGTTCCTTGTTGTTTGTTAGTTAGTTCCCCTTTGATTTCTCTTACGGGTTGTTGGGGTTCCCTCTTAGGTTAAGGGTCCCCGCTACCCTATGGGATTTTCCAATTTCAGTAGATGATGTTGTGGGATAGTGGGATGGTGATCCTGCTTATGATCCCTACCACCCCGCATAGGAAAAGGAGAGGGGTGAAGTTGCGTGCGGGATAGTGGGGGAATAATAAGGAAGTCTCTTCCTTGTTATCCCATGGGGTTAAAATAATGCATAGATGATGTCATGGGATAAGTAGAGGACAAAGTGAGGTAGATACAAAGAAAGAAGTGATCTTCCCACTATCCCGCGAGGATATTTGGGAAGCATTTTGGCCTCACAGGATTAAAGCAACAAGCGGGTACTATCCCTGCTATCCCATGAGTATTTTTGTGGATACAATGAGGCTCGTGGGATAAGACAAGATAGACAAAACAAGGAATGCTTATCCCACAAGGTGAAGTTGAGTGAAGGAAGTTGTCGTGGGATGAGCAAACAAGAAAGGCAGAAACAAGCAAAGGCTTATCCCGCGAGGTAAAAATAGACCCACAGAGATGCCATGGGATAAGAACTCAAAGCAGCTCAGTGGTCAAACAAAACTAGGGAAACATGGACCCGGGGTACCATGTCGGACATCTATGATGGTTGGATCTTCATAAAGGCTTGATCCGATGACCATTTTTTAATCTTCTATTGGGTTTTTGAGCGCTTACGTGGTGATATCTTTTGCGTCCATCTACGTGTGAGATCTCTTGATTGACGGTGGACTTTTGATTTTGTAGTGGCCATTGGAATTCAATTTCTCTATGCAAGGTGGTTGTCGACCCATTGGTCGAGGATGTTCTTTGCTCAGTCGGTGCTTGATTTTGGACCCAATCTCACTCCAACCACCAGATTTTCTCACCATTACTCTAGAGGTGACCCTGCAGGCCAGTTTTAGATGCCATCCCATGTAGATTTCTCCTAATTTTTCAGGAAATGATTGTCCCTCCTACACTTTTGTAGTTAATTTTTGACAAAACCCATGCCCTCTTCAATGTAGAATAAAGACTTTTGTCTCTACAAGTCTACTCGGCCATGCTTGTTCATAGGAATTACTTCACCAAGGGGTATTTTTTCTATTTTCTAGGCTAAAGGACATCTTTTGGATGTTGTTCTAACATGCAATTAGATCTGTCAATCTGATATTCTCCCCTCTCATATATTTTATAACCCAACCCTGGTTAGGCTTATGGTTTCTTGATTGTAACCAACTTAGTTATGCCTAAACTATAAAGGCGGTTTTGTAACCTGTTGTCAAGATCTTCTCTTTTTTTTTCTCTTACAATAGTCTTTGACTTCTACGACTATAAAAATTACCTTGCCTCTGTATTAACAAGACTTTGCTTGCCTTACCTAGTTTTAGTTTATTCAAATGTGTGTATTTTCTTACCTATTTGTATGAATGCATCTTTTATTATTTTCTCATTATGTGTGATAGTGTTGAGTCCTCTTAGAGTGGCATCTAAGAATATTGTTCATTCCTCCGCCATTGTTAAGAATTCCAACCTTGACTTAGTCTTAGAAAGCTAGACTTAGATAGGAATCAATGTATCTTTTGGGCAGTTTTATTGATGTTCTATGTGATTATAGGTGGGGGTAGATCAACTTTCAGTCTAGGTGCAAGCCTTATTCCCCTTCTTTCATGAAACCTTTCTCTCTCTCCTCTTTCCCTGTCAAAGAATAGGTTAGTTTTATCAGTGTTGGGTTGGTCCAAAACCTGCATCAGATTGGAAAGGAAGTTGGCCTTCTTCAAGACTCAACCTCACTTTTGCAAGTCTCGCACTTGATAGGTTGTTTCCATGTTTCACAAGGTTGATGATCAAGGTTTCTTGGGTCATCAAGGGTGCAAAATCTTGTGACAATGGGACTCTTAAGCAAGGACCAACCACAAGCAATCACAAGAAGAAACTCCTAGAGGCTTACAAATCAACAAGTCACAAACACATTTCAACAAGCAGACACATGTAGGGGTGGAGTGTCATCACATGCTATCCTCCCAAAATATAGAAACACAAACCTTCAAAACATAACCTCAATAGACATGTGGAGATAACTCAACCTATGAGAGAATCAATGAGAGGTTGACTTACCACTGCAGTCGCCTTCCCAGTCTAGGTGCAAGCCTTATTTCCCTTTTTTCATGCAACCCTTCTCTCTCTCCCTTTTCCCTATTAGAACATAGGTTAGTTTTATCAGTGTTGGGTTGGTCCTGCACATAAATGAGATTGGAAAGGAATTTGGCCTTCTCTATAGACTCAACCTCACTTCTGCAAGTCTCACACTTGAGAGGTTGTTTCCATGTTTCACAAGGTTGATGATCAAGGTTTCTTTTGTCATCAAGGGTGCAAATGTTTATGACAATAGTTTTTGGCATTACCCATTGTGACAAATTTCAACATACTTGCTGATGATTCAATGTTTTTCCTGAGCAATTTATCCTTTGGAGGCAATCAATCAATAACTTGGTGACTCTAAGGAACAAATTCAAACTCTCGGTGATACCAGTTGTAGTTTTATAACAAGGAGACACATGCGAGCATCTTATAGAGGTAATTTCTAATACTATGAAATTTCATATTCAAATCCTAGAAGAACTAGAGGTAGGCATTCTTTGTCACCTACAAGGGGAACTCAAGGAGAATCACCTACACCCCTGAGGTCCTAGTCTACCCCTCCCATTACAAGACCTTCTCAATATAGAGGCCCTGCCATCCATATTAACAGACCCTTATTTGCAATGGCGGTCCCAAGAGAACATACCTTTGCCACTTGAAATAGTGTAATTCACTTAGTCCTAACTCAAAAGAATAACATTCCAGTAGTAGCCTTAAAGGCTATACCATTTTTTACTGGAGAAGCATCTACCTCCCCTGAAGAACATATCGAGGATGTGTCATCTATCTGCACAGTGTTGGATGTCACTGAAGAAAATATAGTAGTAAGGCTTCTTTCTTCCTCATTCAAAGGAAAGGACCTTCAGCGGTATAGAGGAATAGCTCCTAAATCCATTCACAATTGGGATGAGTTAGGAGAAAAGATATGTAAGCATTTTGAAGACAAAAGTGACCATCTGTCACTTATGGAGCAGCTAACTATAATCAAAATAGAACCTCATGAGTTCATGGGTGATTTTAATTATACATTCCAAAAGACATGGGATAGGATCCCATCATTGGTAAAGCCTTCATCAAATCATACTTTTCTATATCTCCTTAAGGCTATGAACAGTGACATAGCTGTAATGATTCAATCTATGGGAGTAAATAATCTCCCATTAGCTTATGAGACTACCATAAAGGCCAAAATTTTCTTAATACAGGTAGGAACGTTGTCTTCTAGGCCTCTAATGCCCTTATTTCTAGAGGCTCCTACCCAATAGCCTATTTTAGCATCAATACCAACAACATTTTCAAGCCATTTGCTTATGCTTGCACACCCTCCAGTTTCTAAAATCCAAGAGTTCAGAGCTGCTATGGAAGCTTCAATGCAAAATATGAGCCACCAACTGCAAGGATAGGAAAACAAATTGGTTTAGTCAAGAGATAGTTGCCACAAGCTAACAACATGCCTTATCAGCCCCAAAACAAAAACTATTAGCAACAGAGACCTAATTTTGAAGGGTAGAACCAATTAAGAAATGCTAGACCCTTGAACATTTTGAATCCCATAGCTGCAAGAACCTCAAAGGCTATAGTGCCAATTAAGAACAATCTTGCTCAGGAACAAGATTGGTATGTCCCATGCAATCAGGCACATAATTAGGTCTCATGCCAGAATAGTGAGTTTTCTCAGGCCTTAGTAGCACAAGAGGATCCAACAACATCAGGGCAGAAACAATTTGCTAATTGCCCCAATCAACCACAAGGGGATACAACTTTCATAAATTGGCAGGCGACTAATTTTTGCGGCATGAATCAGACAAGTGGGGATAGTGTGGCCAACAACACAAGATCAAAAAGGAGGGTCATAGATCCTACTGCTAATTCTATAGCTCAAGCTTCACAACTTGTCTTACAATATTCAATACCAAATTCATTTGATAAGGTGACTGCTCCAAACAAAGAGTGAGACTTGACACAAAATGTCAAGTAGGGAGAACCACATAAGGTTCCTATCATACCAAAATCAGACCTAGTCGCTACAAAGGTCCCTACTAAGGTTGCCATCCCCTTTAACATTTTTGAATAGATGAAGAGGTTCAACTTCAATGTATCTATGTGGGATGCTCTTTCTATCCCAACTCAAAGAGACCTATTTTAGGAAGCCCTAAAGGGGACGTATGGTGCAGAGGATATTAGTCAAGGTTGCATCTCTTCAATTTCTACAATCCTAGTGCAACCTTTGGAGGTAGAAAATCCAAAGAAAATCATTAATCCTCTCCCTTTTTATCTATCATTAATAATAAGGAATAATATTGTTCATAATTGCATGATATATAGTGGGGCTAGTAGTTCGGTGATGCCAAAAGAGATAGCTAATCACCTAGGTATCAAGTATGAACCTATCACAAGAGGAGTTGTGCAGCTTGATGGCACATCAATTTAGACTGTGTGAGTCATTAAATATTTAAATCTAACCTTGCATGCTTGCTTGGGTTGTAGTGTGTTGCGAGACATCTTAGTGATTAACCCCCTTTCTTATTTTTCCATTTGTTTATCTAGTGATTTCACTGCCAAGATAGGTGGCTACCTATCTTCTGACTGGTCTTACATGCTATTTAGGACAAGATATGGTACCAAAGTAACCATCAGGGTTGAACTTGTTGCCAATGATCATATAGAGCCCTATACCCCAAGTCCTATCACCATGAATTGTACCCTCCATGAAGAGAAAGAATAAATTTTAGTAAGAGAGCCTGCAACTCAGTTTGAAGAGGTTATTGATTGCCTACTTGATGAGTGAGAAAATGCATCCAAGTTTCACCCTATTGATGAGGTCAATAATACCGGCCCAGGTACGTATTGTATACATGAAGAAGAAACCCACATTCCCAATCTTTCAAAGGAAGAAAATGATATGCAAGGGATCTGTGAAATGTTCTTGGATGGTTCAAGGAACAAAAATGGTGTGAGGGTGGGTGTATTGCTGATCTCTCCCAAGGGGGAGAAATATTTCTTTTCTTTCAGACTTCAGTTTAGTTACACTAAGAATGTAGCTGAGTACGAAGCTTTGATTTTGGGTCTCCAAACAACATAGAGGAGAGGGATCAAATCCTTGAAGGTGCATGGAGATAGCGAGCTGGTCGTTAATCAGATTAGATTTTAGAGAACTACCAAGAACAACCTTCTCAAGTCCTACAAACATAGACCATGGGACCTAATTGAGGGATTTCAGGCCTTCAATATTTCTAGTGTCCCTAGAAATCAGAATAAACATGCTGACCAATTAGTAGCCGTATGTGCCCAACATGGCATTTTGTCTCATGTTGCAGTAGACAAAGAAAAATAGATTAGACTTGTGGTGAGACCAATAATTCCTGATAACCAAGTGAAATCATAGGTCTTTGATTCTGATCAGTAGATTGTGAACTTCCTCCAAGATGAAGTAGAGTTCTCACATAGGAAGCAGGGCATGTTGCAGGACTAGTATGGAGATCAGATCATGCAGCTAAGCTCAAACAAGATACCCAAGGGATTAATCACCTTGGAGGGGATCTTCAACCATGATCAAATTAAAGGGAGAGCAATGCACCTTCCCACCAAGAAAGGAGACTATAGATCAGCCTCCATATATGATGGCATAGCTCTCAACTTGAGAAAGGTATGTTCCCAAAATGATCAAGGTAATTTTGTCAATCTCTATCAAGAGTATAATGATACTTTTTATTTTACATATAAGGATCTAAAAAGGTTTGATCCTATTCTAGCTTAGCATACCATAGAGTTAGATCCTAATGCTAAACCAGTCAGACAAAACGAAAGGCCTATAAACCCGAAGATTGAGCCTTTGGTGAGAAAGGATTTATCCAAGCTTATAGAATCTAGTATTATTTTTCCAATTAAGCATTCTTCTTGGGTAGCCAATCTTGTTTTGATTAGGAAGAAGAATGGGGAAATCAGATTGTGTGTGGACTTTAGGGACCCAAATAGAGCCTCCCTCAAAGATCATTGTCCCCTCCCTTCCATGGAACAAATTTTAGCCAAGGTTAGTGGCTCAGAAAGATTTTCATTCTTGGATGGATACTCAAGGTATAATCAGATCCTAGTCCAAGAATCTAACCAATAAAAGTCTACATTCACTACTAAATAGGGCACTTATGCCTATTGTAATATGCCTTTTGGAATAACAAATGCAAGTGAAACTTTTCAAAGAGCCATGTAGATGGATTTTAAGGGAGTATTAGCAGAATTTGTACTAGTATATCTTGATGATATTACTATATACTCCAAACATGTGGCAGACCATTTTTCTCATCTTGAGCAAGTTTTCAAAAAGTCTTGGGAATATGGTGTGTCCTTTAACCTTAGCAATGTTTATTTGCCACTGAACAAGTAGAACTTCTTGGACACATTGTATCTAAGAATGGTCTAGCCATAGACCTAGAGAGAGTGGAAGCCATTGTGTCTCTTCCACTTCCACATCATAAGAATGGACTTCAGAGCTTTCTGGGTAGAATCAACTTTGTTAGAAGGTTTGTCCCAAACCCTGCAGCCTTGGTCAAGCCTCTCACAACCATGCTAAGGAAGGATTTACCCTGAAAATGGACCAGTGAAGGGAATGAAGGCTTTGATAAGATCAAGTAGGCCATTGCTTAGGCTCGTGCCTTAGTAAATCCAAACTATGAGAAGGATTTCATCCTTTACACATTGGGAGGAGATGCAAGTATATATGTTGTCCTAACATAGTTAAATCAGAATGACTTGGAGCAGCTCATAGCTTTTTTTGGTGAAGGCCTAAAAGACTATGAACTCAGGTATAGCTATGTGGAAACGCACGTCATAAAAGTTGTGAGAGAACTAAAAAATTTTAGACACATTCTCTCAAACAATAGGATTCAGCTCCTAGTCCCACATGCTAGTGTTAAGTATTTCCTTCTGAATAAGGATATAGGTGAGATGAGAGCTGGATGGATCACTAAGGTCATGGAGTATGACCTTGACATCAAAATTACCAGGTTAGTAAGGGGAATAGGACTCTATGAGCAGTTCAATTCATCTTTTGAGGAAAATTCAGAGGTTTCCCTCTTGCTGCAAGAAGAAGAACAGGTTGATAATCAGGGAGATGCACAAACTAGTTGGTTGGAAGTTATGTTTGCCTTCTTAAAGGATGGTAGCTATCCTTCTCACTTTGATAGAACTAGGAGAAGGCATCTCATATTGTAGTCCATCCCCTATGACTTAGTGGATGGTATATTATTCAAAAGAATCCTAGATGGTGTCTTGCTCAGGTGCATCCATGGATATCAGACCAATAGACTGCTAGAGGAATTTCATAATGGTCCCTCAGATGGACATTTCTCAGCAAGGACCACAACTATTAGGATCATGAGAGAAAGCTATTTTTGTCCCTCTCTATTCAATGATGCTCACAAATGGGTTAGACAATTCAAATAATGTGCATTTTTTGCAGGCAAGCAAGGGTTAGTTGCCCTTCCCCTTCATCCCATTTCAACTGATCATCCCTTTGCATAATGGGGGCTTGATTTCATTTGCCCTATCAATACAATGTAAAGTGAAAGCCACAAGTGGATTTTGGCTACTATAGATTATTTCACAAGGTGGATAAAGGTTGTTGCTTTGAAGGATGCAACTAAAAATTTAGTGGTTCAAATTCCTTGAAGGGATTACGACCAGATTTGGAGCCCTTCCACAATTATAATAGACAAAACTAAGGCCTTTGTGGGATCTTAGATCAATCTATGGGTAGTCCAACATGATGTGTTTATGAAAAAATCATTAAATTATTATCCCCAGGAAAATGGCTTAGTTGAGTCCTCTAACAAAAAACTCATTAGAATCATCAAGAGGACTCTTGAAGATAATCAAAGAGCATGTAACTTAAAATTGGAAAAACCCTATGGGATAATAGGATTACTCCCAAGAGACAATTGGATAATTCTCCTTTCATGCTAGTATATGGGAGGGAAGCAAGGCTCCCCTTATCCCTTGAGTTCCCATCTCTAGACCTAGCACATCGGTTCGAGCTCCTGGAAAATGATGCATTGTCAGTAAGGTATGCCAAACTTACAAAGCCTGAAGAGGTCAGAGAGAAGGCCAGACAGACTTTAAATGTTCATCATGGATAATTAAAGAGATCCTTTGACAAGAAGGCCATTTTGAGGACCTTCCAAGTAGGAGATTTTGTCCTAAAATGGGATGTTGATAGAGAAAAATCTGGAAGGCACTCAGAATTTGACGCAAGATGGAGTGGTCTCTATGTGATTACACGCTACAAGGAGGCCAACACTTTCAAGTTAGCTAGGTTGAATGGGGAAGATCTTCCCATTGTGGTGAATAGAATTCACCTTAAAGCATTCTCTTAAAGGGTTGTTGTTGCAGCTTCTTTTATAAATATTGTAATTTATGTTCTTCTTCTTTCTAGCAAGTGCGCACCTACAAGCTATTCTCTGGAATGACAAAGTTTTGACATTTCACAGGGGCAGAGATTATAGTTTCCTTCAGGTTTTGACTCTATGCCCAAAAGACATCATAAGGCTACTGATCAATGTACCAAGAAGGCTTCCCATCCCCGTCAAGTAGCTAGAAATGTTGGCAATTTTTGCCAACCTTAGCAGAGTGTTGGATAAGGATTTCAGTCAGCTAAGGGTTGCTCCCTTATCCTGTAGCACATTGGAAGTAGTCATGTGGTCGCACAGGATAAGAGAAACATGGAGCAAAGGGGGCTTCTTCTTTCCCTGCATGATTTCAAAGGCAGCAATGGTGGGGCTCTAATTCATTTTTTTAAGTTGATCAGCTTGGGTGGTCAACTCACTTAAGGTCACCGGTTGGAGGGTTCCCTTTTGTTTTTTCTTACTGGTTGTTGGGGTTCCCTCTCAGATTAAGGGTCCTTGCTACCTCGTGGTATTTTCTAATTTCAACAGATGATGTCACAAGATAGTGGGATGGTGATCCGGCCTATGATCCCACCACCCCACACAGGCAAAGGAGAGGGGTGAAGTTGCATGCAGGATAGAAAGGGAATAGTAAGGAAGTCTCTTCCTCATTATCCCATGGGGTTTGAACAATGCATAGATGATGCTATGGGATAAGTAGAGGATAAAGAAAGGAAGAAACAAAGAAAGCAATGATCTCCCCACTATCTCACAAGGATATTTGGGAAGCATTTTGGCCTCGTGGGATAAAAGCAACAAGTGGGTAGTGTCCCCACTATCCCACAAGTATTTTTGTGGATACAACAAGGACCACATGATAATACAAGGAAGACAAAATAAGGAACACTTATCCCATGAGGTGAAGCCGAGTGAAGGAAGATGCCTCAGGATAAGCAAACAAGAAAGGTAGAAACAAGAAAAGGCTTATCTTGTGAGGTAAAAATATACCCATAGAGATGTCGCGGGATAAGAACTCAGAGTAGCTCAATGGTCAAACATAGTTGGGGAAGCATGGATCCAGGGTGCCATGTCAAACATCTGCGACCATTGGATCTTCATAAAAGCCTGATCTGACAACCATGTTTTAATCTTTTATTGGGTTTTTGAGCTCTTACGTGGTGAAATCTCGTGCATCCATCTGTGTGTGAGATCTCTTGAGCAATGATGGATGTTTGATTTCATAGTGGTCATTGTAATTCAATTGCTCTATACAGGGTGGTTTTCAACCCATTGATCGAGGATGTTCTTTGCTCAGTCGACATTCGATTATGGACCTGATCTCACTCCAACTACCAGATTTGCTCACCATTACTCCAGAGGTGACCCTATAGGCCAATTTCAGATGCCATCCCATGTGGATTTCTCCTGATTTTCAAGAAATGATCGTCCCTCCTATGCCTCTGCAACCAATTTCAAATAAAACTCATGCCCTCTTAAATGTAGAACAAAGACTTTTGTCCTTGCAAGTGTACTTGGCCATGCCTGTTGATAGGGATTACTTCACCAAGGGGATGTTTTTCTCTTTTCTAGGCTGAAGGATGTCTTTCAAAGGTTGTTTTAACATGCTATCAAATCTATCAATCTGATCTTCTCCTCTCAGAAATATTTTGTAACCCAACCCTAGTTAGGGTTAGGGTTTCTTTATTGTAATGATCTTAGTTATGTCTGAACTATAAAGGCAATTTTGTAACCCGTTCTTAAGATATTCTCTTTTTTTTTTTTCTCTCTTACAGTAGTCTATGACTTTTGCAACTATAAAAATTACCTTTCCTTTGCATTAATAATATTTTTCTTGCCTTACCTAGTTTTAGTTTATGCAAATGTGTGTATTTTCTTACTTATTTGTATTAATGCATCTTTTCTTATTATGTGTGATAGTGTTGACTCCTCTTAGAGTGGCATCTGAGAATATTTTTCATTCCCTTGCCATTGTTAAGAATTCCAACCTTGAATCAGTCTTAGAAAGGTAGACTTAGATAGGAATTAGTGTATCTTTGGGGTAGTTTTATTGATGTTCTATGCGATCATAAGTGGGGGTAGATCAACTTCCAGTCTAGGTGCAAGACTTATTTCCCTTCTTTCATACAACCCTTCTCTCTCTCCCTTTTCCCTACTAGAACATAGTTTAGTTTTATCAGTGTTGGGTTGGTCCTACACACATCAGATTGGAAAGGAATTCGGCCTTCTCTAGAGACTCAATGTCACTTCTGCAAGTCTCACACTTGAGAGGTTGTTTCCATGTTTCACAAGGTTGATTATCAAGGTTTCTTGGGTCATCAAGGGTGCAAAATTTTGTGACAATGGGACTTTCAAGCAAGGACCAACCATAAGCAATCACAAGAAGAAACTCTGAGAGGATTACAAATCAACAAGTAACAAACACATATCAACAAGTGGACACATGTAGGGGTGGAGTGTCATCACATGCTATCCTCCCAAAATATAGAAACACAAACCTTGAAAACATAACCCTGATAGACATGTGGAGATAACTCAACCTATGAGAGAATCAATGAGAGATTGACTTACCACCATAGTGGCCTTCCCAAGATTATCCTAAAACATCATACCTGGGATCAAGTCATGGGGACCAAATATTCATTATCCTGATTAGTGAGTTATTTATGCATCCCATTAATTTATTATCATGTTATCACTTGTTTACATCATGGTAAACTTCCAATGTACCCTAACTGTCTAGACTTCATGTATCCTTACAAGGAACCTCATGCAAGCCTATCTCTCATGACCCTGGTCATCACAAGTAAGCCCACTCCCCCTAACATGTTCCCAAAACAAAATGACAACAAGAGGCTCATAACCGACATGTAAATCTGAAAACCATAGGTGCCATCGTGCAGCCATAAATCATGCATGATCATCCAATTGCCATAATGCCAAGTAAACTAATAAATAGCCTCATAGAAAATTAATACATCAAGAACCACAAAAGGTCATCAGAATTTGCCACAATTATGAAATGAAAGCTACATAAAACACATTCACTTGACATTGGATCAACAACAATAGAACAACACTCACAATCATGGCTCACCAAGAGAGTATGAAACATCGTCAAGGAAGCATATCAACACATAGAAGCAAAAACCACATAAAAACATCAAATGTGATCAAACTCAAAGCTGGAAAATATCACCAGACCTCCATAAATGCCTCTTGTATGACATTAAAACTAGAAAACTAAAATAAACTGAACAAATTGATCAAAATAGTAAATACAATAAGTTAGCACCTTTGTCATGCAATAAAACACATATATCCAATGATATAGTACACATATTGACCCAAACAACGCTTACACTAAATACAAACTCACATACACAGATTTGAAGAGCGCATATAATATAAAATAGCGTATTTGCCCAAACAAACATCGATTTTGTTAAAACAAACAACGCATTTACTGATTCTTTCAGCACATATACATAGGGTTTTACAACATATTAAGTTTCAACACATTTACATTAGACTCGGACTCAAAAAGATAAAATTTGTGACAAAGCTATAAAATCCAAGACATCGCGAAATCTTACAAATAAAGGCTTAAAAGAAACGTCCAAACAATAAAAAATGATTGATATAAACATAATACAAAATCATTGACTATAACAGAAGATATTTTGAGATACGACTTCATGGAAATAACACAAAATATATTCAAAAGATACACTGAGAGACTCGCAGAGAGTTTAATAAGGCTCATCGACAATCCCAAACCAAAGGGGAGACCAAAATACACATCTAAATAATCAATGAGTTAATTCAAGGAAGATCAGAGAGACAAAAAATAATTGCAGAGTCATGCGTACGACAATCCCAACAACCCCAAAAAATTTCCCATTTTCTAAAGTCAAACGATATAACAAAAATAACTATTTAGGGAAATATTTCTCTTCCAACTATATAAAAAAATATACAATAAATTTCATTATTCCCAAACACTTGCATACAATTTGCAGACATAGAGAAAACACAAAATAAACTAAAACTAAAAAAATTCCAGGGACAAAGAGGTCCAACCTACACCCTATGTGATGGAAGAAGGTTGAAGAAGAGCCCACACAAAATCCAACAAGCTCCAAAAGCCAAAATTCAAGCCCAAGGTAAAATTTATAGAAGAAACTCAAAAGATGGTAACCTGACAACAAACTCAGGCAACTGGATAAAAACAAAACCAAGCCTAAACCTTAGCCTCCAAACCAAAACCCTAGCCTCAAAGTCAACCAATGAGAATGAAGGGTAGGTAAGGAAAATATAACATATTTACAAACATATAAGTGGGATGTGATATTATTTTCTTTTAAGGTATTTATCTACCCCACACAAATAATAGACAAACTATATTAATAAATGACAGGCTATAAATTAAATAATCCAAGTGGGGATTAATAATTAAATAATTCAAAAGCTCATAAAGTAGATAAATAACCACAAAAAATAGTAAACATTAAATAAATAAATAAACCATAAACAATAAATAAATGAATAAATAAATAAACCATAATATAAATATTCAATAAATCATAAATCAACACTAAATAAATAAACATTAAATATCAAATAATTAAATACGAAAAAGGCCAATAATACAATAAATTAAATTAAACATTATTAGCTATAAAATCACACATAAATACATCAAACAAATCAACAATAACTAGCATACCCACAATCACCTCTGCTATTGATCTTATTGCACCTTTAAAAATTGCCAATGCGGCGGTTAAAAGTGAGGAAATTACCACGTGGATGGGTGAACACAGACTCCCTGAAGACGTCAGACAAATCATTAGTAATGAGAGATATAGAAGCACTCCAAAGATTTTTGATGGATGGGATAATTATGAAAAGTACTAATGTGAGTACTTCGAGTTACTATAATAATGAGAATATCACTCATTCTAACATCAATGCCATTAACTCTCACACTTTCTGGGTAACTATTATAGTTCTGAAAAGCTCTCTGGTTTATCTGCTCTGCAAGCTTCAAAATTTGACCATGGGTAGCGACAACATGGGTGAAACAGGAGGAGATATGAACCAAGTAGTTGTAAAGAATGGAAACAGAAGGAAGAGGTTTGGGGTATATTGTAGCAGGGTGGTCTCTCGAACTTCATGGAGAGACTCCATGGTCGAGATGGTATGGTTACCAATCTTTTCTGCAAGAACTGGAAGAAGGGCATGCTAAAAATGGGCGATCAAATGGCTGAAATCGATGAAGACTTAATTACTCAAGCTACAGGCCTCACAAGGGAAGGCTGCAACTTCTACAGAGATAGGAAGGTTAGCAAGGAAGCTATTGAAAGGTACCCGGAAATGGAGAAAAAGAAGAAATGACTGGTAAAGTTGAGCAAAACCTACTACCTGCTCAGGGATTTTGCCAAACCCTGGAGGGAAATCCTCTTTGTTTTAATGCATTATATCACTCTAGATGGTAGGTTTATGAAACTTTATGGTTATCACTTTGTTCTGTTAAACCACTTTAGGCACAATGATAAGGTTGATTTCCCTTATTTCCTATTTTGCTTGATAAATGCATCCCTCAACGCCTATAAGGAGAATCCTCTGGGTGATTTTGCTATGCACGAAGGCGTAATGGTCCTAATTTATGACCATTTAAAAGCCAACCAAATAGCTCGGATGCAACCCTCTATGGACTCTGAGGAAGAGATGTTTGATTCTGCCTTTTCTGAGGAGGAGGAATCCAAAAGTGACTCTTCAACTGACACAAAGGATAGCACTGATGTCTCGGAGTATGAAAGTGGAAAGAAGAGGAAATACAGTAAAACAAGACCCTCTTCTACTAAGGGCAAAAAGCCAAAAAGCAGACCCCTGATCACCATCTCTTCGGAAGAGGAGTACTTGGATGACTCTAAAAAGGAGAACCTTAAAGGGTTGCCGAAGAAGAAAACAAAAGACCATACCTAGACTAGGAAAAAGCACAAGAATAAAGAGGAGACTGGTAAGGACCCGACAACCAACAAGCAAGCTAAGGCCCTGGAAGCTGATTGGAGTCTGGAAAAGGAGACCATGGAAGAGACTCTTAAGGCAGCTGATATAATTTTTTCCCTCCACATCCCTAAAGAGGAACAAGTTACCCCTGGAAAAGCCGCCCCCCCCATCTGGTCCTCCTCCTAAGGGTTTGCATGGTTTCATGGAAACTATGGAGTGGCTCATTAATGGCTACAAGAAAGTTGAGGATGAAAACAAAAAACTCTGCAACAGAGTCTTGATCCTAGAAACCATTAATACTGGGGAAGGGAACACTATGGCCGACTATATTGAGGACCTAAAAAATACCATTGCCAAAGATGAAGACATCAGAGATGCTTTTAAACCTAAGTTTGAGAAGATTGAGAAGGATTTCTTGGAAAGGAAGAGCCTTGCTGACACTAGCGATAAAACCCTCTTGGATACCATTACCAAAATTGGTAAAATTGAGGAGTGTCTGAAGAAAATTGTTGAACAGAGCCTAAGTATCCTAAAGATCTCAGCTAACAACACCCACACCCTCATCAGCAAACTAGATGAAGAAAACGAAATCCAGGACATAGACCTAGAAGGTGAAGGAATAGGGGAAGCTCAAGGTCCCAGAACCCGCACTAGAGGCAAGAGGAAGGAAAAGAAACTGAACAAGGATCTGGAAGACCTGAAAGTTGTTGGGGCCACCTATGACGAGCTGGTGATTAAGGTAGATGATTTGCTGAAGAAAATTACTGTATAGTGCCTTCTCTGTTTCTTTGTTGTTTTTTGTTGTTAAGTTGTTCTTTCTGTCTGCTGGTCTTTTGGCTAGTCTTTTTGTATGCAGACTTTAAAATACTGTTCTTCTTAGTGCTTTTTCTCTATCTATGTTGTAAAGGTTTCGGGTCCTAAAAACCTATTTTTTAATTAATCAGAACTAGCATACCCACAATCACCAAGAAAACCACATCTCGCTAACTGACATCGCGAATTACGCCAAGATGCTGACGACTCAAGGTAGACATCTTAGACCTAGAGTATGGGAAGGAAACTCATGCCATCCCCGTACCACATACCATTGGGATTTAAAAACACGCTCGGACCTATGGAGCTAGGTGGAGTCGGTGTCTAGTACCTGCAAATACTGCAACCACAAAGCAACGATACAACATATGCATATATATCATAACAAGAAAGTGATAGGGAATTGCAATGACACATCCTGCTTGCAATGAGTGATGTAACATCGTTCCTCTAACAAAAATAGTCATACAATAATCAAACACATCACATAATTAAATCATCATATGAGATCATGAAATAAGGTTAGTGAAATCGTAATAGTATCAAATCCATGATCAATATGAACCATCAATAATCCATCAACATAGTAATGCATATAGAATCCATCAAACTCATATATCCATCAAATCACATGATCAATAATGATAGCATCTCCATCCCTTTAAATCATCAAAATATCATATGTCCAACTAATGTCTAGCATCATAATAAGTAACTAAAACACATGAATAATCATAATCCAAAAAATCATAAAGAGTCTAGATATGTCTATCATGCATAAAATAAAAGTCAATTCAAGGGTGGACACTACATCATCACCCCCTTTTCCTAGGCTTAATCCTAGAATCCTAAGAACAAATAGGGGTATAGCTCTCTCATCCACGTTGCATCCTCCCATGTAGCTGAAGAATCATCAATTGGATCCCACCAAACCCTTACCTGCTCTATGCTCTGACCTCTGAGGAACATCTCTCAATGTTGAAGAATGTGCACGGGCTCCAAATAAAGCTTCCCATACACTACCTGAAATGCATTCTAATCCAAAACATGCGATACTTTAGTTTGATATAACCTAAAAAAAGAAACACGAAACACATCATGGATGCATGAGAAGTTAGGTGGCAAGGCAAGGCGATAAGCCATAAGACCAATCCTCTCCAAAATATCAAAAGGTCCTACAAACTGAGGCGCCAACTTAGAGCCTTTTCCATTATGGATCAGACTCTTTTGTGGGTGAACTCTCAAAAACACCTTGTTGCTAACTGAAAACTACCTGTCCACACAACGAGCATCTGCATAATTCTTTTGTCTATCCTATACCGCTACCAAATGCTCTCTTATGCGAGCCACCTGCTACTCCATATTCTGCAAGATCTCTGAACCAATACGCACTCTATCCTCCAAATCATCCCAACTCAAGGGTGTATGACATGGTCTACCATACAACTCCTGAAAAGGAGACATACCAATATAACTGTGGTAACCATTATTATACACAAACTACACCAAATAGAGGTAATCCTCCCAACATGACTACTAATCCATAACTTACATCCTCAACTTGTCCTCCAAAACCTGATTAACCCACTCTATCTAACCATCTATCTTAGGATGATATGTTGAACTAAAGTTCAACTGCGTCCCTAAATCATGTTGAAGAGCTATCCAAAAGGCTGATGTGAACACCAGATCATGATCTGAAATGATCCGTTGAGGAATACCATGCAATCTCACTACTCCCTCCAAGAAAATCCAAGCTACTATTATTATTGTGTATGATGACCCGATGGGATAAGTGTGCCACCTTGGTCAACCTATCAATAATGATTGTAATAGCATCATAATGATGAGAAAACATAGGCAAACCAACTATAAAATCCATAGATATAATGTTCCATTTCCATCCTGGAACCAAGTTCGATTGCAATAATCATGTTGGATGATGTTCTTCCTTCACTTACTGACACTCTTAGCCACATGACACAAAATCTGCAATATCTCTCCTCATACTAGACCAATGATATATCTGTCTCATGTCTGTGTGCATATTCTTGACACCTGCATGTGCCTCTGACATGATCAATTCTTGGAGACCATCTAATGGTGGAACATAAATGTGTCCCAAATGCCTAAGAAGACCATCTAACTCAACTAAATAGCCTACATATCTACCCTCAAGAGCTCTACTTGTAGAAACCTCTACAACAATCACCTGATACCACACATTTGATCGAAGGGCACTAAGAATATGGCTCCTCAAAGCTACACGAAGTGACACTGTTGAAATCTCATGCCTCCTGCTGCTCAATGCATCTGCTACCAATTCTCCTTAATCTAGATATATCTCACCTCAAAGCCGTATTCACATAGAAACTCCATCCAACACCTTTTTCCTAGCATTTAAATTTGACTGCGTGAAGATATACTGCAAACTATGATGATCTCGATGCAACTCGAATCGATGCCCAAGAAGAAAATGCCTCCATCTAACCAAAGAATGAACCACTGCCAGTAAATTGAGATCATGGGTGGGGTAGTTTTGCTCATGATATTTGAGTTTACGCGACTCATATACAATCACATGACCATCTTGCATCAACACTTCTCCTAGAACCTCCAAAGAAGCATCTGTACACACCATTAAATCACCTAAAGGATTTGACATTTCTAGAATAGGTGCACTAGTCAAATGCTCCTTAAGGATCCAAAATGTTGTCTCACACTACTCTATCCAAACAAACTTCTTCCCTTTCCTCTGAAGAGAAGTGATAGGATGGGATATCCTGGAGAAATCTTGAACAAACCTGTGATAACATCCTGCAAGACCCATAAAGCTACAAACATCGCCCACATTAGTGGGTTCTCGCCAATCAACAATTGCCTAAATCTTAGAGGGATCAATGTGATACCTTCTCCTAAAATTGCATGACCAAGATACCAAACCTCTAACTAGAAGAACTCACACTTAGTCATATTGGTTTACAACTGATTCTCCTGTAAGAACTATAAAAGCTATCTCAAATGG
This sequence comes from Cryptomeria japonica, assembly GCF_030272615.1. Classification (NCBI taxonomy): domain Eukaryota; kingdom Viridiplantae; phylum Streptophyta; class Pinopsida; order Cupressales; family Cupressaceae; genus Cryptomeria; species Cryptomeria japonica. The sequence goes on from NC_081415.1 coordinate 411,103,507, forward strand.
TCCTCATTCTCCTCTACTGATCTCAAGAAGACTAGAATATCATCTAGAAATTCTAGCACAAATCTATCCAAATAGGTCCTAAATACACCATTCATCAAGCTCATGAAAACTGATGGTGCATTCGTGAGACCAAAAGGTACCACTATAAACTCATAGTGTCCATATCTAGTACAAAATATTGTGTGATGAATGTCTGCCTCATGAATCCTCAACTCGTGATACCCAGACTTAAGATCAATCTTGGAGAAGACCTTTGCATCCTTAATATGATAAAATAAATCATCTATCTTTGGCAAAGGATATCGATTCTTCACTGTCACCTTATTAAGTTGTCTATAGTCAATGCACAAGCGAAGAGATCCATCCTTTTTCTTTACAAACATCACAAGTGCACCCCATGGGGACACACTAGGATGAATAAATCCCTTAGCTAGAAACTCCTCTAACTACAACCTCAACTGACTCAACTCTTGGGTAGTCATCCGATAGGGAGCCTTAGGGATAGGCTTAGCTCTTGGCACCAAATCAATCCAAAAATATATATCTCACTTGGGCAGCATGCCCAAAATCTCACTAGGAAAAACATTTGCAAACTCCTGAAGAAAATCCTTTGAACACACTCCCTCATCCATTTCATTCACCCTCACTGTAAACAACTGGTAACCCTTACATACACACCTCTTCATCTGCATAGTAGAAATCTGTTGGTATTTTGATGATATTTTGATTGTCATTGATGGACACACACTTACTTGATGTATGAGTTATGCTCAACCAGTAGTTTTTCCAACCGTTATTGTATGTCATTGAATGTGTAGCCTTTAGACTATTGGATTTTGCAGAAGATGGTTTACCGGTCATAGATTGACTGAAGACCCCAAGCGGTACAAGAATCTCAAGTGGAATGAAGGACCCGAGTGGTAGTCAATTTTTGATTGGAACACTATGATCTTCCAGTATTCATTTTTGACAATCGATAATCGGTATATTGTATTAACCAATACATATCTGTGATGAGTTACCAACCGGTATTATTGTAATGTGTGATGAGTTATCATCCACTGACACTTTGGCAGTGTTTTTGTGTCATGTTACCAAATGTGTCTAGATGCACTGTACCTAGGAACTTGTAGTCTAATCTTATTGGACTGACATGAAATCATATTCCTTTATAAGGACATCATGTCGAGGTTTTGTATGTGACATAGAGAAGGAAAGGTTATTATGTACGATCATTGAAGAGAAGGTTAGGTCTGTGTGAAGAGATAGAGTGTGCAGATATAGAAGACTAAAGTAATGTTGAAATGCATTAACAAGGAGTTGTCAAGGATCTAATTAAGCATACTATGCTATTATCTAGATCATTCACTTGTTTATTACTCACATCTTCGACAAGTCTAAAGCCCTTAACCGAGTAGGCTCAACAAAGCCTTTGTAAATCCTCTACCAAGGTGGTTCACAACTATGGATCTTAAATCCTCTAACGAGTAGTCTTTAATAGGACTTATCTCCTAACAAAGATCTAGATTCCTAACAGGATCTGTTCTAGTGAAGAACATTGTATGACCTTAACTGATCTAACCTTAACCGGTCTAGTTACTATTCTATAGATAGTTACTTGTGAGTTTTTGCTCACCATGGTTTTTTCCATCTGGATTTCCACGTCAAATATCTTGTGTTATGGTGGGTGAATGCTTTGTTTTCTATTTGGTTTGCATTTATCTTAACCGGTTTATTAGTGAATCTGTTGTACCAGTTATTTGCTAAATTGTTTAAGAGTTTGCTTATAGTATTTTTTGGCATACTAACTCACCCCCCTCTTAGTATTCATCAAAATCATGCAAAGAGAAATGGGTCTCTGAATACTCACTATCTCCACACATTCCCCACTATCATCCACACACTACACTCTCTTACCCCGATAATCTATCTGATCTCGATGAGACTCAAGCCAATCCATGCCAAACACAATATCATAGGATCCCAAGGGTAAGACATGAAGATTCACTATGGTATGGAAACCACCTACAACCAAGGAACAACCAAGTATAAGGGAGTCCACTACCACCTTGGAGCTCATAGATAACTCTACTTGCCACCTATCATCCTACTTTGCCACAACAAGCCCCCTTTTCTCTACTAGAAAAGGAGTAACAAAAGAATATGTAGAACCTGAATCAAATAGAACTGTGCAAGAGATACCACCTATCACACCTAATGTCTCCACAATGGTGGCCTAATTTTCAGCCTGATGGTTATCAATCGCCGCAAACACGTGATGGGATCTACCTACATCTCCAACTGTAGGCTCAGAAATAGCTAGCTTTTGTTGTCCTAGCATCTAAGAAGTATGTCGAGGACAATGAATGGCAATGTGTCATGGCTGTCCACATGAAAAGAAATCTCTCCTAACAAATCCTCTACTCACTAGAGTAGCACTCGACTATTGACCACTCCCTCTACTAGAAGCTGGCTGAGAACTCTGTGCTGGCTGAGAAGGAGTATTCATCCTATCATGCTGATGACTACAACTCCTGCCAACCTAAAATCTAGCACCTCACACAAATTTTTGACCCTGAGGATGCCTTTTCTTAAACTGCTGACCGCTGCAGAAAGAAGAAGTATGGCTCCTAGAAAAACCTAAAGTTTGTGGCTGAGAACCTCTCACAATAGATCCTGTAACTAGTGCACTAGCTGTCTGTCCACCTGTCGCACCTCCTGAAGCTAAGGCAAGATTCTCCTTTTCTATCCTCGCCTTATCCACAACTGCCTCAAAAGTTTTAGGTTTGTGCATATGAACCTCACCACTAATACGATCACTGAGACCTCTCACAAAGTGTTGAATCAACATCGATTCATCATCTACAATCCTAGAATACTTCCTAAGATCGAAGAACATATGCTCGTACTACTCCATTGTCATCTTCTATTATCTCAAGTCATGGAACTCATTGGCCTTCCTCTGCCTCCAATGCCCTAAAATAAATCGAGCATGAAATTTCTCTAAGAACAACTCCCAAGATATTGTCACTATATCCAAACATAGCTTCTTCTCCTCTATATGCCACCATTTCATTGCAAAATCACAAAGATGCATAATCTCACATCCCGCCTTGGTGTTACTGCTGCACAGGTGCATAGAAAAATACCTACCCAAGTGCAACAGCCAAGTATCCACCTCCATGCCACTACCTAAGTCATCAAAAGTAGGAGGATGAGTCCTCATCAGATCTCTCATGTGACTAGCTACAAGTGCCTCTTGATCCACCTCAACTCTCCTCCTAGGATAACATGAACACTCTCTCTCCTAATGCTCTGAATGACGTGACTCCCCTTGTTGGTTCTCCTCCTATCTCAGTCCTAGGCAACCAAGAAGCTCCTAAATCACGTTCACCAATTGCGGAATCACATCACCTCTAAGATGATCCTAATACTGCTCCTCATGGTGTGACTCTTCATAAACATTAGGACGAGGGTTCCTATGAGTACCCATGCAACCAACACAATGACAATCTCTACCCCCAGTAGGCATCTCATCTAAGAAAGATGCAAAAGAGAATTATAAGATAACAAACTAGGGAAATAAGAGAAAAAACAACAAGCAAGGATAAAACTGTTGGGCTACCCAATGCTAAATACCAACATGCACAATAGGCTCAAATGAAACGAGAGTACCTAGTGTATGAACATGGTATCTAATACCAGATGTAATGCCAACCAAAATACCCTAGAGAAAATAAGCATCTAACATACTAAATGGAGACAAATATTCTTTTTTATTTACAACTAATGCAACACATAACATTATCTATAATTACATCAATTAACATTATTTATCATAAACATTAATTATAAACACATTAACTTGTTACACAAGTGGAATATCTTCACAATCAATACAACTTTCTCTCTAGGGTACCTTAACATCATTACTTAATTAACTATCCTAAGCAATAGCATTCTACTCACTTGATTACCACATTTATTATCAATTAATACTTAATCTTAAACAAATTCAACTTATATACTTCCTTGCATTATGATATGCAACTACTCGATTATTTAACCATTACAAGATGCACTCTACTCTATCTTCTAGCTACATGATATGTTTAGTCTCTTCAATGCAAGTCTAATCCCTTTTCTTGGGTTCCTTTTATATACCAAATTGAAAAGTGCTTAAACCCTTAACCATTTCCTATCTATATGGTCATTATCCATCTATCATAATAATGCAATACTTAATACATATACATAATCATCTTTGCTTGACTACTTTATCCATGCTACACATGCATCCACATTCCTAACATGATCATTTCTTTAAACATGAGCTTCAATGCATAATGCAAGAATCCTAAAGCCTTTATTATGAAAACTTTCACAACTTCCAATGTAACCACATGAATGGCATTATCAACTAAACATGATATTATTAGATTGTTAAGTTCTGATACTAAATGTAAAGAACTGATGCCAATAGCTAACAAGATGAGAGGGGGGGGTGAATCATACAAACTTAATCTTCCATAAAATCAACAGATTCAACCTCGGTAACTTATACTTCAGTAATATGACCAAAAACTGTTAAATATGCAAACTTATAAACACATAATCATCATAACACATATAACACTAGATTTAATGTGGAAACCCAAATAGGGAAAAACCACTGTGGAATTTTGGACCCACTAAAAAATATACTCTTCTAGAGTATGCTCGGTTAAAAGCAAATCCTATTAAAGATTACAAACACATTGCTAGATGTGACTCGATTAAGGGATTTCCCTCAGATCTGTTAGGATCTTCACTTTGCTAGAAGTGACCTTGTCAAAGGATTTCAAACACTCATTTAGAATGTTACCTTGCTAGAGGGTTTACAAATAAAACTATTAAGTCCACTCAGTTAAGAGATTTTCTATCACTTACAAAATAACAGTAATAAAATATATCTGCAACTTCACATCTAAAATGCTAAAGAAGATTCTTATTTTCTCAAAACAATCTTGTCATAGGACTTATCTTGTCCCTCTGCTAGGCTCCCTACTCTATTATTCAAACAGGTCTTCAAGCTTATGTGCTCGGTAATCGCTATGTAGCATCCCTATGCTTACACTTGTCCGCATACATTGTTCATCAACAATTTCTTATTTATAAACAATTTGATAACCGCTGAATCTCCTTGATCACATTTCCCATGATCAATCTTAGCCATCAAATCTTCAATCTTGACTAGGTTCAATGTATCTTTTGATCTGAAAACTTTTTACCTTGCCTTGGGACTTGCATTCCTTTCATGGAACTTGCACAAGGTTATTGTGGTTCAATCTGCGCTGTAGATCTTCCTGCCAATCTTCTATTGCCATATATCCTTAACAAACTTCATGTGCGGCATACCAATCATTTATACATCACTAGCTCATCAGCATCCTTCATTAAGTAATGCTTTTATCCATCCAATGCGATCTGTCATAACTCGGTTGCAACTAGGTAAATACTAAACTTTACTCGGTAGACATTCTACCTTCATTAACCGATATCGATAACCTTAGGGTTTTACCGAGTAGGTTCCTTAGGGTTTACCGACTAGGTTCTTTGCTCGGTAACATAGTATAGTATTAACCTTACAATCAACAATATATGTAGGATATCAAAATAATCTAAACATCATGATCTCGTCATTGTCTAACTCAGTAATAATTGCCCATTGAATAACTTATTTCTCCCCTTTCTTATAACATTATTTCTATGTCTTTTACTGACCACTTAATTCTCTTCAAATTAATCTTCTCAAGATATGGCAACATCATACTGAATCAGAAAATCAATTTCTTGACATCAATGATAGAAAAATGTTATAAAGACAGTTATCATCCCTTTTTCAATAATATCAAATAATCTTCAACAACCTTCTCAATATCCTTAATGAATATCAACAATCTCCTTCTACTAAAAATGCCAACAATCTCCCCCTTTGGAATTGATGTCAAAACCAACTTTTAAATGGTAATACCAACAAGATATTCAAATTGATTTGGATTCAGATTGCTGTTAGACTTCTCCTGTTATCCTTGAGTTGTTAAAATCTTCTGAAGTGTTTTCCCTTTTGTATTCTTCTCCCCCTGTCATTAGTCTTCTATTATCTTCTTCATTTAGGATTTTACCATTTAGTCTTCTCCCCCTTTAACAACAATGCCAAAAATTAAAAGAACTAAATCATGATTTCTTCCTCTGTGAAGATATTTGCCTTGTTGTGTATCATCTCAGTCTCAGTCAGAGCAACTTGTCTCTAGTCACTATTTACTGCACACCTTTATAAAACATTCTAAAGTGCATAAATCAGCATCAATCCACACCTAATATTCTGTAGATTCATCGAATTGATGCTTTCACTGAACTCGATCAGTGAGTAGAAGATAGGGGTAGGACCCCTAACTTGCTTTTGAGATACTCAAAAGTGTCCCTTGGCAATGGCTTTGTGAAGATGTCTGCTAATTTCTCCTTTGAACTGATATATTCCAGCACAACTTTCTTCTCTTGAACTTCTTCTCTGAGATAATGATACTTTATAGAGATATGTTTTATCTTAGAGTGCATTACTGGATTCTTTGAAATGTTAATGGCACTAGTATTATCATAGAATATAGTTACTGGCTCGGTAACTTTCTCATTTATACCTTCCAACAGTTGTTTGATCCATGCTATATTGGTACAATTCAATGTTGCAGCAACATATTCAGCTTCTACTGTTGACTGTGAGATACATCCTTGTTTCTTGGTAAGCGAACTCACTAGTCCTTCTCCTAAAAAGAAAGCTCCACCACTTGTGCTTTTCCTGTCATTTTTTTTGCCTACCCAATCAACATCAATATAAACTTTTAAATCAAAATCATTTCTCTTTTCATATACTAAGCCATAATCTTCAGTGCCTCTCAGGTATCTGAAAATTCTCTTGATTTTTGTCATATGGGTTTCCTTGGGATCTGCAAAAAATCTTGCAACAATACCTATTGCATGTGCTATATCTGGTCTACTATGCACAACATATTGCAACTTCCCAATCATAGATCGGTAAAGTGTCTCATCAACAGATGCAGATTCATCATTCTTTGATAGTTTACAGTTAGTAGTCATAGGAGTACTTACTGGTTTAGAATCCTCCATTCCAAATTTCTTCAAGATTTCCTTTATGTACTTGGATTGAGTAATGAAAATCTCATCTTTCATTTGCAGTATCTATAAACCTATAAAATATTTTATCTCACCGATTAATAACATCTCAAATTCTTTGCTCGTTTCATTTCCAAAGTTCTTGCATAAGGAGTCATTACCACAAAAAATAATATCATCAACAAATATGGCTGAGATCAGTATACCATTGTTCTCATCATTCTTCATGTACATATTGCTGTTTTCACTTGTCCTTATAAAACCAATCTTGATTAAGTAAGAGTGCACTCTCTCATACCATGCTCTAGGGGCTTGTTTCAGACCATATAAAGCTTTGTTCAGTTTGCATACTTGATCTTTACTCTTGTCTTCAACAAATACTTTAGGTTGTTCAATGTAAACTTTTTCTTCTAGTATACCATTCAAAAATGCAAATTTAACATCCATTTGATATACCTTGAAATATTTGAAAGCAGCATATGCCAACAATGTTCTTACTCCCTCAAGTCTAGCCACAGGTGCAAAAGTCTCACCATAATCTATTCCTTCTTCTTGAGCATAACCTTTGCAAACTATTCTTGCTTTGTTCTGAATGACTTCACCTTTTTCATTCAGCTTGTTTTTGAAAATCCACTTTGTACCAATTACATTTTTGTCCTTCGGTCTTGGGATCAGTGTCCATGCATCATTCTTCTTGATTTGATCAATCTCTTCTGTCATAGCATTTACCCAATCTTCACTGTTAAATACCTCTTTTACTATTCTCGGTTCAAATTTGGATATCAGACATGTGTTCTGTCTTAGTTTGTTCCTTGTCATCACTGGATCATCCTTATCTCCTATAATCTGACTTGATGCATGATGTCTTCTGACATATTTGGCTAATATAGGCTCAGTAGGCTCTGCATGATCTTCTTCATCACTTGGTAACTAGACATTATCTTCATTTTCTTCAGCATCTTTCTCGGTAGGACTTCTTGGTTAAACATAAATAAATTCTTTGATCAGACATTTAAATGCTTTACTTCTAGAAGAATAACCAAGAAATGTTCCTTCTTCACTTTTCTAATCAAACTTTCCATTCCTGTCATCTTTGTGAACATAACATCTACTTCCAAAGATTTTAAAATAACTTACATTAGGTTTCTTGTCATACCAGATCTCATATGGTGTCTTCATAGCTCCTTTCTTCAGTTGAACTCGGTTCAGGGTGTAAACTGCAGTGATGATTGCTTCTCTCCAAAATGTTTGAGGTACCCTCTTTCCTATCATTGGGGTTCTGGCACAATCTAAAATTGATCTGTTTCTTCTCTCGGCTATCCCATTTTGTTGAGGTTTTCTTGGTGCAGATACTTGTCTTTTTATACCACGATCTTTGCAAAATAAGTTAAATTCATCAGAAGTGAACTCTCCTCCTCTATCAGATCTAAGACATTTTAGTTGTCTTCCTGTTTCATTTTAAACTCTTGCCTTGTACCATTTAAACATTTGAAAAGCTTCTGATTTTTCTTTTAGAAACATAACTGACATCATCCTTGAGTAATCATCCACAAATAATATGAAATATTTATCACCATAATAACTTTGAACTTTCATGGGACCACAAAGATCAGTGTGTACTAGATCTAAAATTCCTTTAGAAGTGTAGGACTTGTAAAACTTTATCTTGTCATCTTACCCATCTGGCATCCTTGACATATAGCATTCTCAGGTTTTTCAAGACTCAGTAGACCTCTTAGTCGGTGCTTCTTACTTATTTTGATCAGATTATCAAAATTTACATGACAAAACCTTTTATGCCATAACCAGGTATCATCTATCTTTGCATAAAGACACTTGTTCCAAGTTGAGTCAAGATGAAATGTATTACCTTTTGTTTGTGTCCCGGTAGAAACTAACTTTCCATGCTTGTCATGAACTTTGACAATTCCTTTCTGAAATTCTATTTGGTATCATGTATTGTTTAGTTGTGCTACACTCAACAAATTATATTTCAAACCTTCAACCCAGTATACATCATCACATTTAGCATTGTCAAGAAGTGTTCTGGATCCTTTACCTTTCACCAGACATGGTGCATCATTACCAAATCTTACATAGCCTCCATCATAGTCTTCTAATTTAACAAACTTGTATTTATCACCTGTCATGTGATGTGAGCATCCACTGTCTATGATCCAAGAATCATTATTATTTATGTGAGATATTAGGGATTTTTCTTCATACCTTTCTTCATCTGATCCATCTTTAATATCCACATAAACAACTTCCTTAGTATCAGTTTCATCAGAATTATCATCATTGGATTCCTCATCAGCTACTAGGCATGTCTTTTTGTCTCTTCTTCTGAAGTCTCGATGTCCTCTGTATTGGTTGTCTTTCTACCTGTTATCTTGGTATTCTCTCTTTTCATGAAATCTTTCACTTGCTCCACTATGATTCCCTTCAGAGTACTTACTCATTCTATCATTGTAATCATCAGATTCACCAATATGAAAAGAACTGAATGCAGATTCTACTTTATTTACCAAAGACCCACTATTATCAAAATTACTTAACTCAAATGCATGTAGCTTACCAATAGTAGCATCCAAAGAAACTGGCATGTTAGGTATAGACCTCAATTCATTGATTGCAGAGACTCGAATGGCATAAACAGGTAGAAGGGTTCTCAACAACTTACTTGTTATATCCTTTTCTTCAATAGTTCCTCATGCTCCTTTAATTTGATTGACATTCTCCTTTAATCTTGTACTGTATTGGGTTATGTTCTCACCTTCATTCATTCTCATGGATTCAAGTTGTCCTCTTAGACTATCTACTTTTTCTCTTTGAACATGTTCATCACCGCCATACATAGATATGAACTTAGTCCACATTGCTTTTGCATCATTACAGCCTTCTAGGTCATTAAACTCTGAGTTGGTCAATGTTGATGTTATTTCAATCATAGCTTGAATATGTTCTTGCTTTGCCTTTATCTCTTCCAAGGTCATCGGGTTGGTGCTTGGTGGTATGTAATCATTCTCTAAATAATATGTTGCATATTCTCCAATTCCTGATAAATGCAGCTTCATCCTTTTCTGCCATGTGGAGAAACTTGACTTCTTCAGCTTTGGTGCATCCCTTTTATACATCTTCTCATCTTTGCCTCAAGTACCTTTAAACTTTTCTTTCAAAGTCCAAAGCTCTGATACCAATTGTTAAGTTCTGATACTAAATGTAAAGAACAGATGCCAATAGCTAACAAGATGAGAGTTGGGGTGAATCATACAAACTTAATCTTCCATAAAATCAACAGATTCAACCTCAGTAACTTATACTTCAGCAATATAACAAAAAACTGTTAAACATTCAAACTCATAAACACATAATCATCATAACACATTTAACACTAGATTTAACATGGAAACTAAAATAGGGAAAAACCAATGTGGGTTTTCAGACCCACTAAGAAATATACTCTTTTAGAGTATGCTCGGTTAAAAGAAAATCCTGTTAAAGATTACAAACACATTGCTAGATGTGACCCGGTTAAGGGATTTCCCTCAGATCTGTTAGAATCTTCACTTTGTTAGAAGTGACCTTGTCAAAGGATTTCAAACACTCATTTAGAATGTTACCTTGCTAGAGGGTTTACAAATAAGACTGTTAAGTCCACTCGGTTAAGAGATTTTCTGTCACTTACAAAATAATAGTAATAAAATATATCTGCAACTTCACATCTAAAATGCTAAAGCAAATTCTTATTTTCTCAAAACAATCTTGTCATAGGACTTATCTTGTCCCTCTGCTAGGCTCCCTACTATGTTATTAAAATAGGTCTTCAATCTTATGTGCTCGGTAATCACTATGTAGCATCCCTATGCTTACACTTGCCCACATACATTGTTCATCAACAACTTCTTATTTATAAACAATTTGCTAACCGTTGAATCTCCTTGATCACATTTCCCATGATCAATCTTAGCCATCAGATCTTCAATATTGACTAGGTTCAGTGTATCCTGCAATCTGAAAATGTTTTACCTCACCTTGGGACTTGCATTCCTTTCTTGGAACTTGCAGAAGGTTATTGCAATTCAACTTGCGTTGTAGATCTTCCTGCTGATCTTCTATTGCCATAGATCCTTAACAAACTTCATGTGCGACATACCAATCATTTATACATCACCAACTAATCAGCATCCTTCATTAAATAATGCTTTTATCCATCCAATGTGATCTGTCATAACTTGGTTGCAACTCGGTAAATAATAAACTTTACTCGATAGGCATTCCACCTTCATTAATCGATATCGATAACCTTAGGGTTTTACCGACTAGGTTCCTTAGGGTTTACCAACTAAGTTCTTTGCTCGGTAACATAGTATAGTATTAACCTTACAATCAACAATATATGTAGGATATCAAAACAATCTAAACATCATGATCTCATCATTGTCTAACTCGGTAATAGTTGCCCATTGAATAAATTATTTCTCCCCTTTCTTATCACATTCTTTCTGTGTTGTTTACCGACCACTTAATTCTCTTCAAATCAATCTTTTCAAGATATGGCAACATCATACTGAATCAAAACAACAACTAAAGTACCACTAAAAGAAGAAAGTATTATCATGTGGAGTAACATTTAGGGAAAGTTGGCGGTAATGGCAGAAGTAGGAGTAGCTGGCGGTAATGGGCAAACTCAAATTTCAAATTCTCACCAAGGCGGTAACCCTGGTTCCAATGGTGGGAGTGGCCAGATCAAAGCTATTGGTCCCATAGGCAATAAGGATAAGCCTCTGGACATCCCGGAGGCTGTTGTTTACTTACAGTCTGATGGTACTCTGCCAAAGGAGATAGCGGGTTCATCTGGGCTTCTGGGGGAAGGGTCCAATGGGGGGCCAGTTCCACGTGATGACTCCGTTGACAACAGAAGGGAAAAAAAGAAATGGTCATCCCTTTTTGGAACTAGACCTACTGGTAAATCCTCCCTACCTCTTGTTAAGAATATTTCTAACCCTTCTGGTGGTAAGTTCACTATCTCTATCCCTGACCAGGTTCTGGACCATAATATCAATAGTATGCCGAACTCCTTGGTAGGGAAATTTATGGGTTCACATCCTAATATTGAAGTTGTAAGGGCTTTTGTCAAATGAAAATGGGTCCTAAAGGGAAATGTTAAAGTATTGGCTTTACCTAAAGGCCTTCTGTCTTTTTCTTTTTCATGCGAAGAAGATAAGGTTAAGATTTTGTGCGGGAGCCCCTGGATGGTAGGAAAGACAGCTTTGGTCCTTAGAAAATGGCATCCGAACCTAAACATGAATGATTCTCTCCTAGCGCAAGTTCCAGTCTGGATAAAGCTACCAGAATTGCCTTTTGAATATTGGGCAGAAAGTATTTTCTCTGGATAGAAAGCTCCTTTGGTGAGTTGCTCTCAATAGACCCAGTCACTGCTTCAAAAAGAAGACTAACACATGCAAGGTTCTGTGTAGGAGTAGGCCCTAAAGCAGACATGCCAGAACAGATAGATCTAGTTTCAAAGCTGGGAACTTGGAAACAACACATCGAATATGAATCTATCCCTTTTGTATGCTTCCACTGTAAAAAAGTAGGTCATTGGGCAAAATCCTGCCCAAACAAGCCAAAGGTGGAGCCTAAGCAGCCTAAACCCCAGATTGAAAATCAAAAGTTGCTAGAGAAAATGGTTTGGCAAGTTAAAAATCTAGAGAATAAGGAATAAAATTCCAATCGCTTTAATCCTTTGGGGGAAAAGAAGGAAGTCACCTCAAATTCTATCTCTAGTCCCTCAACCCAAGAAGTAGTGAGAAATGAACCAACCAAAGTCAGCCCCTTGGGTAAAACTCAAAAAAAGGAAATGAAAGATCAAAATGATCCTTCAAATGAGATAGTTGAAGTGGTTGCTGGCACTTATGAAGGCAAGAAACTGGAAACAAAAGATTACCAACCTGAGAAAGGAGAGATCCCTGACCCCCAAGAAGAAAGGACTGATTCTTCTCTAGCCATGCCAAGTTTTGAAATTCAAGAAGCCCAAAAATGTGCAATTTTGGGTATGAACCTCTTGGACTCAGAACAGAGCTCAAGAATAGTGAACAATGTTTCAACTGATTCCAAAACTCCTAACTGGGGCAATGAAGAAGAAATCCCCAAAATCCTCAACAACATTGAAGCGGCTCCTGTGATAGAAACTGAATGGATGCAACCAAAATACAGGAAATAGGAAAGGATCTACTCCCTCGACTTCTCTACTAAGGAAATCCAGTAGAATAGCTCAAGTTGATGTGGGGTATATTTCATCTTCCCCAGAATGACCCTCTAACCACAAAGTCAGAGACAAGGAGGCCAGCAAGAACATTGTAGATGGAACCCAAAAGACTCTCAAGGAGCTGGGAATTGGTAAGTAGCTATGAAGATAATCTCTTGGAATATTAGGGGACTCAATAATCCCCATAAACATGATATTATTAGGAATATGATAAGAGATAGTAATCCTGATATTTTTCTAATTCAAGAAACCAAAATGAGTAGAGAAAAAGTTGAATCTTTGAAGTTCTTCAAAAATGGCAATGTTAGTGGTGGCAGTTTCAAAGGTGCTTCAGGAGGCATTGCTACCATCTGGAACCTTAATACTGTTAAAGGTCAGGTCATAATTCAGGACAGTAATTTCTCTTGTATCAAATTTGAGCATTTAAAAGATGGTACTTCATGGGTTCTTACCAATATTTATGCTCCTAATACCTTAAAGGCTAGAAACTCTTTTTGGAAAAAAATCATTCAGGCTAGGGATAGCTTCAAAAATCTTAGTTGGATGGTTATGGGGGACTTCAACACTCCTTTGAGAGAGGAGGAAAAATTTGGAGGTAGTCCTCCTCAATTGGAAAGTAGGATGGCCCTTATGGATTTTATTAATTCTCAGGCTCTCAATGACTTGGAAATATAGGGTTGTAATTACACTTAGACTAACAGAAGAACTAGTAATGACCTTATCCAAGTGTGACTTGATAGGACTCTCATCTCTGATGACTGGTTTATTCAGTACTTCTATTCTTTGTCAGCCCACATTCGGGTTGGATCTGATCATTTCCCTATCACCTTCATTGCTAGCCCAATCAATAGAAAGAGAAACTTTCCCTTCAGATTTGAAAAAATGTGGACCCTCCACCCTGAAATCAGAAGAAATATTTAGAAATGGTGGAGCATCCAAGTTGAGGGAATGGCTATGTTTAAAGTTGTCAAGAAGCTCAAAAGTGTGAAGGACAATATACAACCCTGGAACAAAACTAGTTTTGGAAATATATTTGAGGCTAAGAGTAAAATTCAGGAAGACCTTAAAGAAATACAAGATCAGATCCAGAAGGATGGTTTTAGTACTATGTCTAGTGCTGATGAAAACGTGACTCTAAAAAAATACCATGATATAATTGCCAAAGAGGAAACGTTCTGGAAGCAGAGATCGAGATGCATCTGGCTTAAGGAAGGAGATAGGAATACAAGATTCTTCCATATGTCGACTATCAAGCATAAAGCAGTTAATAGGGTGAACAAGCTAGTTGTGGAGAATGGGGAGCTGGTCAAGGAGGATGAAATAAGGAATGAAGCTAAGAGGTATTTCTCAGACCTCCTCAAGAGGGATCATAGTCTGGATGCTAAAGCCCAATCCTCTTTTCTTTAGAACATTCCTTGTCTCATTGATGCTCAAAAGAATGCCTCCTTCTCCTCCATTCCCTCTAACTTAGAAATTAAAATGTTGTTTTCTCCTTTGATGGTAACAAAGCGCTTGGCCCAGATGGCTTCCCAATGTTCTTTTTTCAAGATTTTTGGGAGATTGTTGGAATAGATGTTTCCAATGGGGTTAAGGAAATTTTTGGGGCTAGAAAACTCTTGAAAGAAATCAATGGAACTTTTATTGCTCTCATCCCCAAGACTCAAGGTGCTGATTCTTTGGACAAATTCAGACCTATTAGCCTCTACAATTCATTTTACAAGATTATTTCTAAGGTCCTTACCTCTAGAATTTTGGTTGTCCTTCCTACCTTAATTAAACACCAGCAAAATGGGTTTGTTCCTGGAAGACAAAATCTTGACTCTATTATTACGGTCCATGAGAACATTCACTCTCTTGTTAGAGAAAATAAGTAGGGTCTCATCCTAAAGCTACATCTCTCCAAAGCCTATGATAGGGTTGACTGGTCTTTACTTCAAAAAATCCTCACTTCTTTTGGGTTCTCCTCTAGAGTTGTCAACCTTTTCTCCCAACTTACCACCTCTACTACTTTTGTTGTTCTTGTCAATAGTTCTCCTTCTACTTTTTTCCAAGCTTCTAGAGGTCTTAGGGAAGGAGATCCTATCTCCCCCATCCTCTTCATTATTATGGTCGAATGCTTTGGAAGGACCATGGAAAAAATGGTGTTGCAAGGCTCCTTTAAGGGTCTCCAACCATCCTCTGCTGACCTTATCTGTTCCCACCAACAGTTTGTTGATGACACTATTATTATGGGGGAATCACGTATTTCAGAAGCTAAAGTTTTGAAGAGTGCCCTGTGTAAATTTGCCTCTGCTTCAGGTTAGCTTATCAACTAGCCTAAAAGTGAAGTCTTTTTCATTAATATTCCAAAGAGATGACAACAGAGGATTAGCAAAATCTTGGAGTGTAGGATTGCTGACCTTCCTGCTACCTACCTTGGTCTCCCCATGGGAATTGCCCCTCCTGATCCCTTCTAGAGTTCTCTAGTGGAAAAATTTCATAAAAAACTTGCTGGTTGGAAAGGGGCCCTCTTAAGTCAAGCTGGCAAGCTCCAACTCCTTAAGGCTACTCTTCAAAGTATTCCAATTTATGCTCTTAGTCTTTTCAGAATTCTAGTTAAGTATGCTGAAGCAATTGACAAAATTCAAAGAAGATTCCTATGGTCTGGGGTTGAGGATAAGCAAAGAATGTCTTTGGTGGCCTGGGACCAGGTCTGTAGGCCAAAAAGAAAAGGAGGTCTGGGCCTTAGGAGGATTCATACTTTAAATGAAGCTCTCTTGTCCAAACAAGTCTGGAGAATGTTTCATTCCGATTCTGAATGGTGCAAAATTTGGCAAAGTAAGTAATCTCTTCTGTCCTCCTCTCTCTCCTCTTTTATCAATTCGGATCTTAGTATTAATGGATCCCACATTTGGAATCATGCCTCTAAATGTAAAGAAAGTATAGCTAAAGGAGTGATATGGAAACTTGGAAATGGTAGGAAAGTAAAATTCTGGGAGGATCCTTGGCTTTTTGATAAACCTTTAATGTACTTCAATGAATGGGCCCCCCAGGATTCCTCCTGTATTAGATCTTTTGGCTCCTTAGTTGATGAGTATTGGGATGGTAATGAGTGGCAAAACATTGAAAGTATCCACCCTAGCCTTTCTAAGCTCAAGATCCATCTGTCTACAGTATGGCTGAATAATGAAGAGGACTCCCTTATTTGGAAACATGATCCCAAAGGAACTTTATCTGTGTCTTCTATGTATTGTGTCCTTCCCCCCCCCCACCCCCCCCCTCCTATTAACCCTTATTGGTCTAAAGCTTAGATTAAGGGTCTTACCCCCAAAATCAATTTTTTCTTCTGGACTATCCTCCAAAATAAGATCCTGACCCTTGACAACCTCAAAGCCAGAGGTTTTGCCCTCCCTAATAGATGTGTGTTGTGCCTTCAAGAGGAAGAGTCTGTGGACCACCTTGCTCTCCACTGTTCCTTCTCAGCCTCTATTTGGGAAATCTTCCTCAAGAGATTTAGTATTGCTTCGGTGTTTCCTAATAACATCAAAGATATGTTCTCCTCCTGAAATATTCAATGGGCTAACCCTTTTTTGAGATGTTTGTGGCAGCTCTCTCTTCCTCACATCTTGTGGGGTCTATGGAAAGAAAGAAATAACTGAATCTTCAGGGATGTCTCCCTCAATCAAGATATTATGTTCCTGGAAAATTCAATGGTCTATTCAGGAAAATATAGGGATCATTGAGGGTCCTTGTTACTCGAACAACCCATTTGATTCAAATATCTTAAGGGTATGGAATATGAAGATCATTGATGGTCCTAATCTCAACCATGATAAAAGGCTTGAAGCTAAATGGAAAACCCCTCCTCAAGGTTGGCTCAAAGTTAATTTTGACAGTGCTGCCAAAGGTAACCTAGGTCCTTCAGGTTGTGGAGCTATTCTTAGAGATCATAGAGGAATTTGCAAGGAAATGGTTGTTGTCCCTATTGGAACCCAAACCAACCATAAAGTTGAAGCAATGGTAGCTCTTCAAGGCATCATCCTAGCCAAAAAATGGAAATGCCCCTATCTATGGATAGAAGGAGATTCAAATAATATAATAAAGTGCCTTAATGGGAATTCAAAACCTTCATGGTCAATTCACAACATAATCACCTCTACTATTGACATTATTAGCACCTTTAAAAAATGCCATATCTCCCACATCTACCGGGAGGCCAACAGCTCTGCTGACTGGGCTGCCAATGCGGCAGTTAAAAGTGAGGCAATTACCACATGGACGGGTGAATGCGGACTCCCCGAAGATGTCAGACAAATCATTAGTAATGAGTGATATAGAAGCACTCCAAAGACTCTTGATGGATAGGATAATTATGAAAAATACTGATGTGAGTACTTCGAGTTATTTTAATAATGAGAAAATCACTCATGATAACATCAATGCCATAAACTCTCATGCCTTCTGGGTAATTGTTATAGCTCTAAAAAGCTCTCAGTTTAATCAGCCCTGTAAGTTTCAAAATTTGGCCGTGAGTAGCGACAACATCGGCGAAAATAGGAGGTGATATGAACCAAGTAGCTGTAAAGAATGGAAATAGAAGGAAGAGGTTTGGGGTATCCTGCTGAAAGGTGGTCTCTCGAACCTCATGGAGAGACTCCACGGCCGAGCTGGTATGGTAACCAGTCTTTTCTGCAAGTACTGGAAGAAGGGCATGTTAAAAATGGGCGATCAAATGTTTGAATTTGATGAAGATTTAATTGCTCAAGCCACGAGCCTCACCAGGGAAGGTTGCAACTTCTATAGAGATAGGAAGGTCAGCAAGGAAGCTATTGAAAGGTACCTAGTAACTAAGAAAGAGAAAAAATGACTGGTAAAGTTGAGCAAAACCTACTACCTGCCTAGGGCTTTTGCCAAACCCTAGCGGGAGATTCTTTTTGTTTTAATGCATTATATCACTCTAGATGGTAGGTTTACAAAAGTTTATGGGTATCACTTTGTTCTATTAAATCACTTTAGGCATAATGATAAGGTTAATTTCCCTTATTTCCTGCTTTGTTCGATGAATGCATCCCTTAAGGCCTATAAAGAGAATCCTTTGGGTAATACTGCTATGCATCAAGGCTTAATGGTCCTAATTTATGACCATTTAAAGGCCACTCAAATTGCTCGGATGCAGCCCTCTGTGGATTCTAAGGAAGAGATGTCTGATTCTGCCTTTTCTTGGGAGGAGGAATCTGATAGTGACTCTTCATCTAATACAGAGGATAGTTTTGATGACTCAGAGTATGAAAGTGGGAAGAAGAGGAAATACAGAAAAACAAGACCCTCTTCATCCAAGGGCAAAAAGCCTCAAAGCAAACCCCTGATCAGCATCTCTTCGGAAAGGGAGGACTCGGATGATTCTGAGAAGGAGAACCCTAAAGGGCTGCTGAAGAAGAAAACAAAAATCCATACCCAGACCTGGAAAAAGCACAAGAAAAAAGAGGAGACTAGCAAGGAACTGGAAGCTGACAAGCAAGCAAGGACCCTGGAAGCTGAGCACAGCCTGGAAAAGGAGACCATGGAAGAGACTCTCAGGGCTGCCAACATAATTTTTGCCCTCCACATCCCCAAAGAAGAGCAGGTTACCCCTAGAAAAGTTGCTCCTTCATCTGGCCCTCCTCCCAAGGGTTTGCATGGTTTCATGGAAACAATGGAGTGACTCATTAATGGTTACAAGAAAGCTGTGGATGAATACAAGAAACTCTGTAACAAAGTTTTGATCCCAGAAACCATTAATATTGGGGAGGGGAATACAATGGCTGATTATATTGAGGACCTAAAAAACACCATTGCCAAAGCTGAAGACATCAGAGATGCTTTCAACCCCAGGTTTGAGAAGATTGAAAAGGAGATGCTGGACAGAAAAAGCCTTGCGGACCCTAGTGAAAAAACCCTCTCGGACACTATTACCAAAGTTGATAAAATTGAGGAGTGCCTAAAGAGAATCGCTGAACAGAGCCTAAGTATCTTGAAGATCTCGGCTAACAACACCCACACCCTCATCAGTAAGATGGATGATGAAAAGGAAATCCAGGACTTAGAACTGGAAGCTGAAGGAACAAGGGAAGCTCAAGGTCCCAGAACCTGCACCAGAGGCAAGAGGAAGGAAAAGAAACCGAACAAGGATCTGGAAGACCTGAAAGCTGTCGGGGCCACCTATGACGAGCTAGTGACAAAGGTGGAGGATCTGCCAAAGAAAATTGCTATGTAGTACCTTCCACGTTTCTTTGTTGTTTTTGTGTTGTTAAGCTGTTCTTTCTGTTCGCTGGTCTTTTGGCCAGTCTTTATGTTTGCGGACTATATTACACTGTTCTGCTTGGTGCTTTTTCTCTATCTATGCTGTAAAGGTTTTGGGTCCTGAAAACCTATTTTTTAATTAATCAAAACATCATACTGAATCAGAAAAAATCAATTTCTTGACATCAATGACAAAATAATGTTATAAAGCTAGTTATCATCCCTTTTTCAGTTTTATCAAATAATCTTCAACAACCTTCTCAATATCCTTAATGAATATTAACAATCTCCTTCTATTGAAAATGCCAACATAAATAACCACAATTCCTACTATAGACACCTAAAAATGTCTCATTGATCATGTACTAATTATTCATCTAATTAGTTAAATAATTCTTTAATTATTTAATTAAGTTAATTAATCTATTTCTTCTAATTTCATATTTCCTCATAATCTTTCTAATTATTCTATTTCTATTTCTATCATCATTTAATCATTTTCTAATATTAATTAAATATTTATTATTTAATTAATTATGGTTAATTCCCTAATTTAAATAATCTTTATTATTTAAATAAATTAATTCTCAATTTCTATTTCCTATTCTATCATCATTTCATCATTTAATCATTTTCTAAATATTAATTAAATATTTATTATTTAATTAATTCTGATTAATTTCCCAATTTAAATATTCTTCATTATTTAAATAAATTACTAATTACTCAATTTCTATCTCTAATCATCTAATCATTCAACCCTCTTCTAAATATTAATTAAATATTTATTATTTAATTAATTGTGATTTAATCCTTTAAATTAAATAATCTTTATTATTTAATTAAATTCCATTTCTAAATAATTAAATAGTTTCTTTAAATTATTTAATTAGCTAATTAATTCTTCCGTTTCCAAATCCCCAAATTCTAATTTCATTTAATTTCATATTCTTCTAATTTCTTCCAAATTTAAATACATGTGCATGATTTCAAAAACCAAATTGAAAATCAAAGTCAAGTTCTAAATATATTCAAATGCTAAATTGAATTAAAATCTCATGCAAAGATTAAATTGATAATCTAAATCTAAATGCAAGCACATGCTAAATTAATTAATTCAATCAATTAATTAATTAAATCATTTATCTCTCCAACTTCTATTTCCCTCCTTCAGTTAGCTTTTTCTAAATTTAGCTCTTTGTGTCATCCTCTTTATTTCCTCCAATCATTCTTTTTCTTCCTTCAGTTAACTCTTTCATCAATCAGTTGACTCAGTTAATCTATTCAATCTATTGAGTTCCACTCCTACAATCAATAGTTCAACTATCAACTTGCATTTGAGCTCACCTGAGTTCACACCTCTTGATCATCCTGTTCCACCTTTCAATCAATCTTCTCCAATTTTCTATAAAATGAGCATCCAATCTCCATTTTCAATCCTCCTCAATCTTTACTCTGAATCATGAACTTCGAATCTTTGTGCCACTTGCAGGTTACCAGTGCAATATATGAGAGCCATCATACCACGAAGAGAAGAAGAGAAATGGAAGCAATATGCACATCTTGGAATAGGGAGTTTTATTTGAATTGATTTCATTCTTAATTCTTGTTTTGCTTGATGATTGCATTATTTCATTGTCTAGTTTGTTAGATTTGTTAATTAGACAGGGATTCATGATTTCCCTTGTGTTTCTAATTGATAGCTTTGTTTATTTGAAGATGAATTCTAGCATGCTTTACACCTACATTATATACCTTCCATTAACTTAAGGTTCTATCACATATTAATTTGCATCCTAGATGATAGCCATGGAATCTAAACCAATACAAATAACCCATCACATGAATCCATTCTATCTCAAGTATGATTCCATTACAAACATATAAGTACATGAGAAATCATTTACTTTTATTATACAAGATCATCACCATACATCTCATAGTCTCATTATTATAAATCATGTTATAATTCTAAGATATCAACTACTATACAAATACAATTACATTCATATGAATAATACATCATGTGCATAGCTCTTTCCTCATACATGAATTCATCTACATATTTACATATTAATACATTACATGAATTCCAAGATACCCATTACATAAATATGCTACAAGAAAATCCACAAGTTGCAACAATGATAAGAGTCCACATCCATGCATGAAGAATCCAAAATAATATCCCAATGGTTGAAAAGCACCAACTACCCGACCATGTGGAACCAAAGGTACCACCCCCATGCAAGGAGATGACATAAGGTCCAAACACAAACTCTAGACCTAAGTAGGCACCTAACAACCAAAGAGACTAAACCATACAAGGACTCTCAAGCAAGGACCAACCACAAGCAATCACAAGAAGAAACTCCCAGAGGCTTACAAATCAACAAGTCACAAACACATATCAACAAGGAGACACATGTAGGGGTGGAATGTCATCACATTTTTTCCTTCCAAAATAGAGAAACACAGCCCTTCAAAGAATAACAACAATAGAAATGTGGAGCCAACTCAACCTGTGAGAGAATCAAGGAGAGATTGACTTACCACCACAATGGCCTTCCCAAGCTTATCCTAAAACATCCTCCCTAGGATCAAGTGATGGGGCTCAACTACTAATTATCTTGATTAGTGAATTATTTTCCCATCCCATTAATTTATTATCATATTATCACTTGTTTACATCATGGTAAACTTCCAATGTGCCCTAGCAGTCTAGGCTTCATGCATCCTTACAAGAAATGTCATCCAAGCCTATCTCTCATGACCCCAGTCATCACAAGGAAGCCCACTCCCCCTAACATGTTCCCAAGAAAAAATCACAACAAGAGGCTCATAAATAACATGTAAATCTGAAAACCATAAGTGCCATCATGCAACCATAACTCATGCATGATCATCCAATTGCCATAATGCCAAGTAAACCAATAAAGATCCTCATAGAAAATTAATACATCAAGGACCACAAAAGGTCATCAAAATATGCCACAAATACGAAATGAAATCTACAACAAGGTGTTAGTCCCAACCAGTGCTCAGAGGGGAGGGGTGAATCAACACTATACTAGTTTGTTCCAGATTTAAACTTAATAAAAAATTCTATTCAAACTTAACACTTATCTGTATAAGCAACATTTAATAAGAAATATGCATATATAAAATCAAACACACATGACTACCAAGATTTATCATGTGGAAACCCAAATGGGAGAAAACCATGGTGTGAGTAGAAACTCACAAAATCTGCATTCTTCTGGAGTACACCTGGTGAGGAGCCATCCCTGTTAGGAGATTACAAAGACATTATTAGGTGCCACTCGGTTAAAGTATTTTATTTAAGGCCTGTTAGAACCTTTACCCTGTTAGAAGTAGCCTTGTTAAAGGACTTAGGATCATCATTTAAGATGTCACCCGGTTAAGGGATTTTACAAAGGGACCTGTTAAAGTCCACTCAGTTAAGGGATTTTACTATTGTAGTTATTAGAAAACAACAAATAGAATGATTTGATGTAATAGCTACTCTTAGCTTAATCAGATCCAAATGAAGCTATTTAGTTTGACCACCGGTTACACTTTCTCTGCACTCTACTGGTGCTCTGCATTCTTTCTCTGCTCTTCACACTATCTGAGCTCTGCACACTCTTCACCAGTTTTCTATTCACTTAGCAGTTTTGCCCTCTTCTCACCTTGTTGGATCGCCTCTCTTCAAAATTATACTTTGCAAATTTTATGATCAATCTTTTTGGTTTTTGCCAAAAACTTTTATACCATATTTTGCCAACACATACCCATTGATTCCTCAATCAGTTTACACCTAACACTTGGTAGATTTGAAATTCAAATCTTTCCAAATATTCTGGCACTCTCTCTATGCACTCTCCATCAATCTTGCCAGCAAGTCATTCTTATCTGCCTTTGCAATTCATAATTTCACCAACCTCTGGGTCATGTTCTATCTTTTTAATGTGAATTGAAAAATCCGCACAAATCTCACCTTAACTGGTTATTAAATACTAAAGATTTCACTATCTATTTGTTTGATGATATCTCACCATGATTGACTCACCTTTGGTCATCGCATCCATCTTATCATTCACCGCTCTGAGATTCTCAGTGGATAGCATTATTCAACATGTATCACCGATTCACCAATGTAAATCTTCATCTTTTTCCACCAGTCACTGATCATCAACCAAATTGATCACCTATCTATCCAGAGTGTTTCGATTGTGCATAAGACTACTAAAATTCAATCTGAGTCACCTCTTGTGTCCACATCATCATTTCATCTACCAATTTCAAGAAACTTACCTCAACACCTATCGGGTGCTTGACTGACCGGTCAACTACTCTATTTATCCTTCCATCGATTAGTTCTTTGACCAACACACTACTTAAGTGTGTCAATAATGCATATTAGGGAAGCATTGAATACTCCATATTGATTGCAGCCATGAGTAGACCATTGAGGTTTACCACACCTCCTTGCCTATGAGTTTGGCCTTGTTCATTGGTAAGTGTTTGTCATCAATGACAATACTAACTAATGAACAGGTTGTGCCAACACTACCAGTTATGCCAACAATATCCCCCTTTGGCATTGATGGCAACACTTCAAACTTCTCTTTTGCAGCTAGTCACTTCTTCTTCTACTAGACCAATCAACTACTCTGATTGATCTTGAGTAATGATCTTACTCCTCTTTTTTACACTCCCCCTTTTCACTATCTTCCATTCATGTCACATCTGACTTCATCTCCTTTCATGTTCCATTTGAATTGACTCCCCCTTTGACAACAATGCCAAAGGTGTAGTCTAGACATCCTATTTCACATACTGCAATGACTACTCCCCCTAACAGGAGTAGTCTAGAATCATCAATCCACATACATAAAAAAATTTAGGAAAATCATACCGGATTGATATTGTTCCAATCTTCACTCACCGGTTTAGTCACCTTTTCTTGGATACTTTCCAAGATCTGCTTAATCCATACTACCTTTGTATAGTTGATTGCTGCACCCACATACTCTGCCTTAGCTATGGATTGAGAGATGCAATTATGTTTCTTGCTTGTCCATGACACAATCCTATCTCCAAGAAAGAATGCACCTCCACTACTATTATTTCTATCATCAATGTTCCCTCCCCAATCTACATTGGTGAAGACACTTAAGTTGAAATTTCCCTTATGTGGATACCAGAGACCATACTCATCAGTCCCCTTAAGGTATCTGAATATCCTCTTAATCACTGTCATATAAGTCTCTTTTGGATTTGCAACAAATCTAGCAACCAAGCCAATTGCTTGTGCTATATCTAGTCTACTATGCACTGCATACTGCAAGTTACCGATCATGAACCGATATAGTGTCTCATTCACTTCATTAGCCTCATCATTTTTGGAAAGCTTGCAACCTGTAACCATCAGATTTCCATTAGGTTTTGAATCTTCCATTCTAAAGGTTTTCAATATTTCCCTTATATATTTGGTCTGGCTAATGAATATACCATTCTTTAGCTAAGAAACTTGTAGACCAATGAAGAATTTTATTTCACCTATCATGGACATTTCGAATTCTTTCTTCATTTATTTTGCAAAACATTTGCTCATTTCATCATCTCCTCCAAAGATGATGTCATCTACAAAAAACTCTGCCATCGGATGTTTTCCTTCTTTTCCATTCTTCAAATACAAGTTACTATTGTCACTGGTTCTCATGAACCCTATACTTATCAAGTATGAGTGCAGTCTCTCATACCAAGCTCTTGGTGCTTGTTTTAGCCCATACAAAGCCTTTTTCAGCTTACATACCATATCTCCTCCATATTCTAAAGCAAACCCTTCTGGTTGCTCAATGTAGACTTCTTCCTCTAGAACACCATTCAAGAATGCCGATTTAAAATGCATTTGGTAGACCTTAAACTTCCTGTAAGTAGCATAAGAAAGCAAGATTTCGACCCCTTCTAGTCTGGCCACTGGTACAAAGGTCTCTCCATAATCCAAACCTTATTCCCATGCATACCCTTTGCAGACTAACCTTGCTTTGTTTCTTACTACTTTACTGGTTTCATCCATTTTATTTCTGAACACCCACTTGGTGCCTATCACATTTGTTTTCTCCGGTTTGGACACAAGGGTCCAGGTTTCATTTTTCTCAATCTTCTCTAGTTCTTCATCCATAGCCTTGATCTAGTCTTCATATTTTAGATCCTCCTTTTTTGTTTTGGGCTCAATTTTAAAGAGCAGACAAGTACTCTACCTTGCATTTCTTCTAGTCAATACTCCTGCATTTTTGTCACCAACAATATTGTCAGTGGGATGATTGTTTCTCACATACCTTGGTTGTACCAATTAATTTCTTGGAGCTTCTTGTACCAGTTGTGCGGGTTCTACTTCACATGTTTCCTCATTTGCAACTACATTAGGATTCTTTGCAGCAGGATCATTTGCAACATGATCCGCTTATCCAGTGAATCTTGATATGTTTCATCTTCAATGGCCTTAGCAAGCTTTAATGCTGGAAGTTCCACAATGATAGGAATCTCGACATTCAACCCATACAAAAGTTGAAAAGGTGACATAACAGTTGCTCTTTTTGGAGTTATATGATCTGCCCATAGCGCATCATAAAGAGCTTTAAGCCAAGTCCGTTGTTTCTCATCAACAAGTTTCCTCATAATAGTAACCAGATTCTTGTTGCTTGACTCACCTTGACCATTTCCTTACACATAATAGTCAAATGAGTGTGAAAGAGTAATACCATGATCAAAGAAAAAGACAATTATCTCATAAGACAAAAAACATGAAGCATTATCAGCTACTATCTTATGAGGGACGCTAAACCTTGAGATGATGTTTTCCTTTAGGAATTGACAAACCACCATTGAGGTAGATTACTTAGTTAGGATTTCCTCCACCCACTTGGTGAAGTAATCCATTAATGTTAGAATATATATGTGACCTACACTTGATGTTGGATTAACAGGTCCAATGAAGTCCAATCCCCGCTATTGGAAAGGCTCTTCAATTATTACTGGCTTTAGTGGGAGTGTATCTAATTTAGGCTTGCCAACAAATTGCTGACATTGCTCACACTTACGAACCCAATTGTATGTATCTTTAAACAATGTTGGCCAATAATACCTAGCACGCAAGATTTTGTGTGCAGTAACAGGGGCAGAAAAATGTCCTCCACAAGCAAGATCATGAAAAGCTTGAAGTAATCTTACTTCTTGTTGTTTGTCCATGCAAAGTAGGAAATTACCGTCCAGACCCTTCTTGTACAAGCCATTGTCCCATAGGACAAAATTCACTGCTTTGAGCTTTAAGGTTCACTTTTCTTTCCTTGATAGGTGTGCAGGACAATCTCCATATGTTAAGAGATATGTCAGATCAGAATACCACTCATCATTAGTGCTAACAAATAGAACATGCGGAAGATCTTGATTAATACCTTCATTTTCAAGTACCACTTCATCTATTGATTTGTTGTCAGCTATCAACTAACATAGACCTTTTCCAAGAACCAACTTTGTGGGCTTGACTTCCATATCATATTCTTGAATCTTGGCAACCCAGTTGCCCGTTTTAGTTCCAAACTCTTCTTGTGTCAGAGTCGACTTGACAACAACATCAAGAACAAGAGAAATGACATGTGAATTCATATTATAAAACCTAAATTGTTTAACCGCTTTCACCACGGCAAAAGCATGCTTCTCCATTTCTGAGTATTTCAACTCATGAGCCTTTAGCGGATAACTCATGAATGCAAAAGGTGATTCCACACCTTCATTATTTCTCTGCATTAGTATAGCCGAACAAGTATGATCTGATGCATAGCTATACATAACTAACTCCTTGCTATAATTTGGGCAAACTAAAACTTGAGCATTTGCCATGGCTTCCTTGATCTGATGGAAAGATTTCTTTCCTTCGGGAGTCCATTTGAAGAGAGAATTACCTTTCATCATATTAACTATATGACGAGTCTATTCAGCAAAGTCTGGAATGAATCTTCGCAGGAAATTTACTTTACCAAAGAAAGAATGAGCAACAGTCTTACTTGTTTGCAAGGAAAGGTCACGAATAGCTTTTACCCTTTCCGCATCAATTTTTATACCTTCCTTCAAAACAATATGCCCAAGTAGGTTCCCTTTAGTGACACCAAAAATAGATTTCTTGGGATTGAGGGAAATTCCATGATGACGACATTTCTCTAAGACGTTGTAGATGGGAAAAATGATCTTGACGTTCCTTAGAATAAACTGTCAAATCATCTAAATAGACCACAATGAACTTACCAAGAAAACTTCAAAAGGCCAAGTCCATTGCATGTTCGAAAATTGCTCCCGCATTTATTAATCCAAAAGGCATCCTGTGATATGCAAAGGTACCCCAAGGTGTAGTAAATGCAGTCTTATGTTGATCTTGCTCCAGAACTTCTACCTGGTTATAACCTGAAAATCTGTCCAACATGGACATTATTTCTGCTCCAGTAACAGCTTGTAGGATGTCATCCATGATAGGTAAAGGATAATTATCCTTCAAGGATGCCTGATTCAAGTTTCAAAAATCTACACATATCCAAATTTCACCATTCTTCTTACATACAGGTACAATATTGGCTATCCAAGAAGAATGGTGGATGGGGAATATTATCTTTGCTTTCAACATCTTTTGTACTTCAGCAAAGATAGTACCAGAGATCTTTGGGTTGTATTTCCTTCGCTTCTGATGGAAAGGCATAATACCTGATTTCAATGGAATGTCATGGCGGAGCTCTTCGGGATGAAAAGACTTTAGATCTTCATAGGAGTATGCTAAGACATCAACATACTGCTGCAATAATGCAACAAATTTTTGCCTTTCCCCTTGTGAACAACACTTTCCAATGTTGATCATTTTTGGATTGTCTTCAGTCCCAATGTTTATTTGTTTATATTCCATTGACCCTATAGTTGATCTTTGTTTCTTATTAACATAACGATCATGCTTGTCAAAAATCTTTTCTAGAGAAACTGGACCCTTGGGGATCTTGTTTAATTTTAATTGCAGAAATTTCTCTCCCATTTCTGCATCAACACTTTCAATTGCATCCTTTGAAGGGCAGTGACTACCTTCAAAGTACAGATCGTCAAAATTGTCAAAAGTCTATGAAAAATTTATTACATGATGATCATCATTAAACACCTGCCAATGATCAAAGTTGTCAAGAACGCTTGGCCAGAAAAATAAGTCAAAAGCATAAGTTGATCCTAAAAAATCTTTGTGAGGAACCAAAGAAGTTGATGATACTGCTAATGAGTCAGCCCTATTGTTGAATTCATGGGAAACCACAGATATATCAAAAGCATCAAACATTTCTATTAGATCCCAAACAAGGTTTTGGTACTGTCGCAGCCTTTCGCTCCTTGTTTGATATATGTTCTTGACTTGACAGACTATTAACTTGGCATCTCCTTGAGCATGCAAGTTCTTGATTCCCTTCTTCTAAGCAACATTCATTCTTAGAAGGAGGGATTCATACGCAGCAGTGTTATTTGTATTATCAAACTTGAATTTGAAGGAGAAAGGGAAAAGATTACCCTCAGGAGAAACCAAAACAATACCGACTCTTGATCCTATAGAAGAGCAGGTGCCATCAAACTCCAGTGTCCAAACATCATCTAGACTACCAATGCTGACGGTATCAAAATTGAGAATTTCTTGTTGTGAAGATGAAGATCCTTCTGATTCCATAATACTACTTTCACAACTACTTTCACAATCCATTGGGAAATTATTGAGTGCAATGTCACCTTTACTCTCAAGAGTCACCTTTAAACTATCATCAGCATGCATGAAATAATTACCCATGCCTGATGATTCGAAAAGAGTCTGGGCCCGCTGATCGTCAGACTTGACAATGGTATATTTTGATTGTTTTCTTGGAAGTAACCTTTGGACAACTCCTTTAATAGGGATACGAGGCTCAGTCATATCCATGTTTAACTCACCCCCAACATCTCTACAAAATTTTCTTCCCAACATTAGCCCATAGGAGGCTGGTACATCGGCTACCAATACTGTCATCTTGATTTTATTTTCTGGGAATGAAGCAAAGGCAAACTCTGCATCCTTGATTTGACCAATCAAAGGAACTTGTTTGTTATCCATAGAGAAACACCTTACAAATGTTTTGGTCAAAGTTAAACCAAGAGCATTGGCGACCTTTGAAGGCATAACATTATCAGATGCCCTAGAATCAATTACATAGTTACTAAGCTTATAACCATTTATCAACATAGAGATGTAGAATGGTTCTAACTTCTCTATAGGAGAAAGAGAAATTACTAAGTTGTTTTAAAGCAAGTTTGCTTTTGGAAGATTACTAGGAGTAGTATCTTTTTCTTTAACAAACCTGACCAAATGGTCAAACTGATCTGGATTAGATCTCAGAAATTCAACTTCAGACATTTTGTTGGCATCATGTGAACCGGCATGGCATTATGTGAATCGACATGAAGACATAATGATATTGTATGTTGTCATTGATGTCAATATGAAACATAGTGTGAACCAGCACATGTGATAAGTGAAGAGAGAGAGGAACCGACATTTGTATGAACTGGTTTATATGCCAAAGTGAAGCGGCATATTTGTTCAAGGTGAATCAGCATGTAGTTATGGGAACTGGCACATGGAAGCATTGTATGACTATCGGTTGGTAGGTAGCTTCCACTTCAGGGTTTCCGGTTGGAGTACCTCAAGTTTGTGTGACTCAATCGGTGATCTTTGTGTGATGAGTTAGCAGTATGATGGAGGACAGATCGTGTTGCCATGTAAGCTTTGTGTGCATGAAGGATCTTGCATGAAGATGACTATTCCTATCTACCTCAGGAATGTATGAAGTCTATCAAACAATGATAACGCATGATGGGTTATCAGCCGCCATGAAATCAGTGGATAATGGATGATGGAGAATGTCTTGATATCGATTCAGGATTGTTGCATTTAATGCAGTATGATTCAACGGTCAGGATCGAACCGTTTAAATTGCTTAACCTAACAAGTTTAGGGTTTAGGGTTTTTGCTACCGACCTGTATGTTTCCTATAAGGTCGATGTTGTGTTTCTTTCTGAGGTTGTTGGCAAAAGTTGTGAGTGTGTATCCAAGGGAAGTGATACGTAATTCTTGCCAAACCAAAGGAGAGAAGAGATACCTACAAAGTGAATGTGTAGAAGGAAAAGAGGAGCCTTAACAGATCTGCATTAGCATTGAGTGCTATTAATAGATCATTGTAATACCTGTTGATCTCTAACCACTTCAACAGTTGTAAAATCCCCTAACAGGGTAGCCTTAACTAGCTTGATTCAAAATCCCTTAAATTGGGTGGTCCTAACAGGATTGATTCAAATCCCTTAATCGAGTAACTCAAGGCTAATGAGTTCTAAGAAGCTATAGAGCTTAGGAGATCCTTTTAGCTATTTAGTTCTTGAAATCTTCTAACAAGGTGACCCTATCGGGTTTAACCCTTAACCGGGTATCCCTTAACCGAGTGATCCCTAACAGGATCGGTTCCTACTAGAACCTATTGTAATGTCCTTAATCGGACAAGGCTCCTAATAGAGTGGACTTCTAAAGAGTTCAAAAAGCGGCTTGTGGGTATTCATCCCCACCGTGGTTTTTCCCAATTGGGTTTCCACATGAAAAATATGTGTGTCATGTGAAATGCTTTTGTCTTGTGATGCTTTGTTTTACCTATTAAGCACATGAAGGTTTTATGTTTTATGCCTGTCTATAAAACATATTGAACTCACTGTTGTGAAGATCTGATGATTAAGTTTACCTGTTTATGCATGAGAATATAATGATATTGTAGTATTGAGCTAAGATGAAAGCTTATTGAGTGACCGGTTCATAATTGATTGAGCTATACTAGATGTTACCGGTTGCACTCTGTTTTTTCGGTATCCATGTTTGTCAGTCATTTGGAGTATTTGCTGTCAAACTATTTTTGGACTGTATTTGTGTTTGTACTGATTCACCCCCCCCCTCTAAGTACCGGTTTGGTACTAGTGGTTCATCATTGAGTTACAATTGGTATCAGAGCCCCTCCAGGTCCTCTGTGTTGTAAGCTTAACTGCTTGAGGAAAAGATCCTAGTCAAATGATGAAGAGGGAAGGTCCAAAATTTAATAGGGAAAATTTTGGTATATGGAAAGACAGGATGAAGATATTCATCAAAAGCATGGGTGTTCAACACTGGAGTTATGTTGAAAATGTATATGTTGTTCCTATTGATACTCTCACCGATGACCAGAAGAGAGAGATACAAGAAAATGGGCAAGTCATGGAAGCTCTCATCAGTAGTCTATCTGACATTGAGTTTATTGATGTTTAGGACAAGGCAAATCCCAAAGAGGTATGGGATGCTCTTGAAAATATCTATGGTGGTGATGAGCATGTAAAACAGGCTAAGGAAGAAAGCCTGAGAGGGAAGTTTGAAGACATGTGGATGGTTGAAGGAGAGACCATTCAGCAGTATGGAATAAGAATCAAAATAGTTGTTGGAGAAATAAAGAGTGTAGCTAGCAAAATAGAAGATTCCACTATGGTAAGTAAAGTCCTGAGTTCCCTATTGCCGGTCTATGCAATAAGGGTCACTACTATTCAGGAGCTGAGATCAACAGACAAGTCTAAGGTGTCCTTGGACTCCATCATAGCCAAGTTGATAGCCTATGAGCTGAATAGTTTTGATGGTAGTGTTCAAAAGATAGAATCAGCTTTTAGAGCCTCTGCTATACCTTCCAGAAAAGGAAAAGAGGCTAGCACTAGTGGGGAACCTAATCAGAGCAGAGAAATGAATGATGAAGAGTTTTTGATGTAATTTGAAGCACTTGTTGCTAGGAAATTCTCAAAAGGAACTGGTAAATACAAAGGTAAGCTACCTTTGAAATGCTTCTCCTATAATCGGATAGGACATATTGCTATGAATTGTCCTAATAGTGACAACAAGGATAAACCAGAAAGGTTCAAGAAATTCAAAGGAGGAAACCGGAGAAATTGTTTTGTGGCAGTTGATGAAGGTGTCACAGATGAGGAATCAGAAGATGAAGAGAATGAAGACATTGTGTTTGTTGTTGTAAAGGAAGATGTGGCAGACAAGAAGGCTCTTGTCTCTCAGTTTGATGATTCCAATGAGTGGATCATTGATAATGGCTGTTCTCACCATATGACTAGTGACTGGAGCAAGTTTATGTCCTTAGAGGAGTATGATGGTGGCGTGGTTCACTTTGGAAATGATGCACCATGCATGGTCAAAGGAAGAGGGTCCATCTCTTTGAATGTAAAGAGTAGTGCTGACAATGTGTACTGGGTTGATGGTTTCAGACATAACCTTCTAAGTGTTGCCTAGCTAAATGATAGTGGCCTCACTCTGCAATTCAAAAATGGAGTTTGCAGAATCAAAGGAAAAGATGGTAAGTTGGTGGCCACCAACATGCAAACTAAAGGTAACCTATTTCATCTGAATGCAAATATAAGTACATGTCTTATGGCTAAGCTTGATGATAGCTAGATATGGCATAGGAGATTCTGCCATGTGAACTTTGATAACATTGTGAAGGCTAGTAAGATCAAGGCAGTTAGAGGGTTGTCGGTGCTCAGCAAACCGGATGATACCCTATGCAGAGAGTGTCAATTGGGGAAAATGTCTTCCTCAAACTTTAAAGGTAAATCATTCACTACTGACAACTTGCTTGATCTTGTGCATACTGATTTATGCGGTCCTATGAAAACTAGAAGTGTGCAGGGTGATAGGTACTTCATGATTCTCACTGATGACTGCTCAAGAATGATGTGGGTCACATTTTTGAAAGACAATTCTAAAGTTTTTGAGAAATTCAAAGCTTTCAGAGCATTGGTGGAGAAGGAAAGTGGTAAAAGGATCAAGTATCTCAGAACTGATCAAGAAGGGGAATTCACTTCTGGTGAATCCAACAAGTATTGTGAAGAATTTGGCATCAAGAGATAGATGTCTGCCCCCCGGACTCCATAGCAGAATGGCCTAGCAAAGAGGAATAACTGGACTATGGTTGAGGTAGCTAGAACCATGTTGATCCAAGGAAAGGTAGCTCACACCTTTTGGAGAGAAGCGGTGAGCAGTGCAGTCTACACTATGAACCGTGTACTCATCAAAAAGGGTAAGGACAAAACTCCTTATGAGTATTGGACCGGTAAGACACCTATGGTTAACTAATTTAAGGTATTTGGTAGCAAATGTTACATCAAGAGGAGTGAACATCAAGGAAAATTTGAAGCTAAATGTGATGAAGGAATATTTCTAGGATATTCCACCAAGAGTAAAGCTTTCAAGTGCTACAACAATAGGACTAAAAGAATTATGGAAAGCATCAATGTAAGAGTTGATGAATCCTCTGAGAAGACTGAGGAAACTGGTAGTGAGCAAGCTATAAATGAACTGGTTGCAACCTTCTGGGAATCGGTTGTTAGCCAACCAAGTACCAGTAATAGTATCCCTGAACCGGTGAATGCTGATACTGATGAAGATGAGGATGAAGAAGAAAAGCAAGAAGAACCAGTTAAGACCATTCCTCGGTATGTCAAGTTGAATCATGATCCCAAGAAGATCATAGGTGATAAGGATGCAGGAATCCTTACTAGAAGAAAGATCAGAGAAAACTCATGCATGATCTCTGAATTTGAGCCTAAGTCATTCAAAGAGGCTCATAAAGATGAAGACTGGATCAAGGCAATGGACAAAGAACTTGACCAGATAGAGAAAAATGGTGCATGGTCCTTGGTACCTAGACCAGAGCATAAAAATGTCATTGGCACCAAATGGGTGTTTAGAAATAAGTTGAATGAGGATGGCATAGTGATTAGGAATAAAGCCAGATTGGTATGCAAAGGATATGCTCAAGAAGAAGGAGAAGACTATGGAGAAACCTTTTCTCCTCTGGCTAGATTGGAAGGAGTTTGTATGCTTCTTGCATATGCAGCTTTTAAGAGGTTCAAGGTATATCAAATGGATGTAAAATCTACATTCCTAAATGGTGTACTTGAAGAGGAGGTGTATATTGAGCAACTAGATGGGTTTGCCCGATCTAAAGACAGTGACATGGTATGTAGGCTACATAAAGCATTATATGGTCTAAAGCAAGCACCTAGGGCATGGTATGAGCACCTACATTCCCATCTTGTGAAGATTGGATTTGAGAGAACAAGTGAAGATAGCAATATCTACTTGAAGACTGAAGGAGATCAGATCCTGATCTGTGAAGTTTTTGTTGATGACATCATCTTTGGTGGAGATGAAAAGATAAGTCATGAGTTTGCTGATGAGATGAAGAAAGAGTTTGAGATGTCACTCATAGGGGAGATTAAGTTCTTCATTGGATTGCAGATCCAGCAGATGGAAGATGGAATCTTCATCACTCAGTCCAAATATGTCAAAGAGGTGTTGAAGACTTTTGGCATGGAAGATAGCAAACCGGTTGGTACACCGATGGTGACCAGTTGCAAATTGACAAAAGAGGATGATTCCACACTGGTTGATGAGAAGGAATACCGATCAATGATTGGTAAGTTGCATTATGTAGTGCATAGCAGACCGGATATTGCACATGCAGTTGGCATTACAGCAAGATTCCAAAAGAGTCCAAGAGAATTTCACTTGATTGCAGTCAAGCGGATTCTTAGGTATCTGAAGGGAATAGTTGACTATGGATTGTGGTACCCATACAACAATAATTGCAATCTGAAAGTGTTCATAGATGTTGATTGGGCAGGTAATGTGGATGACCGGAAAAGCACAACTGGTGGTGCATTCTTTCTCAGTGGTAGACTGGTCTCATTGATGAGTAAAAAGCAGAGTTGTATCTCTTAGTCTACAGTGGAAGCGGAGTATGTTGTAGCTTTCATGAACTGCACTTAGACAATCTGGATGAAGCATGTACTGGAAGGCTTCAAGATCCCTGTATCTGAACTGCTAAGTATATTCTGTGATATGGTATCAAAGAATCTGGTTTTACATTCTAGAACCAAGCATTTTAAGCTTAAGTATCATTTCTTGAGGGAAAAGGTTCAGAATAAAGAGATTGCACTGGAGCATGTGTCCAGTAAGGAGTAGTTAGCAGACATATTCACTAAGCCTCTCCCAAAGACAACATTTATGCATTTGAGAGGTGAATTAGGGGTATTGCCCCTTCAGGAGGTGAACTAAAAGCAATTGTTCCACATCAGTCAGGTACTGGAAAGACAAGTTTTGGTTGATTGGTGTGTTTAAGGATGCTCCTCCTCAGGGGGAGCAGCATGATGAAATAGAGATGATTGTACCTCCACTTTGGCATTGTTGTCAAAGGGGGAGAAGGAGTGAAGCGAAAAGATATCTGTAGCAAATGGGGAGAAGATGTGAAGTAGAGAAGATATCTTTTGTATATTCCCGTCAATGCCAAAGGGGGAGATTGTTGGCATTATGTTAACCGGCATGAAGACATAATGATATTGTATGTTGTCATTGATGTCAATATGAAACATAGTGTGAACCAGCACATGTGATAAGTGAAGAGAGAGAGGACCAGCATTTGTATGAACCAGTTTATATGCCAAAGTGAAGTGGCATATTTGTTCAAGGTGAACCGACATGTAGTTATCGGAACTGACACATGGAAGCATTGTATGACTACCAATTGGTAGGTAGCTTCCACTTCAGGGTTTCCAATTGGAGTACCTCAAGTTTGTGTGACTCAATCGGCGATCTTTGTGTGATGAGTTAGTAGTATGATGGAGGACAGATCGTGTTGCCATGTAAGCTCTGTTTGCGTGAAGGATCTTGCATGAAGATGACTATTCCTATCTACCTCAGGAATGTGCAAAGTCTATCAAATGGTGATAATGTGTGATGGTTTATCAGCCGCCATGAAATCGGTGGGTAATGGACGATGGAAAATGTCTTGAGATTGATTCAGGATTGTTGCATTTAATGCAGTATGATTCAACGGTCAGGATCAAACTGTTTGAATTGTTTAACCTAACAAGTTTAGGGTTTAGGGTTTTTTCTACCGACCTGTATGTTTCCTATAAGTTTGATGTTGTGTTTCTTTCTGAGGTTGTTGGCAAAAGTTGTGAGTGTGTATCCAAAGGAAGTGATACGTAATTCTTGCCAGACCAAAGGAGAGAAGAGATACTTGCAAAGTGAATGTGCAGAAGGAAAAGAGGAGCCTAAATGGATCTGCATTAGCATTGAGTGTTGTTAACAAATCATTGTAATACCCATTGATCTCTAACCACTTCAATAGTTGTAAAATCCCCTAACAAGGTAGCCTTAACTAGCTTGATTCAAAATCCCTTAAATCGGGTGGTCCTAACAGGTTTGATTCAAATCCCTTGACCGGGTAACTCGAGGCTAATGAGTTCTGAGAAGCTATAGAGCTTAGGAGATCCTTTCAGCTATTGAGTTCTTGAAATCCTCTAACAAGGTGACCCTACTGGGTTTAACCCTTAACCGGGTGATCCCTAACAGGATTGGTTCCTACCAAAACCTATTGTAATGTCCTTAATCGGACAAGGCTCCTAGCAGAGTGGACTTCTAAAGAGTTTAAAAAGTAGCTTGTGGGTATTCGTCCCCACCGTAGTTTTTCCTAGTTGGGTTTCCACGGGAAAAATATGTGTGTCATGTGAAATGCTTTTGTCTTGTGATGCTTTGTTTTACCTGTTAAGCACATGAAGGTTCTATGTTTTATGCCTATCTATAAAACATATTGAACTCACTGTTGTGAAGATCTGACGATTAAGTTTACCTGTTTATGCATGAGAATATAATGATACTGTAGTATTGAGCTAAGAGAAAAGCTTATTGAGTGACCAGTTCATGATTGATTGAGCTGTACTGGATGTTACTGGTTGCACTCTTTTTTACCAGTATCCCTGTTTGTCAGTCATTTGGAGTATTTGTTGTCAAACCGGTTTTGGATTGTATTTGTGTTTGTACTGATTCACCCCCCCTGTCTTAGTACCGGTTTGGTACTAGTGGTTCATCATTGAGTTATCACATTTGTATTTTGGTTTTCTTAGCATGGTCTAAAATATCAAATGACTGAAAGGAATTCATCATCAAAGACAAATTTGGATTCTTATTTTGAGAATTTAAAATATTTGGTACACTAGTCTTCGATGCATGTATAGAAGAATTGACAGGTGTAGAAAAATTGACAGCAGTCAAAGAATCACTTACATTTTTATCCTTCGTAGCATGCATCGAGATAGTGTTGTCCTTTGCAGGATTTGGTATGGGAGTCCCATGCTTTGCAAAATAAATTGGCAAATGTTGAGAGTCCTTAATTTGAAGAGAATCATCACTCTTCGCAATGATAGGTGGCTGAGCTGCCTGTGCTTGCGAATGGGTGAATACTGCAAAGACATCTCCATCATGTGTATCTGGTGTATCATCTTCTTGATATTGCATAAACTTGATATTTGAGTCACCAGCCAACTCTGCATCACCTTCTTGATGCAAATTGGCATCTTCTTCACCAAAAGGGGGAAGATCATTATGTTCAGCTTCATAATATCCTGTAGCTGAACTTTGGGGTGGTGCTTCCAACGCAAGCCTCTCTGGAGCAGGAGGTAATTTATTCTGATTACGCATAGCATAATTGGAAGCATTGCTTGGATAAGTCCTTCTTGGAACATCTCGATAAGAAGTATTTCCTTGTGAGAAAATTTGCTTCTTAAGTGCCAACAACTCATTTGCTAGCTTCTGTATCATGGGATCAAGAGAACTAGTCGAAGAGAAAGACGCATCTACAACTTGATTACTCCTAACCTTATTAAGATCTCTCCTTATCTTACCCGTAAGGATAAGATCATCTTCAATGGATATAGCCATTTGTTGAGCAGTGGCCAAATTTGTAGGATTGTTCCTTCACAAAAGAAAATTCACCTCTGACAATTGAGCGTTGGTGAAAAATCATTTCAAGTTTCCAGTAGTGGGTCTTGAAGCAACTGGGATACGATTATGTAACTTGTCAAATTTTGCTACAAACTCACGCATGGGTTCCTAAGCCTCTTTCTTCAAATGAGTTAATTGTGCCAATAAAGCATTATCATCTTCGGTGGACTTGAAGCTCACCTCAAATAACGTTCTGAGAGTTGCCCAATTTGTGATACAAGCATTAGTAAGATGATAGAACCAATAAGCAGTAGCTCCATGCATACTCTCAATGAATAATCTCACTGAAACATCTCCGTGCTCAACACCTAGGAATCTGCATGCAATGTAGAAGGCAGCAATGTGTTCATCTCAGTGCTGAGTACCATCCCCAAAAAATTTGGGTAAACATTTTCGCGTACCTTTGGGAAGTTCATGCAAAGGTGCAGTCAAGTTCAGAAGACCAAAAGTAGTGCCCCAAGGGCCGGTAGTGGCCATCCTTAATGGATTATAGGGTGGTATTACAAAATGATTTGCAAGTGGAACAACTGAAACTTGCAAACTTGATGCCTCACTTGGTATCAGAGATCGTTGTGCAGATGGATGAAAACTTCGTATCCATTGCAAAGGAGAAAGCGTCTGTGGAGGTGTCACAAAGGCAAAATTAAATTGCTGCAATACTTCAAAAGTAGGATCAAGAATTCCTGCTAATCATTGCCCACGAGTGTAACTTCGATCAGCCAGATTACGGTTTGATGAAAAACAACAATATGGAAATTACAATGAAAGCGCATCGCAACCCAAAAGACAAACTAGTTGCACGTCGCTCCCTAGCAAAGTCGTCAAAAAATTGTTGGGTGAATATTTTGTCACCAGCGTACTAATGACGAAATATATAATTCACACAATGTTATGCTGAGAAATTAATCTCTCCTCTCATCAAGGGGAGGTTCCCTATGAAATTTCTCCTCTAATTAATAGGAAATTAAATTTGTGGGTTGGTGTTGGGCATATACCTCTCTCTTTTCAGAGTTTATGTATTCTCCCTTCACCTACTTACAATTTCTCTACCTTGTCAGACACTTAAAGAAAAGAACTATTAATCTAATAAACTACACCAAGAGTTACTATTAAGAAGCACAAAGTCTCCTTTAAGGTAACACTAATTCACACTGATCGTTACAAATTAAACAATTAGAAACATAGCTTAAAGTTCAAAGTCTTCAACTATAGATTTCTAATCCATTAAACTACAAATAACTGCAGCAATACAAAGCTTACCACAAGTTACTTAATTTATCAGCATCTTTCTCAAGTATGCTAAGAGCACAAAGTCTACTTTGCAAGATTTGAGAGCTCTCTAACCACGTAGCAATATCTTAAAGATCAAAGAAGTAAAGATAATATAGATTCAATGGACATAGGAACATTAAATTATATAAATAATTTTCTTGATACAACACAAAGTTTGTAATCAACAGAACTATTTTCTTTATTCGTTTGATAGGATTTTCACAACAAAAAGCCCAAAGTCTTAGTTGGGATAAAAAATATGCAGAGTTTTGCTAAGCATGAAAAACATAAAATATTTACAAAAAGGTCCTCCTTATATAGGAAAAGAATTTGAGAAAAAGGTGGGCACAGTTGACTTATTCAACTGCACAGTCCCATTTTACTACAACTACTACATAAAGAAAACGTGTAGCTGCACAAAAATTGACAACATTGATCAGTGTAGTTGCATGAAGACAGGATGCCAAGAGGGGGAACTTCATTCTTGATTCTCCTCTTCATCGGATTTCTGGAAATATTCGAATTTAGCAAGGATGGCTTTCATCTCTGCTTCGTTCGACATCAAGGTAGAACTTGTGATGATTTGGACGCGGGATATTGCATCTTGAATCTTCACCTATTTCTTTTTTACATCCTTCAGCATGGATGCGAGGACTTCAAAGCTGACTTGAATTTCTAACATTTTATCAAATGTATCAAGAGAGAAAGCTTGTCATGTGCATTGATCCATCAAAGAAAGGAATTATAATGTGACAACTTCAGTAGTGACGAGATTTTGATCGTCATCATATAAATAGAAAGGGAGATCACCAACTTTGGCAAAACTAAGGTCAACCTCACCATCACCTTCTTTCTTTTCCCGGTCCAACTCTGTAATCATTAATTTCATTGTCTCTTGCTTATGAGACAATAAAGACAAGATCTGGATGTACTTCTCTCGTGTGGGAATTACCTTATTCTCAACCAGGACATCTATCCTCAACTCATCCATTTTGCTCCACAAGGTAGTACTTTTCACAACTTCTTCAATCTCCTATGATGAAGAGGTTTTGAGTCCTTGGATCCAACTCTAGATTAATTCGTAATCAGACAATAGTTCCACTGTTGAGCTTATAAGATGAGAGACTTTTGACCTTGACCTGGGCCTTGAAATTCACTCATCCATCACTCGGCCTTTAGCTCCCACCTATTCAATCTTCTTGAGAGCTTCGATATCTATTGAGGATCCTATAGGCTCTATCTCTTGAGAATATTATGCGACCTTTAGAGGAACGTTGGTCAGTTGTTCACACTTCTGCTTCAAGATATTTTTCTCATCCCTCTCCTAATCCAATCTTCTCAGTAAAGAATTAAGGGTTGTCTAAGAATCTAATTTCACACTCTCATGTGTTTCCACCCCAAGCTCTACGACCTGCATGGTATTATCTTCAGATTGTATGTTGCCTTTGTCCTTGTCTGATGATGGCACCATAACTTTGGCATATTTTCTCTTGGAAGCTGGGTCTACTACCACATGAGATAACATTTTTGGATTTTTTGTTCCCTTAGGCTTTGGAGGAACTAAAAGTTGAAAGTCAAACTCATCCGGGGATATCACCTATTTTTTCCTCTTAGGGGCCACTACTTCCATCCAAGGAGGTAGTTCTGGATTGGCTGATGGAGTAGTAGGTCCTTGTTGACTTAGAGTTGAAACTTCAGAAGCAGGTTGACTGGAACTTGGAGTAGTTGTGAGTGTTACTGATGGTGTTGATATTGAGGCATCTAGTGGAACATTTTTTGTTGTTGCCTCTTTAGTTACAGATGGTAGAGTTGAGGGTGTCATGAATGTAACTTCAGCACTTACCAATGGAAGAATTGTTATGGTGGTGGTAGTAGTGACGGGTAAATCTATTGAAACTTGTTTTGCAAGTGCATCTTGCAAGGTCTCATTAAAATCCATCATGGTGGATTCAAAAGTAGATGAAGGGGATATCATCTAAATTAGAGAAGTTGGTTATTGTAAAAAACTGACCAACGGTCTCTGATTGCGTTATACCCATACTTACATCTCCATCTTCTTGAAAATCTTCATCCTCTTGGTCAAAGTCAGAGTCAGAGTCAATAGAATGGATGATTACCTGTGAGGTAATTGGGGCATCAACTTTACCTAGATGTGATACTTCTTCTTCTTGTACTTCCTCTTGTTCAGGAATTTCACTTTCTTCAACATCCTTTCCTTTTCCAACTTTAGTCGCAAGCGGTTGTTATGGCTCCTTCGCCACTACTTCCTGTGATGTGTTTGATGATTCACCCTTCTTCGAACCTTTAACTGTAAATTTGATTTTGGGTCCTTTACCCTTGGATTGTACCATAGGAGCTGATGATAGTGCTTGTGAGTCTGCCCTGCTCTTTGTTCTTGTTTTAGCTGTAGCTGTCTTTCCCAATGGGCCATCACTATTGTTGTCATCTCCTGAACTAGCACGAAGTTGTTTCATCCTAACATTCCTTTTTAGCAACCAAGAATTGGTGTTTGCTAAGATAGGAGAGATCCTCTGCATAATAGATTTGCTTTCTTTCTTCGACCACTGCAAAAGTGGAAGTGGGGAGTCAACAATCTTCTTCTCATAATAAATAGGGTCCACTATGTCATCTGTGTCTTCCATGGTCATTGGGATCTTATCTAGATCCAAATTTTCAATTTGTTCTAGAGTAAGGTGACTGAAATCCATCCTTCTTATCCTCCTCAATCTGACAAACTACCCAAACATCCTCAAACCTATAAACATGAGTATAAGTCCTTTTGAGTTTGTTCATTATACCACCTAAGTCAAAATTGGTTCAGGCCTTGAATCTTCTCATGGTATTCCACTGCATTTCTTCCTCCATATTTTTGGCCTTGGGATTGGTTAGCACTAAGTACCTGCCAATCGATTCTGGGAATTTCAGCGCAGTCTTATGTGCTTGTGATTGTTTCTCATGCACACTAATCAGTTGTCTGAATAGCTCCATAAGGATGATTTTGTCTAAAGGGAACCTTGGAAGGATGAAGGGCTCACCTGAGAAACATCCAATTTAGATATAGGTGAATATGGGAAATTGCAGAAATACACACTCAAAATGAGACACCCTGCTATAAGCAGCCTTTGATATTCTCCTCTTCTACAGGCCTTTATCAAAAATACACTTCCATACAACAAAGTAGGCATCGTTAACCCTCCTGTAATGATTACCTTGATTCTTGATAGTTAGCTGATCATAGTACTCCCAGATGGGCACCAATCTTCTATCACCCTTGGTAGACAAGCTTGGATATTGCCTCATTGAAGCAGCTGCATAAACCAGGTACGAGGTCATGTAAAACTTTAGTGTCACCTTGACCTCCTTCAATTGAGCACAAAGCGCATCACTAATATGCTCTCCCCAATCGATTCTTGCGGCTCCCTTTCTGATTATATTTATGTAATAAGACATCCAGTTTTGAAAATAATGAGTCTTTTAACCCTCTCACTATGGATAACATGGTGACCATGTCATTATATTCCTCATTAAAATCACTCCTGTGGAAGGACTTAGGCCATCATGTGGTGAGGGAACTTCTTGCAGCAGAGAGATAAACAATATTGATCACCTTTTTGCATTTATCTTCATATTTCTCGTAGTACTCTTGAGAACTCTCTTGAGAAATATCAGCTACTTCTTCAATTGATGAAC
The DNA here is from genome assembly GCF_030272615.1 of Cryptomeria japonica. Taxonomy (NCBI): domain Eukaryota; kingdom Viridiplantae; phylum Streptophyta; class Pinopsida; order Cupressales; family Cupressaceae; genus Cryptomeria; species Cryptomeria japonica. The sequence continues at coordinate 411,147,129 of NC_081415.1, forward strand.
CTTTGAAGACACTATTAAAGAATACACTATCTAGGGTCATGATGACATTCTGATCTTCATCTTTTACTTGCCTTGTGCTTGGATCAAAATGATCAGCTACTGCCAGTACAAATTCAGGATCATGAGCCGCAACTGGGAAATATGCATACATATGCAGCTCAGATTTGATTAAACTGGTTAGACGTGCAGGAGCCTTTTGAACCTGGTCAACAAATTCTTACATATCAACATGTCCAATTTTGGTGTCTCTGATCTCCTTAATATTTGAGTCTACTGAACTCTCTAGGTACATATTCAAGTACCTGTAATACTTATATTTCATCTTTCTTGATGATGCTTTACTTGGAGAAGGTTCCAACTGACCTAAGGAAGACTCAGGCTTGTTGTGAGGGAGCTTTGACATTCATGATGACTGCATTCAACACTGATGATTAGCTATTCATCATTATCAAAAATCAATTTTTCTCAAACGGATCGAAAAACGGGACACAAAACAGGCTTAGGAGTAAAACTCTCAAAAACAGCAGGTCGAGGAAAAAAGTCCGACCTAATCTTTTGAAAATAAAAATTGCACATCGGACTTTAAAGTCTGAAGTGCAAATAAAAACACCTTGATTAGAACATCGAACTTTAAAGTCAGATGTGCAATATGGAATGAGTTATCAACACATCGGACTTTAAAGTCTGATGTGTCAATCAGGGGAAAAACAGTAACACATCGGACTTTAAAGTCCGATGTGTCAATCAGGGGAAAAATAGTAACACATTGGACTTTAAAGTCTGATGTGTCAATCAAGGGAAAAATAGTAACACATCAGACTTTAAAGTCCGATGTGTAGGGGAAAAACTTAAAACAAGCACATCGGACTTTAAAGTCCGATGTGAAACCTAGAAAGGATTAAAGGCACATCGGACTTTAAAGTCCGATGTGCTTTAAAGGGAAATGACAACTGGTTGACATGTCAAGTTTTAAAACCTGACATGTCAACCTACTCCCCTCTACATATCAAATTTTAAAGTCCGATATGCAAAGGTTAAGATTCTGCATATCGGACTTTAAAATCTGATATGCAGCTTTAGAAAGGGGACTTCGGAGGGCAATTGGGTTTTGAAGTCCGATTGTCCTTTGAAACAAGGGAGACAATCGGACTACAAAATCTGATTGCCTTCTGAAGAAGAAACCCGGAAAGAAAAACAAAAAAGAAAGGGAAGACAACCAAAACGCAAACCTGAAAAAGAAACCTGAAAAGATATAAGATAAAAACCCTACCTCACAGCAATGGAGATGCAAAAATCTGGCAATGGAACGATCTAAACTGGGTCGAGGCGAGCAAAATCCAAGGACAACGTGCAAAGGAGATGGAAGAAACAAACGATAATGCAAAAATTAACATAAAAACCAAAAATAAAACCCTAATTAGCAATAAATGTGAAATTAAAGCCAACTCACAGTGCATGTCAAACTTTAAAGTCCGAAATGCAACCTTTGGACAAACCACCTTTAGTTCAGAATTTAAAGTTCAAACTACAGGCTAAGACCACCTGCAGTTCAGACTTTAAAGTCTGAACTACAAGTAAAACTGCAAACTTAAAGGAACAAGGAAAGCAATAAAAATGAAAAACAAGGAACAAAACGAACTAACCGAACAAGTCGATTAAGCTCTATCGGAGACCATAAGGTATGAAATGGACCAATTTCGTAGGGTTGCCTCACGATTTTGGCCGATCTAAATTCAAGGACAACAACTGGCTCTGACTGGGGAACAAGCTGCACCACTTGAAGCTTGTAGAATCCAAAACTCCGAGTGCTTGTATCCATTGGGCTATAGAGTCAGGCGACGAAAAGACTAAAAAGAAAAGACTATACATATTTTACACGAAAGTACAACTTCCTTTACATCACTCTCTATTGAGTAAAGAGCTTCAAATGTTCTCCACTATGAGGTAGCAAGAACGGAGTACCATCTACATATGCAAGTAAGTAGCTATGCTTGCCACATACTTCATGTATAGTGAAGGGACCTCTCCATAAAGAGTCAAACTTTCCATGTAAACCCTTTGGTTCCCTCCTCTTGTCCCATAACAAGGCTTGATCACCAACTGAGAAGTCATGGGAAGTTGTTTTCCTATCAAATAATGCCTTCACTTGGCTTTGGTGTGAAGCAATCCTATCTACCACTTCAACCCTTATTTCTTCCACCTGAGAAAGAAACATGATCCACTTATCCAGTGAATCTTGATATGTTTTGTCTTCAATCGCCTTGGCGAGGTTTAATGCTAGAAGTTCCATAGTGATCAGAAAGAAAAGACTATACATATTTTACATGAAAGTACAACTTCCTTTACATCACTCTCTATTGAGTAAAGAGCTTCAAATGTTCTCCACTATGAGGTAGCAAGAACGGAGTACCATCTGCATATGCAAGTAAGTAGCTATGCTCACAACATTATTCATGTATAGTGAAGGGACCTCTCCATAAAGAGTCAAACTTTCCATGTAAACCCTTTGGTTCCCTCCTCTTGTCCCATAACAAGGCTTGATCACCAACTGAGAAGTCATGGGAAGTTGTTTTCCTATCAAACAATGCCTTCACTTGGCTTTGGTGTGCAACAATCCTATCTACCACTTCAACCCTTATTTCTTCCACCTAAGAAAGAAACATGATCTGCTTATCCAGTGAATCTTGATATGTTTCATCTTCAATCGCCTTGGTGAGGTTTAATGCTAGAAGTTCCATAGTGATCAGACTCTCAGCATTCAACCCATACAAAAGTTGAAAAGGTGACATACCGATTGCTCTTTTTGGAGTTATATGATCTACCCATAGCGCATCAAAAAGAGCTTTATGCCAAGTCCGTTGTTTCTCATCAACAAGTTTCCTCATAATAGTAACTAGATTCTTGTTGCTTGACTCAGCCTGACCATTTCCTTGTGGATAATAGTCAGATGAGTGTGAAAGAGTAATACCATGATCAAAGAAAAAGTCAATTATCTCATAAGATGAAAAACATGAAGCATTATCAGCTAGTATCTTATGAGGGACGCTAAACCTTCAAACAATGTTCTCCTTCAGGAATTGACAAACCACCGTCGAGGTAGATTGCTTAGTTGGGATTGCCTCCACCCACTTGGTGAAGTAATCCATTGTTGTTAGAATATATATGTGACCTGCACTTGATGTTAGAATAACAGGTCCAATAAAGTCCAATCCCCACTATTGGAAAGGATTCTCAATTATTACTGGCTTTAGTGGGAGCGCAACTAATTTAGGCTTGCTAACAAATTGCTGACATTGCTCACACTTACGAACCCAACTGTATGTATCTTTAAACAATGTTGGCCAGTAATAGCTAGCATGCAATATTTTGTGTGCAATAACAGGGGCAGAAAAATGTCCTCCACAAGCAAGATCATGAAAAGCTTGAAGTAATCTTACTTGTTGTTTGTCCACGCAGTGCAGGAAATTTCCGTCCAAACCCTTCTTGTACAAACCATTGTCCCATAGGACAAAATTCACTGCTTTGAGCTTTAAGGTTTGCTTTTCTTTCCTTGATAGGTGTGCACAACAATCTCCATATGTTAAGAGATATGCCAGATCAGAATACCACTCATCAATAGTGCTAACAAATAGAACATGAGGAAGATCTTGATTAATACCTTTATTTTCAAGCACCACTTCATCTATTGATTTGTTGTCAAGTATCAACTGACATAGACCTTTTCCATGAACCAACTTTGTGGGCTTGATTTCCATATCATACTCTTGAATCTTGGCAACCTAGTTGCCCGTTTTAGTTCCAAACTCTTCTTGTGTCAGAGTCGACTTGACAACAACATCAAGAACAAGAGAAATGACATGTGAATTCATATTATAAAACCTAAATTGTTTAACCGCTTTCACCATGGAAAAAGCATGCTTCTCCATTTCTGAGTATTTCAACTCATGAGCCTTCAGCGGATAACTCATGAATGCAATAGGTAATTCCACACCTTCATTATTTCTCTGCATAAGTATAGCTGAACAAGTATGATCTGATGAATAGCTATACATAATGAACTCTTTGGTATAATCTGAGCATACTAAAACTGGAGCATTTAACATGGCTTCCTTGATCTAATGGAAAGCTTTCTTTCCTTCAGGAGTCCATTTGAAGAGAGAATTACCTTTCATCATATTAACTATATGACAAGTCTGTTCAGCAAAGTCTGGAATGAATCTTCGCAGGAAATTTACTTTACCAAAGAAAGAATGAACAACAGTCTTACTTGTTGGCAAGGAAAGGTCACGAATAGCTTTTACCCTTTCCGCATCAATTTTTATACCTTCCTTCAAAACAATATGCCCAAGCAGCTTGCCTTCAGTGACACCAAAAATAGATTTCTTGGGATTTGCAGGAAATTCCATGCTGACGACATTTCTCTAAGACATTGTAGATGGGAAAATGATCTTGACGTTCCTTAGAATAAACTGTCAAATCATCTAAATAGACCATAATGAACTTACCAAGAAAACTTTGGAAGGCCAAGTCCATTGCACGTTGGAAAGTTGCTCCCACATTTATTAATCCGAAAGGCATCCTGCGATATGCAAAGGTACCCCAAGGTGTAGTAAATGCAGTCTTATGTTGATCTTGCTCCAGAACTTCTACCTGGTTATAACCCAAAAAATCCGTCCAACATAGACATCATTTCTACTTCAATAACATCTTGTAGGATGTGATCCATGATAGGTAAAGGATAATTATCCTTCAAGGATGCCTGATTCAAGTTTCGGAAATCTACACATATCCGAATTTCACCATTCTTCTTACGTACAGGTACAATATTGGCTATCCAAGAAGAATAGTGGATGGGGAAGATTATCTTTGCTTTCAACATCTTTTGTACTTCAGCAAAGATAGTATCAGATATCTTTGGGTTGTATTGCCTTTGCTTCTAATAGAAAGGCATAATACCTGATTTCAATGGAATGTCATGGCAAAGCTCTTCAGGATGAAAAGACTTTAGATCTTCATAGGAGTATGCTAAGACGTCAACATACTGCTGCAATAATGCAACAATTTTTTGCCTTTCTCCCAACACTTTCCGATGTTGATCATTTTTGGATTGTCTTCAGTTCCAATATTTATTTGTTCATATTCCATTGACCCTGTAGTTGATCTTTGTTTCTTCTAAACATAGCGATCATGCTTGTCAAAAAGCTTTTCTAGCAAAATTAGACCCTTGGGGATCTTGTTTCCTTTTAATTGCAGAAATTTCTCTCCCATTTTTGCATCAACACTTTCAATTGCATCCTTTGAAGGGCAGTGACTACCTTCAAAGTACAGATTGTCAAAATTGTCAGAAGCCTGCAAAAAATGTATTACATGATGATCATCATTAAACACCTGCCAATGATCAGAGTTGTCAGGAATGCTTGGCCAGAAAACTAACTCAACAACATAACTTGATCCTAAAAAATCTTTGTGAGGAAGAAAAGAAGTTGATGATACTACTAATGAGTCAGCCCTGTCATTGAATTCACGGGAAACCACAGATATATCAAAGGCATCAAACGTTTCTATTAGATCCCAAACAAGGTTCCGGTAGTGTTGTAGCCTTTTGCTCCTTGTTTGATATATGTTCTTGACTTGACAGACTATTAACTTGGCATCTCCTTGAGCATGCAAGTTCTTGATTCCCTTCTTCTGAGCAACATTCATTCTCAGAAGGAGGGATTTGTATGCAATAGTGTTATTTGTATTATCAAACCTCAATTTGAAGGAGAAAGGGAAAAGATTACCCTCAAGAGAAACCAAAACAATACCAACTCCTGATCTGGTAGAAGAATAGTTGCCATCAAAATCCAATGTCCAAACATCATCTAGACTACCAATGTTGACAGTATCAAAATTGAGAATTTCTTATTGTGAAGTTGAAGATCCTTCTGATTCCATAATACTACTTTCACAATCAATTGGGAAATTATTGAGTGGAATGTCACGTTCACTCTCAGGAGTCATCTTTAAACCATTATCAACATGCATGAAATAATTACCCATTCCTGATTATTCAAAAAGAATCTGGGCCCGCTGATCGTCAGACTTGACAATGGTATATTTTGATTCTTTTTCTGGAAGTAACCTTTGGACAACTCCTTTAACAGGGATACGAGCCTCAGTCATATCCATGTTTAACTCACCCCCAACATCTCTACAAAAATTTCTTCCCAACAATAGCCCATAGGAGGCCAGTACATCGGCTACCAGTATTGTCATCTTGATTTTCTTTTATGGGAATGAAGCAAAGGCAAACTATGCATCCTTGATTTGACCAATCAAAGGAACTTGTTTGTTATCCATAGAGAAACAACTTACAAATGTTTTGGTCAAAGTTAAACCAAGAGCATTGGCAACCTTTGAAGGCATAACATTATCAGATGCCCCAGAATCAATTACATAGTTACTAAGCTTATAACCATTTATCTGTTGGCATATGCACACTCCAATGAGACATTGTAGGTGATTGAAGGTTTTGTCATTGATGGCAACCTTACAATCCTATGGCACCACCAAGGAATTACACCGACACTCAAACCACTGGCACCGGCAGAGAAATGAAGCATACCGGCACAGAGGCCGACAGGATTTTTGTTATATTATATTTTGTTTATTATTGTAAAATCTTTGTAAGTCGACTTGGCATCATTGTAAAATGAATCTTATATAAAAGAGATCATTGTAGAACATTTTATAGTAAGTGAGAAGATTATATTTTAGGCGAAATAAGGCAAACTTATTATACGAATTATAGGTTAAGGGTTTATGTAAGAAGCATAGCAGAAACTGGTACTGGATCTGGCATTATAGATGTTATTTTGAAGAAGTAAAAGATACTGGATTTATATAATCCATCATTGTAACTCAGTGAGACTTCCCACTGAGCAGTGAGCTCTAGCCAGTTGGCCTTCCTGCATGTACAGACCCCTCTTGTAGCAGTAATATTCACTTATTGGCCAGTAAGTGAATATTGTGGGTCACAAATCCCACCGAGGTTTTTCCCACACCGGGTTTCCTCGTTAAATCATTGTGTTATGGTGTGTTTTTCATGTGGTTGCTTTTAATTCTATTTATTAGATTATTTCTTGCATACCGGTACACTGCTATAATATGTTCTACATGTCTTAAGTAAGAAATTCAATTCACCAGTTAGATACTGATTCACCCTCCCTCTTAGTATCTGTGGGAATCCTAACATTATCAACATAGAGATGTAGAATGGTTCTATCTTCTCTACAGGAGAAGGAGAAATTACTAAGTTGTTTTGAAGTGAGTTTGATTTTGGAAGATTACTAGGAGTAGTATCTTTTTCTTTAACAAACTTGACCAAACGGTCAAATTGATAGATTATATCTCATAAATTCAACATCAAACATTTGTATTTTGGTTTTCTTAGCATGGTCTAAAATATCAAATGACTGAAAGGAATTCGTCATCAAAGATGGATTTGGATTCTCATTTTGAGAATTTAAAATATTTGGTACACTAGTCTTCGATGCATGTGTAGAAGAATTGACAGGTGCAGAAAAATTGACAGCAGTTGAAGAATCACTTACATTTTTATCCTCCGCGGCATCCTTTGAGATAGCATTGTCCTTTGCAGGATTTGGTATGGCAGTCCCACGCTTCGCAATAGAAATTGGCAAACATTGAGAGTCCTTGATTTGAAGAGAATCATCATTCTTCACAATGATAGGTGGTTGAGCTGCCTATGCTTGCGAATGGGTGATTATTGCAAAGACGTCTCCATCATGTGTATCTAGCGTATCATCTTCTTGATATTTCATAAACCTGATATTTGAGTCGCCAGCCAATTCTGCATCACCTTCTTGATGCAAATTGGCATCTTCTTCACCAAAAGGAGGAAGATCATTTTGTTCAGCTTCATAATATCCTATGGCTGAACTTTGGGGTGGTGTTTCCAACGCAAGCCTCTTTGGAGCAAGAGGTAATTTATTCTAATTATGCATAGCATAATTGGAATCATTTTTTTGATAATTCCTTCTTGGAACATCTCGATAAGAAGTATTTCCTTGTGAGGAAATTTGCTTCTTAAGTAACAACAACTCATTTGCTAGCTTCTATATCATGGGATCAACTGAACTAGTCGAAGAGAAAGATGCATCTACAACTTGATTACTCCTAACCTTGTTAGGATCTCTCCTTATCTTACCTGCAAGGATAAGATCATCTTCAACCGATATAGCCATTTGTTGAGAAGCGGCCAAATCTGTAGGATTGTTCCTTCGCAAAAGAAAACTCACCTCTGGCAATTGAGCGTTGGTGAAAAAGCATTTCAAGTTTCTAGCAATGGGTCTTGAAGCAACTAGGATATGATTATGTAACTTGTCAAATTTTTCTACAAACACATGCATGGGTTCCTAAGGCTCTTTCTTCAATTGATTTAATTGTGCCAATAAAGCATGATCATCTTTGGTGGACTTGAATCTCGCCTCAAATAACATTCTGAGAGTTGCCCAATTTGTGATACAAGCATTAGTAAGATGATAGAACCAATCAACGGCAGCTCCATGCAAAGTCCCAATGAATAATCTCACTGAAACATCTTCGTGCTCAACACCTAGGACTCAACATGCGATATAGAAGGCAGCAATGTGTTCGTTCGGGTGTTGAGAACCATCCCCAAAAAATTTGGTTCAATTATTTCACGTACCTTTGGGAAGTTCATGCAAAGGTGCGGTCAAGTTCAGAGGACCAAAAGTAGTGCCCCAAGGGCCGGCAGTAGCCATCCTTAATGGATTATAGGGTGGTATTACAAAATGATTTGCAAGTGGAACAACTGAAACTTGCAAACTTGACGCCTCACTTGGTATCATAGATCGTTGTGCAGATGGACGAAAACTTCGTATCCACTGCAAAGGAGAAAGTGTTTGTGGAGGTGTCACAAAGGGAAAATTAAATTGCTGCAATACTTCAAAAGTAGGATCAACAATTCCTGCTAATCGTTGCCCACGAGTGTAACTTTGATAAGCCAAATTATGATTTGATGAAAAACAACAATATGGAAATTACAATGAAAGCGCACTGCAACCCAAAAGACAAACTGGTTGCACGTTGCTCCCTAGTAGAGTCGCCAAAAAACTGTAGGGTGAATATTTTGTCACCAACATACTAATGACGAAATATATAATTCACACAATGCTATGCTGAAAAATTAATCTTTCCTCTCATCAAGGGGACGTTCCCTATGAAATTTCTCCTCTAATTAATAAGAAATTAAATTTGTGGGTTGGTGTTGGGCATATAACTCTCTCTTTTCAGAGTTTATGTATTGTCCCTTCACCTAGGTACAATTTCTCTACCTCTTCAGATACTTAAAGAAAAAAACTATTAATCTAATAAACTACACCAAGAGTTACTATTAAGCAGCACAAAGTCTCCTTTAAGGTAACACTAATTCACACTGATCGTTACAAATTAAACAATTAGAAACTTAGCTTAAAGTTCAAAGTCTTAAGGTATAGATTTCTAATCCATTAAACTACAAATAACCGCAGCAATACAAAGCTTACCACAAGTTACTTAATTTATCAGCAGATTTCTCAAGTATGCTAAGAGCACAAAGTCTACTTTGCATGATTTGAGAGCTCTCTAACCACGTAGCAATATCTTAAAGATCAAAGAAGTAAAGATAATATAGATTCAATGGACATAGGAACATTAAATTATATAAATGATTTTCTTGATAAAACACAAAGTTGGTAATCAACAAAACTATTTTCTTTATTCGTTTGATAGGATTTTCACCACAAAAAGCTCAAAGTCTTAGTTGGGATAAAAAATCTGCAGAGTTTTGCTAAGCATGAAAAAGATAAAATATTTACAAAAAGGTCCTCCTTATATAGGAAAAGAAGTTGAGAAAAAGGTGGGCACAGTTGACTTATTCAACTGCACAGTCCCATTTTACTACAACTACTACATAAAGAAATTGTGCAATTGCACAAAAATTGACAACATTTATCGGTGCAGCCGCATGAAGAAAAGATGCTAGGAGGGGGAACTTCATTCTTGATTCTCCTCTTCATTGGATTTCTGGAAATATTCGAATTTAGCAAGGATGGCTTTCATCTCTGCTTCGTTCGGCATCAAGGTAAAACTTTTGATAATTTGGACGCGGGACATTGCATCTTGAATACCTGTTTCTTTTTAACATCCTTTAGCATGGATGCAAGGACTTCAAAGCTGACCTGAATTTCTAACAATTTATCAAATGTATCAAGAGAGAAATCTTGTCCTGTGCATTGATCCAACAAAGAAAGGAATTCTCTTGTGACAACTTCAGCAGTGACGAGATTTTGATCGGCATCATATAAATAGCAAAGGAGATCACCAACTTTGGCAAAAATAAGGTCAACCTCGTCATGATCTTCTTTCTTCACCCGGTCGAGCTCTGCAATCATTAATTTCATTGTCTCTTGCTTATGAGACAATAAACACAAGATCTGGATGTACTTCTCCCATGTGGGAATTACCTTATTCTCAACCAGAACATCTATCCTAAAGTCCTCCATTTTGCTCCACAAGGGAGTACTTTTAACAACTTCCTCAATCTCTTGTGATAAAGAGGTTTTGATTCCTTGCATCCGACTTTGGATTACTTCATAATCAGACAATAGTTCCACTGTTGAGCTTTAGAAGATGAGAGCCTTCTGACCTTAGCCTTGAAATCCACTCATCCATCACTTGGCCTTTAGCTCCCACCTGTTCAATCTTCTTGAGAGCTTCAGTATCTATTGAGGGTCCTATAGGCTCTATCTCTTGAGAAGATTGTTTGAACTTTACAAGAATGTTGGTCAGCTGTTCACACTTCTGCTTCAAGATATTTTTCTCATCCCTCTCTTGATCCAATCTTCTCAATAAAGAATTTAAGGCTGTCTGAGAATCTAATTTCACACTCTCATGTGTTTCCATCCCGAGCTCTATGACCTGCATGGTATAATCTTCAGATTGTATGTTGCCTTTGTCCTTATTTGACGATGGCACCATAACTTCGACATATTTTCTCTTGGAAGCTGGGTCTACTAGCACCCGAGATACCATCTTTGGTTTTTTTGTTCCCTTAGGCTTTGGAGGAACTAAAAGTTCAAAGTCAAACTCATATGGGGATATCACCTATTTTTTCCTCTTAGGGGCCACTACTTCCATCCAAGGGGGTACTTCTGGATTGGCTGATGGAGTAGTAGCTCCTTACTGACTTGGAGTTGAAATTTCAGAAGCAGGTTGACTGGAACTTGGAGCAGTTGTGAGTGTTACTGATGGTGTTGATATTGAGGCATCTAGTGGATCATTTGTTGCTACTACCTCTTTAGTTATAGATGGGAGACTTGAGGGTACCGTGAATGTAACTTCAGCACTGACCAATGGAGGAATTGTTGTGGTGGTGGTAGTAGTGACAGGTAAATCTATTGAAACCTATTCTGCAAGTGCATCTTGCAAGGTCTCATTAAAATCAATTATGGTGGATTCAAAAGTAGATGAAGGGATATCATCTAAATTAGAGAAGTTGGTTATTGTAAAAAACTGACCAACGGTCTCTGATTGCATCATACCCATACTTAGATCTCCATCTTCTTGAAAATCTTCATCCTCTTGGTCAGAGTCAGATTCAGAGTCAATAGAATGGATGATTACATGTGAGGTAATCGGGGCATCAACTTCAGCTGGATGTGATACTTCTTCTACCTGTACTTCCTCTTCTTCAGAATTCACCTTCTTCAACCTCCTTTCCTTTTCCAACTTCACTGGCAGGCGGTTGTTCTGGCTCCTTCGCCACTACTTCCTGTGATGCGGATGATGATTCACCCTTTTTTGACCCTTTAACTATAAATTTTATTTTTGGTCCTTTACCCTTTGATTGTACCATAGGAGCTGAGGATAGTGCTTGTGAGTCTTCCCTGCTCTTTGTTCTTATTTTAGCTGTAGCTGTCTTGCCCAATTGGACATCACTACTGTCGTCATCTCTTGAACTAGCAGGAAGTTGTTTCATCATAAGATTCTTTTTTAGCAACCAAGCATTGGTGTTTGTTAAGATAGGAGAGATCCTCTGCATAATAGATTTGCTTTCTTTCTTCGACCATTGCACAAGTGGAAGTGGGGAGTCAGCAATCTTCTTCTCATAATAAACAGGGTCCACTATGTCATCTGTGTCTTCCATGGTCATTGGGATCTTATCTAGATCCAAATTTTCAATTTTTTCCAGAGTAAGGTGACTAAAATCCATCCTTCTTATACCCTCCTCACTCTAACAATCTGCCCAAACATCCTAAAAACCTATAAACATGAGTACAAGTCCTTTTGAGTTTGTTCTTTATACCACCTAAGTCAAAATCGGTTCGGGCCTTGAATCTTCATGGTATTCCATTGCATTTCTTCCTCCATATTTTTGGCCTTGGGATTGGTTAGCACTAAGTACCTGCCAATCGATTCTGGGAATTTCAGCCCAGTCTTATGTGCTTGTGATTTTTTCTCATGCACACTAATCAGTTGTCTGCATAGCTCCATAAGGACAATTTTGTCTGAAGTGAACCTTGGAAGGATGAAGGGCTCACCTAAGAAACATCCAATTCAAGTATAGGTGAATGTGGGAAACTGCAAAAATACACACCCAAAATGAGATACCCTGCTATAAGTGGCATATGATATTCTACTCTTCTGCAGGCCTTTATCAAAAATACACTTCCATATAGCAAAGAAGGCGTCATTAACCCTCCTGTAATGATTACCTTGATTCTTGATAGTTAGCTGATCATAGTACTCCCAGACGAGCACCAATCTTTTGTCACCCTTGGTAGACAAGCCTGGATATTGCATCATTGAGGCAGCTGCATAATCCAGGTAGGAGGTCATGTAAAACTTTAGTGTCACCTTGACCTCCTTCAATTGAGCACAAAGTGCATCACTGATCTTCTCTCCCTAATCGATTCTTGTGGCTCCCTTTTTTATTATATTTATGTAATAACACATCCAGTTTTGAAAATAATGAGTCTTTTAACCCTCTCACTCTGGATAACATGGTGACCATGTCATTATATTCCTCATTAAAATCACTCCTGTGGAAGGACTTAGGCCATCATGTGGTGAGGGAACTTCTTGTAGCATAGAGATAAACAATATTGATCACCTTTTTGCATTTATCCTCATGTTCCTTGTAGTACTCTTGAGCACTCTCTTGAGAAATATCAGCTACTTCTTCAACTAATGAACCTTTGAAGACACTATTGAAGAATACACTATCTAGGGTCATCATGACATCCTGATCTTCATCTCTTACTTGCCTTGTGCTTGGATCAAAATGATCAGCTACTGCTAGTACAAATTCAGGATCATGAGCCACAACTGGGAAAGATGCATACTTATGCAGCTCAGATTTGATTAAACTGGTTAGAGGTACAGGGGCCTTTTGAACTCGATCAACAAATTCTTACATATCAACATGCCCAATTTTGGTGTCTCTGATCTCCTTAATATTTGAGTCTACTAAACTCTCTGGGTACAGATTCAAGTACCTGTCGTACTTGTATTTCATCTTTCTTGATGATGCTTTACTTGGAGAAGGTTCCAACTGACCTAAGGAAGACTCGGGCTTGTTGTGAGGGAGCATAGACATTCATGATGACTGAATTCAACATTGATGATTAGCTATTCATCATTATCAAAAATCATTTTTTCTCAAACGGATCAAAAAATGGGACTCAAAACAGGCTTAGGAGTAAAATTGTCAAAAACAGTAGGTCGGGGAAAAAAGTCCGACCTACTCTTTTGAAAACAAAAATTGCACATCGGACTTTAAAGTCCGAAGTGAAAATAAAAATACCTTGATTAGAACATCAGACTTTAAAGTTTGATGTGCAATATGGAATGAGTTATCAACATGTTGGACTTTAAAGTCCGATGTGTCAATCAGGGGAAAAATAGTAACACATCGGACTTTAAAGTCCGATGTGTCAATCAGGGGAAAAACGGTAACACATCGGACTTTAAAGTCCGATGTGTCAATCAGGGGAAAAATAGTAACACATTGGACTATAAAGTCTGATGTGTAGGCAACCTAGAAAGGATTAAAGGCACATCGGACTTTAAAGTCCAAAGTTCTTTAAAGGGAAAGGACAACTGGTTGACATGTCGGGTTTTAAAACCCGACATGTCAACCTACTCCCCTCTGCATATCGGATTTTAAAGTCCGATATGCGAAGGTTAAGATCTCACATATTAGACTTTAAAATCCGATATGCATCTTTAGAAAGGGGACTTCGGAGGGCAATCGGGTTTTGAAGTCTGATTGTCCTCTAAAACAAGGGAGACAATCGGACTACAAAATCTGATTGCCTTCGGAAGAAGAAACCCGAAATGAAAAACAAAAAAGAAAGGGAAGACAACCAAAACGCAAACCTAAAAAAGAAACTCGAAAAGACATAAGATAAAAACCCTACCTCACAGCAATGGAGATGCAAAAATCTGGCAATGGAACGATCTAGACCGAGTCGAGGAAAGCGAAATCCGAGGAGGGCATGCAGAGGAGACGGAAGAAACAAATGATAATGCAAAAATTAACAAAAAAAACCAAAAAGAGGCTTTAAATAATTAAACCCTAATTAGCAATAAATGTGAAATTAAAGCCAACGCGCAGTGCATGTCGGACTTTAAAGTCTGACATGCAGGCTAGGAAAACTTGTACGTCAGACTTTAAAGTCCAACATGCACTCTTTGGACAAACCACTTGCAGTTCAGACTTTAAAGTCTGAACTGTGGGCTAAGACCACCTACAGTTCGGAGTTTAAAGTCTGAACTGTAGGCAAGAAAACCCACAAATACACACCAAACTTTAAAGTCTGAAGTGTATTTAGCATAAAGAACCTTGCAGTTTGGACTTTAAAGTCCGAACTGTGGGCTAAGACCACCTACAGTTCGGACTTTAAAGTCTGAACTGTAGGCAAGAAAACCCACAAATACACAGTGGACTTTAAAGTCTGAAGTGTATTTAGCAAAAAGAACCTTGTAGTTTGGACTTTAAAGTCCGAACTGCAAGTAAAACTACAAACTTAAAGGAACAAGGAAAACAATAAAAATGGAAAACAAGGAACAAAATGAACTAACCGACCGAGTCAATTAAGCTCTCCCGGAGACCATAAGGTACGAAACAGACCAGTTTCATAGGGTTGCCTCACGATTTTGGCCGAGCTGAAATTGAGGACAACAAATCTAAGGACCAAGTGCTCTGATACCAATTGTTAGTCACAACCGGTCCTGAGAGGGGAGGGGTGAATCAACACTATACCGGTTTGTTCCAGATTTAAACTTAATCAAAACTTCTATTCAAACTTAACACTTATCAATATAAGTAGCATTTAATAAGAAATATGCATACATAAAATCAAACACACATGACTACCAGGATTTATCACGTGGAAACCCAAATGGGAGAAAATCATGGTGTGAGTAGAAACTCACAAAATCTAAACTCTTCAGGAGTACGCCCGGTGAGGAGCCATCCCTGTTAGGTGCCACCCGGTTAAGGGATTTTATATAAGGCCTATTAGAACCTTTACCCTATTACAGGTAGCCTTGTTAAAGGACTTAGGATCATTATTTAAGATGTCACCCGGTTAAGGGATTTTACATAGGGATGTGTTAAAGTCCACCCAATTAAGGGATTTTACTATTGGAGTTATTAGAAAACAACAAAGAGAATGATTTATTGTAATAGCTACTCTTAGCTTAATCAGATCCAAATGAAGCTCTTCAGTTTGACCACCAGTTTCACTTGCTCTGCACTCTACTGGTGCTTTGTATTCTTTCTATGCTCTCCACACTATCCGAGCTCTACACACTCTCTTCACCACTATGTTATTCACTTAGCAGTTCTCCCCTCTTCTCACCTTGTTGGATCGCCTCTCTTCAAAATTGCACTTTGCAAATTTTACGATCAATCTTTTTGGTTTTTGCCAAAAAGCTTTATACCATATTTTGCCAACACATACCCATTGATTCCTTAATCAGTTTACACCTAAAACTTGGTAGATTTGAAATTCAAATCTTTCCAAATCTTCCCGCACTCTCTATGTGCACTCTCCATCAATCTCACCAGCAACTCATCCTTATCTGCCTCTGCAATTCATAATTTCACCAACCTCTGGGTCATGTTCTATCTTTTTAATGCAAAGTGAAAAATCCACACAAATCTCACCTTAACTGGTTGTTAACTGATGTAGACTTCACTATCTGTTTGTTTGATGATATCTCACCATGAATGACTCACCTTTGGTCATCGCATCCAGCTTACCAATCATCACTCTGAGATTCTCGATGGATAGTAATCTTTAACTTTTATCACCGGTTCACCGATGTAACTCTTCATCTTTTGCCACCGGTCACTGATCATCAATCAAATTGATCACCTATCTATCTAGTGTGTTCTAGTCGTGCATAAGACTACTAAATTGTTATCTGAGTCACCTCTTGTGACCGCATAATCATTTCATCTACCAGTTTTAAGAAACTGATCTCAACACCTATCAAGTGCTTGACTGACCAGTTAGCTACTCTGTTTATCCTTCAACAGATTAGTTCTTCGACCAACACACTACTTAAGTGTATTAATAATGCATATTAGGGAAGCATTGAATCCTCCATACTAATTGCAACCATGAGTAAACCATTGAGGTTTACCACACCTCCTTGCCTATGAGTTTGACCTTATTCATCTGTAAGTGTTTGTCATCAATGACAGTACTAACTAATGAATCGGTTGTGCCAACACCATCAGTTATGCCAACACAAGGCACATTCACTTAATGGTTCAACAATAATAGAACAACACTCACAATCATGGCTCATCAAGAGAGTATGAAACCTCATCAAGGAAGCATATCAACATATAGAAGCAAAAATCACATAAAAAAATCAAATCTAATCAAACTCAAAGCTAGAAAATATCAACAAACGTCCATAAATACCTCTGGTACGACATCAAAACCAAAAAACTAAAATAAACTAAACAAATTGATCAAAATACTAAATACATGTAGTTTACCGCCTTTGTCACGCAGTACAATGCTTATATCCAATTATACAATGCATATACTGACCCAAACAACACTTTCACTAAATACAAACTCGCATACACAGATTTAAACAATGCATATAATATAAAATAGTGCATTTACCCAAACAGATAGTGCATTTGTTAAAACAGACAATGCATTTACTGTTTCTTTCAGCGCATATACATAGGGTTTTAGCGCATATGAAGTTTCAGCATATTTACCTCCGACTCAGACTCAGAAAGATAAAATTTGTGACAAAGATATAAAATCCAAGACATCACGAAATCTTAAAAAATAAAGGCTTAAAAGAAATGCCCAGACAATACAAAATGATTGATATAAACATGATACAAAATCATTGACTATAATGGAAGATATATTGAAATACGACTTCATGGCAATAACACAAAATGTATTCAAAAGATACACTGAGAGACTTAGAGATTCTAATAAGGCTCATCAACAATCCCAAACCAAAGGGGAGACAAAAATACACATCTAAACAATCAATGAGCTAACTTGGGGAAGATCATAAAGACAAAAAATAATTGCAGAGCCAAGCGTACGACAATCCAAACAACCCAAAAAAATTTGCCATTTTCTAAAGTCAAACCATATAATAAAAAAACTATGTAGGGAAATATTTATCTTCCAACTATATAAAAAATATACAATAAATTTCTTTCTCCCCAAACACCCGCATACAATTTGCAGACACGGAGAAAACACAAAATAAACTAAAACTCAAAAAAATGCTAGGGACAAAGAGCTCCAACCCTGTGTGATAGAAAAGGTTGAAGAAGCGGCCACACAAAATCCAGCAAGCTCCAAAAGCCAAAATCCAAGCCCAAGGTAAAATTTGTAGAAGAAACTCAAAAGATGGTAACCCAACAACAAGCTCAAGCAACCAGATAAAAAGAAAACCAAGCCTAAACCCTAGCCTCAAAGTCAACCAATGAGAATAAAGGGTAAGTAAGGAAAATATAAAACATATTTACAAATATATAAGTGGAATGTGATATTATTTTATTCTAAGGTATTTACCCACCGTACACAAATAATAGACAAACTATATTAATAAACTATAGGCTATAAATTAAATAATCCAAGCGATTAATAATTAAATAATTCAAAAGCTCATAAAGTAGATAAATAACCATGACAAATAATTAAACACTAAATAAATAAATAAACCATAAACAATAAATAAATAAATAAACCACAATATAAATTAAACAATAAATATTGAATAAATCATAAGTCAACATTAAATATCAAATAAATAAATACTAAAAAGGCCAATAATCCAGTAAATTAAATTAAACATTATTAACTATAAAATCACACATAAATACATCAAACAAATCAACAATAACTAGCATACTCACAATCACTAAGAAAACCACATCTTTCTAATGAATATGACGAGTTACGCAAGACGCTAATGACTCAAGGTAGACATCTTAGACCTAGAGTATGGGAAGGGAACTCATGCCATCTTTGGACCACATAAGATTGGGATTTAAATACACATTCAGACCTATGGAGCCGAGTGGATTCGGTATCTAGTATCTGCAAATCCTAGAACCACAAAGCAATGATACAATATATTCATATATATATCATACCAGAAAAGTGATAGGGAATTGCTAAGGTACATCCCGCTCGCAATGAGTGATGTGACATCGTCTCTCTCATGAAAAAAGTCATACAATAATCAAACACATCGCATAATTAACTCATCATATGAGATCATGAAATAAGGTTACTGAAATCATAATAGCATCAAATCCCTGATCAATATGAACCATCAATAATCCATCAACATAGTAATTCATATAGAATCCATCAAACACATATATCCATCAAATCACATGATCAATAATGATAGCATATCCATCCCTATAAATCATCAAAATAACATATGCCCAACTAATGTCTAGCATCATAATAAGTAACTAAAACACATGTATAATCATAATCTAAAATATCATAAAGAATCTAGATATGTTTATCATGCATGAAATAAAAGTCAAGCCAAGGGTGGACACCACACTTCCTGACACCTTCTTCACAAAAATACAACTTCTGCTCTTCTACGTGGCTGACTCCAATTCATATGCTAACCAAAGTTTTTCTCATTGATGCTAATTGTATATGAGAACAACACAAGTGATTGGTATAAAGAACTAAATTAGAGAAAATTGTGGTTGAGATCATTGCCAAATCCCATGTGGGGGAGAAACCTGCCAATATATCATTTCCTATTTTAGCTACTATTGTAACAGACACATTTTTATGTGGCCAGGTATGTAAAGACAATCAAAATTGTATCCTTTCCCATTTATAGCTACAGGTGTAACAAAGTATATTTTTAATATGTGATATGAATCATGGTCTCGCATAAATCATTAGTCTCTAGTTTGTTGGCCACATGCCCAAACAAATTGTCTATTATTTAAAATAGTTGTTATAACTTGCAACTCTATATATACCAGCTCTAATGCAGATTGTAGAGAGCAGAATATAGTATATGTAGATTTATGTGGAACAATGTATGAAATCGTATTATTCAGAAATCCAATATTGTTGTTTTGAGTTGACCTTGAAAGTTCTTTGATTATTTTCTTCATCCGGCAACTGGGAGGAAGGGCACCCACTCTTCCACTACTGGACAAATGTACAAAATTTATATTTGCAAGTGTGCTTTTATTATTTCAACATTGTTTGGATTGCTTAAATGTTAGAAATAGTTATAGTAATATTTGCAGTTGGTATTTAATTTCAATTGGTTTCCATGTTTCATATTTAATTCTATGATCTGTACGTTTTTGAGTTTGTTGTAATTTCTGCACAGTTCCTATCACTTGATAGAGTAGAACAAATCTCATCGTCAGGAAGTGATGGTTCCTATCACCGGTTTTATTTCAATTTGAAATAGGTTTTATTTTCTAGTTGTACTTCATCCCCACTCATCTCACTACCTGCAACCCTTGTGCAAATAGCCATGACATTTTTTGCAAATTTACACCTCTGGATTGACATGTATAGACCAAACTGAAATTCATCATAAAGCATTAAATCTTTCTTATTTTTTGCCCCATTATTGGCCTATCATTTTGGCTCCTTTGTCGAGGAAAGGTTTCAAAGGCCTCTTAGCACAATGAGTTGAGTTAGGACCAATGTGTTAGGAAGAAAGCTCATGCAATTGTCGACCTTGTCTGGGTGACTACTCCTAATTTACATTGTTTAAATCATATAGATTCATTGTTTGATTTCGCAGGTAGACCTTAGAAGATATCTCACCATATATATATATATATATATATATATATATATATATATATATATATATATATATATATATATATATATATATATCATCACTAGTTGTTGTGAGTCATTGGTAAGCATGAAGTAATTTTGAGGAAACAATACAGAAATGTTGCATTCTCAAGGGAGTTCAAACATGTTAATTTTGGGAGGAAAATACTTCATAAATGAAGAATCCAAAGGACATGCAAGAAGGAAAATGTGCTTGGCGGTGGGGGAACTTCCCCTTGACCCCACTCTATATCGCAATAGGGAGTACACCCTAGGTTCTGCCCGAGGACCCTGCAAGGGGCATTGCTCCTTGACCCCATTGGGGGTTGCCGACCCCAAACCCTTGCTTTTAAATTTAAAAATCAAAAAGGAATTGGTGGGGAACTTGCGTCAAACCAAAGTGATGATTTTATACTTTCTCTTCCTAATGAATGTAATGTAAATTATCGATCATTCATTACCATTATCACAGGAATCTACAAATTTTATTTCTATTGATGAGCAAGAATATATAATTGATGAATTTTTAGGACAATGGAATTGTGAAAATGAATATTTAGACATGTGTTGTTTTGATTGTTGCAAGGAGGAAGCTAAGTGCAAATTCCAAGATGATCAAGAGTACATGCTAAAGGACATAAAAGTTATAAGTGAGCTTCATCAAAATAAAGGTGAACACGAGCAAGTCTCCTTTGTGACTCATGGACAACTTCATGCGTCAAATTGGAAATATTAAGGTATTCTTGATAATGTTAACATGTCTTATTATTTCAATAGATTAGACATAAAATGTGTTTCTTCACAAAATGCTTCTTCACCTAGTATATATGGTGAATGGACAAATGCATGCTCATAACAACGGCAATATCCATCACAACCATCTCCATAATATCCATCTTATTTATTACCGTCTTCTCAATATCTTCAACAAATTTTACCATTTTCATTATCCCCTTCATATCATATACCATCCAATTCACCATATCCACCAATGGTAACTACAATCCCTAATAACCATTACATAATAAGGTGGTTGAAACTACACAAAATAATGACATTTCAATGTGTAAAGCAGAAAATCGAACCCTAGGTGTTCCCCCACTCCATGGAGAGAGAAAGGAGGTCACTAGGATTGACAGTTTTCACTTAGGAGAGACTTTACATTCAAAAGAGGGGTTGAAACCCACAAGATCCAATCCCACACAATACAAGACTAGATTCTAAATGAGTTTCAAGGGTTGAGACAGCAAGGATACCCTCTTTTGTAAAGAATGTAGATAGAAGGATTGAATTAGGAGTGTATGTAAAAGTAAGAAAGATTCGCTTGCAGAGGGAGATAGGGATGCGGGATGAAGCAATAGACTTGAAATTAGCAGTAAAATGTTGAGACAATGCTATCCTGCAAGTTTGAGCGAAAGTTGACAGGACGATGGCGCCTGGAGTGCACACGGTCCTCCGAAAAATCCGCGAAACGAAGGGGGATCTGTTCGTCTCTGCACAAGGATTCTAGATCTTCAATTACAGCCGCGTACCTGCAACCTACACACAGAAAAGAGAGGATGATTGGGGGTTTAGGGATTAGGGGTTTGCCTTTAGGTCAAACCCCAGTTTTGGAATTAACCAAGAAATGAGAATGCTGTAAATGTAAATGTTTGTAATGTAATCAAGTATTGATACCTTGTTATAAGAATGTTTGTATTCTTACATGCGAAGGTGTAATGATGTTGTATGTTGTATGTTGTAGGTGATCTCCTCTTCAATGGTTGAATCCTTGTCTTGAATGCAACACCTAGCCTTGAATGGAGACCTAGAATGCTCAATTGCTTGAAGGAATGCTTGAATGCTTGAATGTTTGAATGTTTGCCTATCGCTTCCGCCTCTTGCACATATATGTTTTTTCCTCTCCTTTTTACCCACCCTTTTTCTGGAAGGGGAAATGTAGTTTATATACTTGTCAATTAGGGTTAGGAGACTAATTTTTCCGACCTTAGGCCGACCTAGGAACATTATTTTCCAAATTGCAAACTTGAACACCTGATGCCCAACAAGACACCGGGCCCAAAATAGGGCCAGGGACCAGGGCGTTCGGTGCCATGGTCCTAAGGGACCAAGGCACTAGGCACCATGGTCCTGAAGGACCAGGGTGCTGGGCGCCATGGTCCCACCTCCCGGGACAGCAGGGTGCAAGGAGGATCAGGCCAAGGTGTAGAAAGATGCAGTTTTTGATGTCGTAAACAAGTTTCGGGGTCTCCATTCAGGTTCAACGTTGTGCCGCCATCGTGAAGACCCAAATGCAGTCGAAATTGCAAGTGTCGCAATTTTATGATGCTACATTTAGCCCCCACTTTAGCGGGAGTATAAGTGTATGCCCATACTCCTGGTAAAGTACAAGGAAACAACATTGAAAGACTTTCACCACGTCAAGGAGGCAAGATACACCAAGCCCACAGTGGACTAAGGATCTTATGACTTCGATTAACAAAGTAAAAGGGAAGATCACAAGGGAGAACCATGACTGTCAGTAGTAAGGTTCCCTCACTATGAGTCATGGAAGAAACATACCAAAAATTTTCAAGGCAAAGCTAAGTTCGCCAAGAAATTTTCAAGTATCTTGAAGAGATATGAACGGAGTGTATGCCCCCTACGTTAAAGCGATCGCACATGCCTCATCGGGAGTGATTGCTGTAAGGTAGTGATACACATAAGAAATGAGAAGGGATAGGAGCCTATTATCACAAATATTTAGCCCCCAAGTGTGAGATAAACCCAAGGATAATAGACACAAAACACAAAGCACGAGGTGACTTCGCTTTCCTTGGGGTTAGTATGCTGTATGATAATTCATGTATATCATATGTATGTATGCATAATTGTTCTTCATTCCCTAATCAAGGAAGGTCACCTAGAAGGAGGGAACACATGTGTCTTTTGAGTCAACATGAGAGAGACCAAAAGAGATCTCAATGCTTTGCATCGTCCTCAAGTAGACAACACTAAGGAAAAAAAATAGAAGAATGAGAATAACACATAGAAGAAGTAACAAAAGAGATCAAGAGAGGAGGAGAGAGTCTGCTATGCTAATGAACTAGTCTAGCACGTCATCTACCCCCCGATCTTGCTGATCAATATTTCGGGAAGGCAGGAAACATGCTAGAGGAGGAACATTCAACACAACAGATGGAGCTATCACAAGATCCAAACAAGGGCTATGTTCATGTTCCAAGCCACGTTGTTCTTGTCTAGGAGCTAGGATAAGTGCTTTAGAAAATTTGTTAGAGAAATGGTTATCAATATCAACATATTCATATTCACTATCAGAAGAAAGAGGAGTAACATTTTCATCATGAATAACATTTTCATCTATATCATCATCAAGATTTATAAAAATAGGATCTTTAACTCGCACAGGATCAAAACCATCATGCATCTTATGTTTAGGAGATTTTGGCTCAATTTTCGGTTGAGGAGAAAATGGAATAATACTAGCTGAAGGTGTTTTTGGGGATTGCAAAGTTTGATAAGTAGCTAAATGAGCTCTAAGATGAATCTTTTGTCAGCGTTCACGTGCAGAACGATTTCGTCTAGTCTTAGTAGGAAGTTGAGAAGATTGAGGAGGAGGAATTTTCTCATCCTTATCACTTGGGTGTTTAGGTTGTGGTCTCTTAGGTTGAATAATAGGAGAAGAGGAAGGTCTCTTCTCTCTATAAGAGGAAGGAGGAGGAACTCCTCCATATAAAGGAGGAATATTTGGTTTAGGAAGGAGACCAAGTCCATCATGACGAGGAGGTATAGGTCTACCTTTAGAAAGTTTATTAGACATAGACATAGTCACATCCATAGGGATGGGTTGGGAATCTTCTTGAGGAAAGACATTAGTTTTATCTTTCAAAGGAAGAACTTCCTTCTCAAGAATGATAGGAATATCAAGTTTGGGTGTTCTAGGTTCACTTAGAGATAGCATCATATCTTTTTTCCACTTTTGATAAGATTTGAAAAGATGATCACTTCACGATGGAAGAGATTGAAATTGTTTAGGCCAAAAATAATCAATAGGAACGCTAGAAGTTCTTTCAGCTGGTTTAGAGAGACTATGATTGATAGTAACAACTTCACCATTATGGGGAAATTTCAAACACTTGCGAATAGGAGAAGCAATAGGTTTCATGGAAGATAACCAAGGATAGCCTAGCTTCACACAAAATTGTTCGGATGATGGAATAATAGCAAATGTCACATCAAGGGATTTGTTATGGACCTCAATAGGTAATGTAATAGAACCAATTGCAGGAGAAGAAAATGCATCAAATAATTTCACAACCACATTTGTTTTGTCATAGATCACTTGATTCAATTGCAAAGTAAAAAGAAATTCTTCAGTAATGACATTAACCATACAAGAAGGATCAATAAGCACTCTACGGCAAGGTGTATTCTTGACTTTTGCAACTATATATAAAGGACCATCAGGTGCCCTGATAGTTTCAGTGGAATCAAATGTGATGTAAGGTTCTTTAGGGATTTTCTGCTGCTCTACAACGTTAACCACATCCGGGGTCATAGACACAAGACCATCAGGTGAGAAAGAGGAATCATTAGTCTCAATCACATTAGAGGTATGAGAAGGTAATGGATCAGTAAAAATCTTAAGATTTTGGTTAGGAGGAGCTACAGATGTGTTGCCTTTATCATTCAAACCTAAAACAGAGATAGTATTATTATCAATCAAATCTTGAATTTTACCCTTTAAAGCAAAACATTTTTCAGTATCATGCCCAGGTTGACGATGAAATTGACAAAAAGATTTTTTATCAAAATAGGGTGAATTAATCTTTGCAGGATCTATTTGCTTTATAGGAGGGAGAGTAAGCACATTTTGTTCCAATAACTTATTCATAATACTATGCAATGATTCATTCAAAGGAGTAAACTTCCTTTCTTTCTTGAAAAATTTAGAAATAGGAGGCACATCTGATGCTGCATTCACATTGTTGTTGATGATGTTTTCATTGAACTTAATGAACCCTCTGTTCGGTTTAAAATTCCCAAATGG
Source organism: Cryptomeria japonica (assembly GCF_030272615.1). Taxonomy (NCBI): domain Eukaryota; kingdom Viridiplantae; phylum Streptophyta; class Pinopsida; order Cupressales; family Cupressaceae; genus Cryptomeria; species Cryptomeria japonica. The sequence continues at coordinate 411,172,605 of NC_081415.1, forward strand.
TTGTTGACTACAATCACCCTTATCACTCAGAGCCATAGGATTTGCTTGTTCCATTTGACTCACAGTCAGTTGATAATTGTGAAGAGTTGCACACAACTGTTGGAAAGAAGTAAACTCAGCAAACAAAAGTTTTTCTTTAATATCTTTTTGTAAATTAGAAATAAAGATTCTTTGAATATCATTGTCAGGTACTGGAAAAGAAATTTGAGCACATAAATGCTTATATCTACCAATGAAATCAGTCACTTTTTCTTTAACACCTTGTTTACAATGCATTAAATCAATCAAATTAACTTTAGGACTTATATTGTTTTGAAATTGTTGAATAAAAGCATTTGCAAGTTGTTGGAAAGAAGTAATAGAATAGGAAGGCAACGAGCAATACCATTGTAGAGCCTTATCTCTTAATGTTCTAGTAAACAATTTTGCAAGCAACCTTTGGTCATGAGCAAAATCGGTACATATTGTTTGAAATGTCTTAACATGTGTTAGAGGATCACCTTTACCATTATAAAGCTCCAACTGCGGGATTTCAACATGCTTAGGGGGGATAGCTCAAACAATGTCAAGAGAAAGTGGGCACACTAAACTTAGATTGATTCATAGAGGCAATTTGTTGCTGTAAAGAAGAGACAGTTTGTGCAAGATTGTTAATGGTCGCTTCAGTCGAAGAGTTCATATTAGACATGTTAGATTGTGATGGAGGTATTATGTTATTGAAAGAAGGTATTGATTGAGAGTAAGGTGGTGGGACACTATGATAGTTAGTCATAGGAGATGATTGGAAAGAAGGAACACTACAAGGAGGAATGGAATGGTTAAATGAATTGCCCCCTTGCGTCATGTTCATTTGTGGAGATGTAATAGGGACACTCATTGAAGGAATGAATGAAGAAGTCAGATTGAATGAAGGAAGAGGGTTGATTGAAGAATAAGGATTTCTCCCATGACTGGTGATCATAGGTGGAATGTTTTGTATTGAAGTAGTCATTATGTCTGATGTAAAAGTAGGTATACTAGCAATAGAAGTTGTCAAAGGGGTAGAATGATTGACTTGAGTAGGAGGTTGTGTATAACCTAAAGTTTTGGCACAACTCTTCATAGGCATCACATTCGAATCCACGATGTGTGCAATACCACGCAAAATATCAATTCCATTCTTATCACTTTGAACCATACGTTTTAGACCCTCAATTAATGAAAGAGCTTGACTATCGGGGTATTCTTGAGACATCCATTGCTGAAAATCATCAAATTGGTTATCCAATTTTGAAAGTTGTTCTACAGGAACCTCATGGAGAGCTTCTTCATCATTAAGAGGATTAGAGAAATTACCCATGTCCTCGTTAAAAAGGCCATTCAAATTAGGTTCCATCTCCTTGGTAATTAAACCTTGGAAAGACTTAATTCTAAGGCTTCGTGTAACGGGAATAGTGTAAGTAGGGCTTATTGTTGTAAAACTCATGCACTAGAGAGAGAGAGAAGATTTTGAATTTATTTTCGAATTTAGAGGTAGCAAATTTCAATAAAATCAGCCAATCTCCTAGATTTAAGCTATTAAATGCAATCAATCTCCCGAAGTTTCAGAAAAAATGTCGGGGACCGTGGCGAATGGAGTGCACACGGTCCTCACAACTTTTTTTGAAATTTTCAGGGATGAAAGTTATGATGATTTTAAAGGTAATCTGAAAAAATTGAGTGATTTTACGATCTGTAGATAGGCCAAATTAAAGTTGCAATCTCAAATTGAACCCTACCAAGATTGTTGAAAAATGCAAAATTTGACTTTTGAAAAAGAGAGGGAAACTGAAATTTTGAATTTTATGATTTTAGAGGGAACACTAAAAGCAATGCAAGCTTTGAAATTTAAAAGTTGACTCAATTTCACGCAAAATTCAATTTTGAAAGTGGAAATCCAGGTTGTTGTAATTAAGCACTTAATTTCAAAAGTCACAAACTGCAAGAATTTGAATAAAGCACTGAAACTTCGAACGAATGCCAACACACTTTTCAGATTTAGGACAGTAAGAAACACAATTTTAACACAAAATTTCAATTTCAACAATTTTTTGAATGATTATAAGCCTTAATCCAAGCAATCACTAGACCAACTTTGACTTTAATTTTGAAAGTGTTAGAATTGATGAAATCAGCCAAGATTCTGGATTCTAGCAGAAAAATACAGTAAGATCTAGCTCCCAAAATTTCAGAAAAAATGTCGGGGATGATGGCGCTCGGAGTGCACACAGTCCTCGCAACTTTTTTCAAAATTTTCAGGGATGAGAGATATTATGATTTTGTTGCGGAATCCAAAGTTACAGCTGATTTGGAGGTGTTTTGATCAATGAAATCATCAGTCAAAGGTTGAATCAAGAGGGTTTTTTTTTAAAAAAATTAGGGTTTTGACACTTAACCACTTAATTTTCAGAATTAAAGCACAAATATGAATTGACAATTTGCAATAGAAGGGTAGATCTGAAACAAGCATTAACAATTAAACATTTCACAAGCTCAATTACTAAAAAGAGAATTTAGGGTTTTTATGCAATTAACCTCTAAAATTCACAAAAGATTAAACATGGAAAATGTAATTAAGGAAGCAAAAAAATTTCAGATCTAACCATGAATAATCAGAATTAGGATGTTCACGTCGGGTTCACCAAAATGTAAAGCAGAAAATCGAACCCTAGGTGTTCCCACACTCCATGGAGAGAGAAAGGAGGTCACTAGGATTGACAGTTTTCACTTAGGAGAGACTTTACATTCAAAAGAGGGGTTGAAACCCACAAGATCCAATCCCACACAATACAAGACTGGATTCTAAATGAGTTTCAAGGGTTGAGACAGCAAGGATACCCTCTTTTGTAAAGAATGTAGATAGAAGGATTGAACTAGGAGTGTATGTAAAAGTAAGAAAGATTCACTTGTAGACAGAGATAGGGACATGGGATGAAGCTACAGACCTGAAATTAGTAGTAAAATGTCGAGACAATGCTGTCCTACAAGTTTGAGTGAAAGTTGACAGGACAATGAAGCCTGGAGTGCACACGGTCCTCCAAAAAATCCGCGAATGAAGGGGGATCTGTTTGTCTCTGCACAAGGATTCCAGATCTTCAATTACAGTCGCGTACCTGCAACCTACACATAGAAAAGAGAGGACGATTGGGGGGTTAGGGATTAGGGGTTTGCCTTTAGGTCAAACCCCAGTTTTGGAATTAACCAAGAAATGAGAATGTTGTAAATGTAAATGTTTGTAATGTAATCAAGTACTGATACCTTTTTATAAGAATGTTTGTATTCTTACATGCGAAGGTGTAATGATGTTGTATGTTGTATGTTGTAGGTGATCTCCTCTTCAATGGTTAAATCCTTGTCTTGAATGCAACACCTAGCCTTGAATGGAGACCTAGAATGCTCAATTGCTTGAAGGAATGCTTGAATGCTTGAATGTTTGAATGTTTGCCTATCGCTTCCGCCTCTTGCACATATATGTTTTTTCCTCTCCTTTTTACCCATCCTTTTTCTGGAAGGGGAAATGTAGTTTATATTCTTGTCAATTAGGGTTAGGAGACTGATTTTTCTGACCTTAGGCCGACCTAGGAACATTATTTTCCAAATTGCAAACTTGAAGACCCGATGCCCAACAAGAGACCAGGCCCAAAATAGGGCCAGGGACCAGGGCACTGGGCGCCATGGTCCCACCCCCCGGGACAACAGGGTGCAAGGAGGATCAGGCCAAGGTGCAGAAAGATGCAGTTTTTGATGTCGTAAACAGGTTTTGGGGTCTCCATTCAGGTTCCACGTTGCGCCGCCATCGTGAAGACCCAAATGCAGTCAAAATTGCAAGTGTCGCAATTTTATGATGCTACACAATGGTTCCTTCATATTCTACTAATGATCTTGAAATTGGTGAATTGCAATTGAAATGCATCTCTACAATTAAAGGATGTGATTTTTGGTTTAATTGAGTTAGAAGAGGAAGATGATCTATTGAAGGGTGCTCCACTTATCTCTTCTTATTTACTTGGCCAATCACAACAATTAAAGGATATTCATAGATATAAAGAAGCATTTCAATTTGAATCTATTTTGGCCATGTGTGCTGAAATTTATCATACACTAAGAATTGTTATAATGGATACATTAATCATATAAGAAATGTTTGATCAAAGTTTCCAAGATCTATCTTTTAATATTTTTATACTCAAATATCTGGATCTTTGGAGGCCTATGATCAAAATGTGTATTCCTCACACACTTATTGATTTAGGCCCACTAATCATTGATTTTATGATTATGCACAATTATATGGGCTTGAATAAATTAATGACCATACTAAAATACATTCTTTCAAGGATGACCATTTATCAACCAAGGATCAAGGTATTAATGTTTATATCTTTTTCATTCTTGATTCTTCATTCATTGAACATGGCTCAAGGTATTATTCAATATATCATTGTATCTCTTGATTATTTGGATTATCTTAAGATGACCATTCATTGAACATGGCTCAAGGTATTATTTAATATATCATTGTCTTTCTTAATTCCTTGGATTTTCCTAATACCTTCATGCTTCTGTAGTATGAAATTAAGTTGGGAGGAAATCCCTTGAATTTTGGAAATCATTGATAAATTCTTGGTAATGTCTTCATTGATTGTTTCATTGGTGCTTCTCATAAAACCACCCATGTGAGATTTGGACCAAATCAAGGTATGAATTACTATGTTAATTAACATAGAATTTATATTATGTTTACACAAGAATTAATGGAAATTAATGTATTTTATTATTGTTAAGTATTTATCCATAGTAATCACTCTCCCCTTTATTTCAAAAAATGAATAAACTACTTATTAATGGTAGAGTTATTAAATAGATAAATATTGGACATTACTATACTTGATATGCTTGGTCATGAGAATATGGTTACAGGTTTCTTATGGTGGTTACTTGGCACTTTTGCACTAATTGATGATGCTTCTCTTCATGAGCTTTCAACGATGCATTTTTTTAGCCTCGCTAACTAGATGATGAAGTTTAATTTGTGCTACACTCTTGTAGATCACAAGAGGATTCTTATGCCAAAGTGTTTCATAGTAATGGACATAAATTCTCTCTTTCACCATCCTTGATGCTAGACCACGTGGTGGACAAAATGAAAATCAGTGTCACCATGAATATTGCATCACCATTTTTCTTGGCTAATTATTCGTAAGCCACACATCCAGAGACAACTTGGAGACATGTGGAGATCCTACAAGGAGCTTAAGTGTATTCTAATGCAGATTCATACACTTTATCATAAGAATTGATTCATCTGCCCATCTAAAGCTATATGGATCAATTGACAGACTACCATTGGTCTTTCACTACATTGCCTTATCTTTGGAAAATTGCTTCTCTTATGAGAAATTCTTTCAACCAAGTACTTGGGCATGTATTCCAAACTTCTATAGTCAAGTTTCTGATATGGTGGCATGCACTAAATGGGATCATATTATGCAATCTTGTTATACACTTATGCATGGCCACTCTTGATGAGGTATATTTCTTGCCATTGGTAATCATTTCAAGCTCTGCATCATGTAACCAATTTCAATCCTTTCAAGGGCTTCAAAGAGAACTCTAAAGATTTGGATGATATCACCTCACCATCCATATGGGATTTTCATTTTCTTTGGTCATTATATGTAATTTTTAAAAAAAATGTTTTTTTTTTAAAGCAGTAAGTTCTAACAATGAAAACCTTCAGGTTTTGTTAGACAGCTACAATTTGAAAACTAGTTTCTAGAAGATTGTAATTGAAATAAATTCTTTGTGGTAAAAACTATTTTTACTCTGCCACTAAGTGGTGAGTGATTGAAAAATGGTTTACCAGTGGTCACTTGTCGCTATCAAAAATGAAAAAAATTGAAAAAAAAGGGAAAAAAAAAACAGAGAAAATAAATAAATAAAACAATAACACAAAGCAATCATTGTTCTTCCTATGGGCTAATCAATTTGGAGGTACACTCAGATGCTTCTATGGTTGTTTCACTTGATGAATACTAAGAGGGGGAGGTGAATTAGCATACCAAAAAATAATTTAAACAAACTCTTAAACAATTTAGCAGATAACTGGTGCAACAAATTCACTAATAAACCAGTTAAGATAAATGCAAACCAAATAGCAAACAAAGCATTCACCCACAAGAGAACAATCACCATAACAAAAGATATTTGACGTGGAAACCCAAATGGGAAAAACCATGGTGAGCAGAAACTCACAAGTAACTATCTGCAGAATAGAAACCAGACCAGTTAAGGTCAGGCCGGTTAAGGTCATACAATGTTCTTCACCAGAATAGATCCTGTTAGGAATCTAGATCTCTGTTAGGAGATAATTCCTGTTAGAGACTACCTTGTTAGAGGATTTCAGATCCATAGTTGTGAACCACCTTGTTAGAGGATTTACAAAGGCTTTGTTGGGCCTGCCCTATTAAGGGTTTTAGACTTGTCGAAGATATTAGTAATCAACAAGTGAGTGATCTAGCTAGTAGCATAGTCTACTTAATTAGATCCTTGATAGCTCATTGTTAATGCATTTCAGCATTACTTCAGTCTTCAATATCTCCACACTCTATCTCTTCAAATAGACCTAAGCTTCTCTTCAATGATCGCACATAACCTTTTCTATCACACATCTCACATGAAAACCCTAGACAAGATGTCCTTATAAAGGAAACTAATTTCATGTTGGTCCAATAGGATTAGGCTACAAGTTCCTAGGTTCAGTGCATCTAGACACATTTGGTAACATGGCACAAACACACTGCCAAAGTGTCGGTGGATGATAACTCATCACACATTACAGAAATACCGGTTGGTAACTCATCACAGAGTAATACCGGTTAATATAATATACCGATTATCGGTTGTCAAAAATGAAGACTGGTAGATCATATTGTTTCAATCAAATTTTAACTACAACTTAGGTCCTTCATACTGCTTGTGATCCTTGAACCGCTTGGGGTCTCCATACTACTTGAGCTCTTCAGTCAATCTGTGACCGCTAAACATCTTCTACAAAATACCGATAGTCTTAAGACTATACATTCAATAATACACAATATCAGTTGGAACAATTACCGGTTGAGCATAACTCATACATCAAGAAAGTGTGTGTCCATCATCTAGAAAGTGTGTATCCATCAATGACAATCAAAACATTATCAAAATGCCAACAATCTCCCCCTTTGGCATTGATGGCAACACTTAGGAAAATTTTGACATCTAAGTGTTTTTACAAAAAAAATTGCCATAATCAAAATTACTCCCCCTAAGCATATACACTATCCCTTCTGCAGAAATTACAATGTACACTACTTCCCAAAATGGTAACATTCACCAAAATTTTAATGTATACTACTCCCCCTTTTCCAACAATGACAAAGTAATACAAAGTAACCCCTGTTTCCTTATATATAAAAATAGAGTAAATGTTCATGACAATAAGGAATGAAATTTATCAAAAACATATTTAAAGTCCTACATAAAAGTTTCCATGGCCAATGTCCATGACTCAAGTAATGAGGTAGCAACCTCATTTTTAGTCTGCATTTGAAATACTAGTTCTTCCATTGCATCAATGGTACTCATCTCTTGAGTTACCGTGATAGCCTCCAGGTTGAGAAAACATTTCTGAAGAATCTGCAGTCTAGGAAATAAGAGTAGTTGGAGCTCCTGCAAATCTTTAGACCGGTTACTGATCTCTAAGTCCATCTTGGTAGTTTTCTATTGATAATGATGAACAGTTTGCCCATACATAGTGAATTAATCAAATGACATCTTGAAATTGCTGATATAAACCTATAACTCCGATTGGAGTTGAGCTTTCTGTTTAAGCACATCGTCACAAAATAGATGGGGTTAGCAGATTTTACTTAACGGTAATTTACCTTCACCCATAGCAACACCGATATCATTTTGTTGTTTGAGTAGTTGTGATCGAAGCTCATTCATTTTCTTGACTAAGGCAGTGTTGAGTGCCTTTTCATGATTCTTCTTTGTAGTGGCTTCAGTAACATCTTCCAAGAATTGTACCTGGTCCTCCACTATGGTACAAAGAAGTTTAAGCTTGGACAAAGAGGAATCGGTACTGGGGAGGTTGGTACCTGGAATCAGACTAGTAAGGGTGTCAACCACAGTTTCAATGACATCTTGTTACTTCTTCCTCTGCAATGCTTCCAGTCTCTCATGTGCAAGTTTTATGCTTTGAAGTAGCTCAGACTCATCTTCTGATTGAAGATCAATAGGACTGGTGATATCAACCTGTTTGGTTTGATCACTGATTGCCTTAGGAGTCTCCGCTTGTTTGTTCTTCTTTGCTTCCTTCTCCTCTTCTGCTTTTTTCTTATCCTCTTCTTTCTTCTTTTTCTCCTCTTTCTTCTTCTCCATTTCTTCTTTCTTCTTGTCCTCTTCCTCCTTCTCCCTTTCTTCTTCCTTCCTCTTGTCGTCTTCTCCTCTTCTTTCCTTTTCTCCTCTTCTTTTATCTTCTCCTCTTCTTTTCTCCTCTTCTTTTCTCTTCTCTCTTCTTTTCTCTTCTCCTCTTCTTTCCTCTTATCTTCCTCTTTCTTTTTCTCTTCCTCTTTTCTCTTGTTTGCTTCCTACCTTGCTTTTTCTTCTTGCTCTTTGTCATATTTCTCTTTTTTAGCTTTTTCCTTGTCATGTTTCTCTTTCTCTGCTTTTTCTTTATCATGTTTCTCTTTCTCTTTGTCCAAAGTGACATCCTCATTATCTAATGCATCAACATCAATAGGTTGTTATGTCACTCTTTCCCCTTCACTATCAAATGCCTCATCCGTTTTGCCTGATGATCAGTCAAGTTCTTATTCATCCTTCATATTGGCTTTAGATACTTAGTGTAACCTGACAACATCTTTAGCATGTAAATGTGTGTCCTTTTCCACTTCAGAAGATCTGCCTTCTAGCAGTCTGAGTCTTCTCCTTCTCATGAAGTAGAGGCCTTTGTTCTTATCCATTATCTCAAATAATTCTGAATTTGAAGCATTAGGAAAGTATTGTGCAAAAATTTTCTCCCTGATCTCCTGTTCTTTCTCAATAGCAATGTGCCATTTATTATCTAAAGAATTGTACAAAGAATCTATTGTAACCAATCTGATTTCTGATGGTGACCAGTCATTAACACATAAATATTTAATGACTTCCTTCTCTACTTCTTCTTTCTCACTATCAGTAAAATCATCAAAATACTCCTTTAAATCATCAAGAACTTTCCTCTTAATATTCTTAAGAGTCCTCTGACAATGTGTCATTGGCTTATAAGAGGAAATATCTATATTTATTCGTGTTGAGGTTGCAGAACATTATCAGTAGACTTTGCCTTTTTGCTTGATTGCCTTGTCTTCTTTGTTTGGATTTCTAGTTCAGTATCCTCTGACTCCAATGAGTTGGTTTTGGTTTTCTGCTTCCTCTCAAATACCTTTGTAGGAATAACCTCAAGTTTCTTCTTAGTTGGTGACCGCTTGGTCACTTTCGGACTGGCAAAGGTGACTGTGTAGATACCGATGGCACTGCTTTGTCCTTTTTCTATATTGGTTCTTCAACTGGTGTGACTCTCTCCAAGTAGGTATTAGTTCTCTTTTTCTTCACATCTAGTGGTGAGGCAAGTAGGGTAGAGGCATACCCGATCAATAGGTCATTCACCACTTCATAACCCATAGGTTCAACTGCTTCCTTTCTTGGTTCCATCGCTTCCATTATGCATTCATCTACCTTTATTGTGAAGCATATGTCATCTTTATATTCCTTCACAATATCATTAGATATCCTCATTCTTTGGTTCATTTTCTGCTTGAATTCATTGAAATATTTGTTTAGAACCTTAGGATATCCAGTACCTACTATTTATGGTGAAAAGTGGAGACAACAATGTTGAAAGACTAAATAGATTCAACCACAAAACCCTAGCCTAACAACAACAAAGATCCACCATAACATATGAAGATTACCTAAGACAATGCAAATCAAATGAAATCACAAAGATTATACCATCACATGTCTAATAGGGTTTGGATCTCCATTCTTCCTATCTCCCTTGATCTTGCTTGATATATTTGCTCTCAGATTTTATGTGTGCACAAGAGCTCAACAAAGAACGGAAATGTGGTTGATAGCTAAATCGCATATGAAAGTTCGAATGATAGTGTAGTCAAGTAGTCATTGAGGAGTCAGTAATCGGGGTCGATAATGAAGGAAGCATCTCCTTATATAGAAGACACTATAAGAAATGGAGGGATAAGATTGAGAGGTGTAAAAGATAAATGGTTGGCTATGATTAGAGGGTAGGTAGAGAAAATAAGAAAATAATGAGAGGGTAGGTAGTGTAGGAATTAAGAGATGAATGACATGTGTCATGGGTAGAAAAGGTTAATGAATTAATTAAATAAATAAAGATTTATTTAATTAATAGAGGAAGTGTGATCAATTAAATAAACAAATATTTATTTAATTTAGGAAAAGGATAATTTAAATAAATAAATAAATTTATTTAAATGAGAAATAGGCTAGAAGAGGATAAATGAATTAATTAAATAAATAGAGATTTATTCAATTAATAGAAGAGTTAGGCTAAAATAATTAAATAAATAAAATATTTATTTAATTAGACATGACAATTTTAGGTGTCTACATTTTGCCCCTCTTTGAGACAATGCAGCTTGTCGCATTGTTTCAAAGAAGATAATATGAACTGATACAAAGTTGCCCCAAGATGGGAATGATATGCCCCCTCGAGAGATTGGATGAAAATGTCTGAAAAGATCACAGACAATCTCTCGATAAGAAAGAAAGGCTAGAATGGACTAACAAGATACGATAGAGTGATAGAGTCATAGGATAAAGAAGACTGACTCAGGAAATGAGGGCTAGGGGTAGGGCTAGTGTAGTCTATAAAATAGACGAGGAGGGAAAAACATCCTCATTGTCATCCACACATCCAAGAGATCAGAGTGTAGAGAAAGAATAGAGAAGTAGTAGTCAGCAGCGATGGCATTGGTTCACAGATTTGATCGCATTCGCTAATTTTAGAGGCCAGTAGATGCAGGAGAGCCGGTAAGTACCACAAAACCTCCTTGTACTTTGTCGCAATCAAAGTTGTCATTAATGCATTCTAGGTAGAGAAATAAATGCATTTTAGAATATGTCAAGCGGGGTTCAAAAAATGCTAAGGCGTGTTTGTGTTGGTGCCAGGCGCGTCTGGGTTGGCTAGGCGTGTCTGTGTTTGTGCTAGGCACGTCTATGAATGCAAAGGCATTTGTGTCAAATGTGAGCCTGTTTGTGTTGTGCGGGAATGTCTATGTATTTCAAGTGCATCTATGTGGGCGCATCTGTTCAGAGCAGAGGCGCATCTATGTATGTCAGTCGCGTCTATGCAGAGCAGGTGCGTATGTGTAGTATGTAAGTGTGTTTATGCCTTCTAGGCCAAATCGGCAGTTTTGTGATAAACATACATTATCGATTGGATAAGCTGTTGAGAGGATACACTCAAGAAGGTCTTCTAGGGAAGACTAGGATAGAAGATAGGGCTAGGATTTGATAATTTTGTGATATAACATACATTGCCAATCAGGAAACTACTCAAGAGGATACACTCAAGCATAGGCCCTAGGATAGGATAGATCAAGGCACTTTGTGACGAACAGGGAGTACCAAGACATAGCATTTTGTGATGAACAGGGAGTACTAAAAAGAGAAACACTTTGTGATGAATAGGGAGTGCAAATATGAGCAGCACTTTGTGATAAATAGGGAGTACCACTAGGATAAACAACAACACTTTATGATGAATAGTGAGTGTCACTAGGATAGAGTTCCATAAGCACTTAGGATAATAAACAACATTTTGTGAGGAACAGGGAATGCCACTATGACTGACACAGTTGATTAGCTTGACTGTAGGAGTACCTACCTATGCTAGAGTCATGGGAGATATTCCCATCAACTCAGAGTTTATGACTAGAGATGACATTTGAGGATAGGGCAGCGATTGAGGTCATGGGACTGCGACATATTATGTATGTGCCTGAGTTATGGGTGAACATGGGGTTGCTGACTGCATTGGCTAAGAGATGGAACTCAAAGACTTGCAGTTTTTATTTGCCAATGGGTGAGATGACAGTCACCTTAGAGGATGTTTATAGGATTCTGAGGATACTGATCAATGGGGAGTTAGTACCCTACGATCAAGAGGGAGACAGGGATGCATTGAGATTAGTGTTCCAGGATCCAGGACTAGAGATGAGGGTTGGACATATGGCTTGGGATACCATGACACAAACAGGATTGGCACTACCAGCAGTACTGGCAGGAGTTATCAGTGGGTTCCTCTATCCGGATAGGGCGACATGAGGATTGGTTGTGGGCTGGGGGAGTACACTAGAGACTCTAGTGACACAACATACCAGATTTGCATGGGGATCATGTCTGCTAGCACATTTGTATTATGAGCTTCATCAGTTTGTATACCATGGATCAATAGGATTGGGCTGCGGAGTTACATTGTTACAGGTGTGGGCTTATGAGCATCTATTGGTTACCCGACCGATTCACTTTAGAGGTAGGGGCCATGGACATAGTTTTGTGCATTTATATGACATGATTACATCTCAGCCATGGATCGGGAGATTAGAGTATTGGCGTAGGGTCATCGATGAGATTGACACTATAGTATGGAGGTCATACCGAGAGTGTGAGGAGTGGGAGGATGACGCAATGGAGCTGCCATATACATTCAGAAGTAGGTATATGATTGGGTAGACACCATATGTGCTTGAGAGGTAGTTGGTGGGCAGGAAGTTCGGCAAGATCCAGCGGATGCCATGGGGTTCCAGGATGTATGCTCGGACAGTGAGGGATTAGGCACACTTTAGGCCATTATTGTCATATGATCAGACAATGACGCAACTGGTAGAGATGGTGCCCTTGCCTTGGGATATGTGGTCAGAGATAGAGGATGCAAGGATGGATGCAGAGTATACTGCATATTGGGCTTAGCTTTCATTTCCATGATTGACAGACCCTGGGGAGCTGATAGATGGAGATAGTGGGGGTGATGGGGATGATAATGGAGATGGTAGAGGTAGAGGCCGATGGAGGAGGCATGGTGTAGTAGGAGAGAGGAGAGTGTCTCTATGGAGAGAGGGTGGAGAGGAGAGGCAAGGTCGGTAGGCTCACATGGTGAGGGGCAGAGGTGGGTTGCCATTACAGGTGCCAGCAGCATAGGGTCCCAGATAGGTACAGGGATAGGGACAGGGCCAGGGGCGGCCATAGGAGTAGCCACAGGTATAGGGATAGGTACAGGGCCAAGAATAGCCATAGGGTGAGGGGGGAGAGGAGGAGGATGAGCTTCTAGAGTTGAGGGAGATCTGCTAGAGACAGGCAGATGAGATCTAGGATCTCAAGCGGGAGAGGGATAGGCTCAGGAGATAGTTGAGGGACACTGAGAGGGAGAGGGATCAGGCTATCCAGCATTATACAGAGGCTGAGATAGCACTGAGGGAAGGGAGGTAGGTGATAGAGGACATAGGAGTTGGATATGCCTATGTTCTATGGGTTGGTGAGGAGATAGGCTACTGGCGAGACCTGTACTATGGAGAAGTGCCACCAGAGCAGTGGGCTAGGAGCTTTCATAGACCATCACGAATAGCGATGACCACTGGAGGGAGAGACAAGAGATAGGCATCTAGCGGTGGGGTCTTGGGTCCTCCACCACCACCAGAGAGAGGGGATAGGAGAGATGATCCTGGGGCAGGTCCTTCCAGGGTTCAGACTCCGTCGAGGCTAGGTGGCTCCGAGGGAGGGAGTTCATCATAGCCTTAGAGGGCTCCTTATGTATCAGTTTTGTATGATTTTGTATGGTGACACCTTCAGGTGATTGTAGCCATATGATTTTGACATTATTGTATCATGACACTTATGATTATATGTATATATGAGATTCATCCTTGCGGCAGCTATATGCATATGTACCTATATGATGCTTTTATATGTTTCATGATGTATGTGTCTATGTACTTGATGAAATTCAATATTTTTGTTCTTTTATGTTTTATATGTTATGCATATGTGAATGTAAATGTATGAGATGCAGATGAATATGATAATGCAAATAACTATTTACATGATGAGAATGTAAAATTTGCTAACATGTGTTGTGTGCAGGATGTGATGCAATTGTGATATCTATATATATGTATGAAATGATAACATGTGGTAATGCAGGTGCAACTACATGAAATGCAAATATTTTTGGTGTGTCATTATACTTAGTCGTGTGATAGCAGGCTACATGGACTCAAGAAGGACAATGGAGGTTAATCAAGAAAGGGGGATAGAAGATAGAAGATATGAAAGTGAAAGAGCTTCTTGTGTGTTATCATCATTGAGCTTTATTATGGCAAGTAGGTTATGACGATCAAGGCATATGTTTGACCCAGAAAGTCATTGTATCCATTTGCATGGAGATCAGAAAATTGCAAACAAGGAATGCCCCAGTTCATACTAGACTCATAGTGTCCTCATATCCTTCGACAAGTCATAGCATTACTAAGAGACAATCCAAAGACAACAAAGAAAATAGGTGACGATACCCCATCCTCGCCTTTCTAGTCAAAGACATCCTGGAGATAGAATCTCTAGTTAGAGACATCCCGGAAAAGCTAAAAGATATGTCACCAAAAGATAAAATCAAAAGAAAACCAAGACTCGACACCAACATCCACTGTAGTCCTCAAGTTTAGTGTCTCTTTTCACTTGTATAAGTCTTATTTGATTGTGGTCACAATGTTTACTTTCACAAAAGGATAGATAGCACTGAACCATAATGTTGTCTGAGTCTGTTGAAAGATTTGATTTGTTGAAGCCCATTGTTGCTACTATGTCTCATTAGAAACTAACTGAATCCATGAAACTGATACTTTACTGCAAAGAAGATGGAACTTTATTGTGGATTTGTGATGCAAATGTTGCTTTATTGTGGATTGTACACGGATAGACTAAAGAAAACTGGAAGAAGTTGTACTCCTTAGAACGTGTGATGTTCTCAGTTCCACACCCATCACTAGATGTGGGATTTTCCTTAGCCACAGATAGGAGCTGATTTATTATGGAGAGAAAGGGTGAAAAGGTGGGATTATTATGAATGGCTAACCAATCTTGGGTAGATCAATGACAAGCCATGATGGGAATGGGTAAGTTTGTTATGGATGGATAGGTTGTGAGTGTGTGCAAAGTGAAGTGATGAAAGAGAATCCTGAAGAAGGGAGGAGCAATGTCTCTACACATGGCACGGGTGACCCAGTTTTCACCATGGTACTTGCCCAGGGTGCCACCAAAGTGGTTTTCACCGTTGGACGAAAAAAAATTTCTGTTTTTTCAATTTTTTTGTGTCACAAGGTGCCTGTTTGCTAGGTTTTCACCCAGTAACGATTTTTTTATTTTTATGATTTTTTTGTATTTTGAATTTAGGATACTCTAAAGAGCTATGTGTAAAACCTGCGAAGGTGCATGCTATTGATAGGATCCTCCAAAGGTTCGCCACCTGGAGTTGAAAGCTGATATGCACCAGATCCATATGTTACTATCATGATGTAAGGACCAAGCCAATTTGGTTTGAATTTGCCCTTCTTCTCTTTGTCTTGCTGATTTTTGGGATTTTCCTTGAGAACTAAGTCACCCACCTCAAATGTGTGAGGCTTGACTTTATGATTGTAACCGCGACTCATTTGTTTTTGATAAGCCTTGAGATGATTAAAAGCAATTTGTCTTCGTTCATCTAATAGTTCGAGTTCCTGTAAGCGAGAGGCCCTATAGTCTTCATCACTGATAATGTTTTGCAAAGAGACTCATAAAGGAGGTAACTCGACCTCGATAGGCAAGATACCTTTAGCGTCGTAGACAAGTAAATAAGGTGTGGCCCCTGTAGGTGTGTGGACGCTTGTGCAGTAATGGTGCAGGGGCACTAGGCATGAAGACAACTTGGAGGACACCATGGAAGCATGAAAAGGAGGTGTATGGGTTTAATAGACTCAATTATGATGTCTTGAAGCCAATTATGGCATTTTATTGTAATGATCCTAATGTAATGATTAATTGTCCTAATGGACCTAATAAGGCCATAGGACCAAATATAGGATTTCATGGGTATAGAATTGGTAAGGGTCTCAAAGGTGTGAACTATTTGATAAATCATTTTGATCCTTTAGAAGTCATTAGGTTGGGGTAGAAGTCCATTTCATAAGAGTTTTAAATTCAAAAATTTGAAAATAGTGGCTAGTGTCATTTTGGAGGGAAAAGCTAAAAAATTGTTTGTTAAGCATTTTAATCATGAATAACTGATGGATTTCGGTTTGGGAAGTTAGGGGAAGGTATTAAAAAACCTTGTAATTCCATTTTAGTGGGGTTGGATGATATAGTACAGATTTTGTACGGATTTAACAGAAAAAGTGAATAAAACCTTCATTTTCTTGCAATTTCTTGTGTTTTGTTGCTTGAAAGTGATTGATCTTTCATGGTATAAGCCTTGGAAAATCATTGAGCATTGTAATAAGTGTTTTTGAATGCTTTTATAGAGGTTTTTGATCAGATTTTTCCATTTATTGCTGACTGTACTTAAATTTCTAGGTTTTGCCATTGGCATTGAAGACACAAAATGCAACTTGGAGCCATTCCTTGAATGTAGGAATATGATACTCATGGAATGGGCTCCCTATAACTTGTACATTATTATTCTAACAATATAACTTGTAGGAAGAGTGGGTTTGCAGGTGATCACTGTGAGTTGGATGAAGGAGAAGTGAGTAGGAAGCATAGCAAGCCTATAGCAGCAGAAGATCTACCTTAACAAAGGGGTATTTTAATGATTGGATATGTCTAATATGGTCTAGGAGAAGGTGTATGAACCTTGATAAAGTTGCAGAAGTGCTGAGAGAGTGGTTAATCAAGAAACCCTTGGTTTCAGAGCCTATTGGTGAGGGTTTTGGGGTTTGCACATTAAACAATATCATAGAACCTAAAAAATTGGATTTTCCTTGGTTTGGAGTCATAAAAAACTATTGTTGAGAGTTTAAAGGTTGGGGGATAAGTATTTTATATACTTTCTTTGTAAAAGTGTGGGTTTTTGCATTAAAAATAGTCTCAGTCTTAGGACAGCAAAGGCATGGTCCAAAACAACCATACCTAATTTTGATATATGTTGTAGTAAGTAGAAAAGGGTATCCAAAAAGCTTTTTTTTTTTGGAAGTTATTTGGGAAAAATTGGAGAAGCTGAATTAATTCAGCCTCAAGTGGCCTAATTGGGGCTCTAGGGCTAGTAGCAGGCATAGTGAGGTTTAAGAGCATGGAGAAGCCTTGAAACCCTAAAACTAATTGAAACTTGTTGAATTGGGTTGGACTAAGTGGTTGAAGACACGAGGAGTCATAGTGGAGAGTTGGGTATTGATTTGCCCCTTTGAAGCCTTAAGGTGCCTTGGAAACACTAGGCAAATGCAAGGAGTGTGAAGCACTTGAAAACATATTTTCTTGAAGTCACCTAAAACCCCTGACCCTCTGCATCAGATTGATATCAAAGCAGTGAGTAGATCTCTTTGGGAAGGTTTTGACAAGATGGCACCGAAGAATCAAATGGCTAGGAAAATTGAAGAGTTGAAGGAAGCCCTTGAAAGAGAGAAGAGGGAAAAGAGGGAACTTGAAGCAGCAAGGGAGAGAGAGGATAGATAGTAGAGAAGGAAGAGATTGCAACTACTAGCAAGGATAGAAGCCTTAGAGAAGGAAAGAGAACAACCTAGGGTGAATGAAAACAATGAGCATCTTGACTCACATAATGAAGGAAGCGGGCATGAAGAGCATAGGGAAGAGATAGTAGACCTTGAAGAGAAGAGGTTGGTAAGACTACTAAAGGTAGTACAAGGTGGAGTAATGAAAGGACATGTTGATTTACCTATTTACCAGGGAAGAATGGATAGTGAGGAAGTGCTAGGGTGGATAGAGGCCTTAGAAAACTACTTTAGGTTGGAAGATACTAATCATGATAAGAAGGTGAGATTTGCAAAGGCTAAGTTGAGAGGTACTACTTTAACATGGTGGAGTGGTGTGCAGGCTAAGAGGACAACAAGAGGATTGAATAAGACAAGTTGGGAAAGGATGAAAGCAATGATGAAGGCACAATTTCTACCATCTGATTTTGCTATACAAACAAAGAGGATGAGACAAAACTTGAAACAAAGAGACATGGATGTGATGACATACACAGAGCAATTTCATAAACTGAGCATTAGAGGAGGAGTAGAGGATGAAGATGAAAAGGTAGCAAGGTATTTGAATGGGCTGGGATATAATTTGCAGGATGAGATTGGGTTGAATGTTCCACAAACATTGGGAGATTGTTTTCAACTTGCAATAAGGGCTGAGGAGAAGTTGAAGACAAAACAAGAGAGGCAAGGAGGCACAAGAGGTAGAGGATCCATGAGAGGAAGAGGAGGAAGGGCTGCAAATGAATCACAAGGACAAGACAAAAAGGAGAAAGAATCTACATCAGAACAAAGAGGTGGTTATAGTTATAGAGGAGGAGGTAGATTTGGTGGTGGAAGAGGATCACATGTATTCACAGGCAGGTGTTACCATTGTAATGAAGTAGGGCATCCATCTTTCAAATGTCCTAAATGGGATGAACCTGATAGAGGCAAAGATAGAAGAGTTCATTTGAAATGTGAAGAAGAAGACAAGAATGAAGACAAAGAACCATTGAAAGTCTATCCTATAATAGAGGGAGACTTTCTTATGATCAGAAGAGGTAAATTGTGGCAACAAACATCAGATCAGGTATCCATCTTCAGGACACAATGCTTGAGTAAGGGTAAGATATGTAAGTTGATTATTGATTCTGGCTCGCATGATAATCTTGTTTCATTTGATATGGTTTCTAAGTTGGGATTGAAAACATTTGATCATCCTAATCCTTATAATGCCACTTGGGTTAGTCAAGAGCAGCATGTAATGATTAGTCAGAGGGCTTATGTTGATTTCTCAATTGGTCCATATCATGATCAGGTTTTGTGTGATGTTATACCTATGACTTGTGGGCATATAATTTTGGGTAGACCATGGTAATACTTGAGGAGAACAATCCATGATGGGTATACAAATACATACTTGGTGCATAAGGATAGTAAGCAATATTGTTTGACACCTTTGCCTTGTAGGGAGAAGAATGAACATAATGTTATTTGTTTTGGAGACAAAATCAGAATGTGTGTGCAGGGTGATGAGATTAGTGATACCGGTTGGATGAATCAGCCTAAGTTGCAGTAGATTAGTAGTCCTAAGGAGCAGCAAGGATGTGATTTTAGAAGAATAAGCATTGGGGGTATTGATTGCCCAGTGATTGAGCCAAGAGATGTGGCTAAACCTCTAAGTTTGTAGATGAAATCAGATCAAGACAGTGATATGAGGAGGCAAGAAGAGTTGAAGACACAAGGGACTCAAAATCAGCTTTTTGATACTAATGCTTTTGGTTAAGTGAATGCAGGTTGTAGCAGGAGGAAGATTACATTTGGAGAGTACTTTTTCCTTATTGAAAATTTGAAGGCATCATCATTAGGTGGTTGGCACAAGACTGGTCACTCTTGGGACAAGAGTTCTTTGTTTGGTGGGGAGTATGGTGCAGGGGCACTAGGCATGAAGAAAACTTGGAGGACACCATGGAAGAATGACAAGGAGGTGTATGGGTCTAATAGACTCAATTATGATGTCTTGAAGCCAATTATGGAATTTTATTGTAATGATCCTAATGTAATGATTAATTGTCCTAATGGACCTAATAAGGCCATAGGACCAGATATAGGATTTCATGGGTAAATAATTGGTAAGGGTCTCAAAGGTGTTTATAACTATTTGATAAATCATTTTGATCCTTTAGAAGTCATTAGGATGGGGTAGAAGTCCATTTCATAAGAGTTTTAAATTCAAAAATCTGAAAATAGTGGCTAGTGTCATTTTGGAGGGAAAAGCTAAAAACTTGTTTGTTAAGCATTTTAATCATGAATAACTGATGGATTTCAGTTTGGGAAGTTAGGGGAAGGTATTATAAAACCTTTTAATTCCATTTTGGTGGGGTTGGATGATATAGTACGGATTTTGTATGGATTTAACAGAAAAAGTGAATAAAACCTTCATTTTCTTGCAATTTCTTGTGTTTTGTTGCTTGAAAGTGATTGATCTTTCATGGTATAAGCCTTGGGAAATCATTGAGAATTGTAATAAGTGTTTTTGAATGCTTTTTTAGAGGTTTTTGATCAGATTTTTCCATTTATTGCTGACTGTACTTAAATTTCTAGGTTTTGCCATTGGCATTGAAGACACAAAATGCAACTTGGAGCCATTCCTTGAATGTAGGAATCTAATATTCATGGAATGGGCTCCCTATAACTTTTAAATTATTATTCTAACAATATAACTTGTAGGAAGAGTGGGTTTGCAGGTGATCACCGTGAGTTGGATGAAGGAGAAGTGAGTAGGAAGCATAGCAAGCCTATAGTTGCAGAAGATCTACCTTAAAAAAGGGGTATTTTAATGATTGGATATGTCTAATATGGTTTAGGAGAAGGTGTATGAACCTTGATAAAGTTGTAGAAGTGCTGAGAGAGTGGTTAATCAAGAAACCCTTGGTTTTGGAGCCTATTGGTGAGGGTTTTGGGGTTTGCACATTAAACAAGATCATAGAACCTAAAAAATTGGATTTTCCTTGGTTTGGAGTCATAAAAAGATACTTTTGAGAGTTTAAAGGTTGGGGGATAAGTATTTTATATACTTTCTTTGTAAAAGTGTGGGTTTTTGCATTAAAAATAGTCTCAGTCTTAAAACAGCAAAGGCATGGTCCAAAACAACCATACCTAATTTTTCTATATGTTGTAGTAAGCCAAAAAGGGTATCCAAAAAGCTATTTTTTTTTTGGAAGTTATTTGGGAAAAATTGGAGAAACTGAATTAATTCAGCCTCAAGTGGCCTAATTGGGGCTCTAGGGCTAGTAGCAGGCATAGTGGGGTTTAAGAGCATGGAGAAGTCTTGAAACCTTAAAACTAATTGAAACTTGTTGAATTGGGTTGGAATAAGTGGTTGAAGACACTAGGAGTCATAGTGGAGATTTGGGTATTGATTTACCCCTTTGAAGCCTTAAGGTGCCTTGGAAACACTAGGCAAATGCAAGGAGTGTGAAGCACTTGAAAACATATTTTCTTGAAGTCACCTAAAACCCCTGACCCTCTACATCAAGTAAGCCCAAAGTGTGGGATTAAGTTGGATATGCTAATTGCGGCTAGCGCCATCAACTATCTTTTTTAGAATTTTGAGAATGGTTTTATTAGATGCCCCAACTTGGTCGTTACCTTAGGAGTAATAAGGTTTGGAGAAACGATGGGTAATATGGAAGGGATCACAAAGTTTGTGAACATCTTGATTTTTGAAGGGCTGCCTATTATCAGTGATGATGGAAGTCAAAATACCGTATCGACAAATTATGTAATTGAGAATGAATGTAGCAATCTGTTTTCCACTGACTTGTGTAAGAGGCACGACTTTGATCCATTTTGTGAAGTATTTTGTGGCACTGATGATGAATTTGTGGCCATTGGAGGAAGGAGGGTGAATCTTGCCTATGAGATCAAGTCCCCATTGGCAAAAGGGCCAAGAATTTGCAATTGGTTGAAGTTCTTGCATTGGCGCATGAATGAGGTCTCCATGGATTTGACATTGCTTACATTTCTTGACAAACTGATATGAGTCTTTTTCCATATTGGGCCAGTAATATCCAGTCCTAATGAGTTTCTTGGCCAAGGTAGGACCACATATCCCTTCATGAACTTTACATAACGCAATCTGAGCTTTGTCCCTTCCTAAACATCTAAGGAGGGTGCCATCTAGACCTCGAGGGTATAGGATATCGGCTAACATGACGTATCAAGAAGATTGGCAAATGAAAGTGCGACATTGATTGTTAGATAAGTTAGGAGGAAGGATATTATTACGAAGGTATGCGAAAATGGAACCATATAACTGGGAATCAGGACCAATGACACATATCATCTCAATAGGAGTGATCTCATATGAGGGAACCAAAAGGTTATCCACCAAGAACTCATAGCAGGTTTCATTCTGTGGTAGATTGATCAATGAAGCAATAGTAGTCATGGCATCTACAGCTTGATTCTTCTCTCTTGGTATTTGCTCAAAGTTTAACTTTGCAAAATGTTGTTTTAGGTCATCCACTATTCTTTTGTAAGGCATTAATTTTTCATCCTTTGTTTTATAGTCATCATTTTCTTGATGAGTTACAAGTTGAGAGTCCCCAAAAACATGAAGTTCCTGGATCTTCTATTGAACTGCAATCCATAATCTAGTTATTAATGCCTCATATTCTACTATGTTATTAGTGCAAGAAAATGACAATCGATATAATTTTGGTATGGAATCCTCTTGAGGTGTGATGAAGAGGATGCCAGCTCCCTCACCATGCTATGTGTATGAGCCATCAAAGTATAGTTGCCAAGGCTTTGTGTGTGATACTGTCAAGAAGGATTCATCTGGAAATTCTGAAGTTAGAGGAGCATCATCTATCATAGGAGCATCTGCTAATTGATCTGCGATAGCTTGTCCTTTTATTGCTTTTATGTCCATATATTCAATGTCGAATTCACTCAGGAGCATCACCCATTTTGCTAGTCGACCAGTAAGCATTTCTTTATTGAGAAGGTATTTCAATGGATCTATTCTTGCGACCAACTTACTTTTATGAGTTAGCATGTAATGTCATAATTTTTGTGAAGCAAAGACCACAACAAGACATGCACACTCAATTGGTGTGTAATTTAGCTCATATCCCACCAAAGTGCGACTGATGTAGTAGACTGCCTTTCCTTTGCCCTCAGCATCTTGTTGTGCTAAGAGTGCCCCCAGTGTTGTTGAAGTAGTGGATATGTACAACAATAGGGGTTGATCCGGAATCAGTGACATCAATACTGGCGGATTCAGAAGATAATCTTTGAGTATCTGGAAAGCCTGTTGGCAGTTATCATCCCATTTGAATTTGATTTTTTTGTGTAGCAAATGCTGAAAAGGATGATACTTATCTACAAGTTGTGCTATGAATATTCGTATGGGCTAGAGTCTCCCTTGCAAAGATCAAAGTTGACTGATATTTCTTGGTGGTTGCATCTCTAGGATGGCCTTGACTTTTGTTGGATCAGCTTTGATTCCCCTTTTTGAAACAATGAATCACAGGAGCTTCCCGGAGGTTACTCCAAAGACACATTTCTTGGGGTTTAATCTTACTTTGTATTTTTCCAACTGATCAAAAAAGACTGAAAGTATGTCCAAATGTGCATCTTTGTCTATTGATTTTCCCAAGAGGTCATCAACATAATCTTCCACAGTAACGTGCAGAAGATCATGAAAGATAGTAGTCATGGCTCTTTGATATGTAGCGTCTGCATTCTTTAGCCCAAAGGGCATGACATTCCAGCAAAAATTTCCCCAAGGACAAGTAAATGTTGTTTTGTGTTGATCCTCAGATGCAATTTTTATTTGATTATAGCCGGAGAACCCATCCATTAAAGATAACATTGCATGACCTGCCATGAGATCTATGATCAGGTCGATATTTGGCAATGGAAAATCATCCTTAGGACAAGCTTTGTTGATGTCTCTGATATTTGTGCATATTCTGATACTACAATCTAGTTTGCTGACAGGCACTAAGTTGGAGATCCACTCAGGATAATCAATTGGGCATATGAATCTGACGTTCAATAATTTTTCAAGCTCCGCTTTGACTAATAATGTTACTTGTGGATGCATCTTTCTTAACTTTTGTTTGACTGGTTTTGCCCCTAGTTTGACTATCAAATGATGCATTACTAAATCCGGATCCAGTCTAGGCATATCAACATATGACCATACAAAATTGATTTGTCGCTCCATGAAGAAACTTATGAACTTTGGTCTTTCTGTCTCTGTCAGAGATTGTGCCAGAAATACATTATGTGGAATTTCTTCTGTACCAATGTTTGTTTTGATGGTCTCCTCCACTAACATAGATGATTTTTCTTCATATGATGTTGGGAGAATGTCGAGCCTTCCATCTTTGGGTGCCTCGGAGAGGTTTTCACCTTTAGATACGTCCTTTCTTTTTACTTTTTTGGGGTAAGATAGCGCCACAATGTGGTTTTCACCATAAGACCCTTGATTTGTTTTTATTTTTATGTTTTTTGCGACTGGAAGGTCCAACACCCTCACCAAAATATGCCACGATGTTGAGTTCTATAGTGTATCATTCCTTATGGTCCCCAGGGGGAAGATCATCTCGTATGCCTAGATAGTTGATAAAGGCTTCATCATTTTGGAATGTGTCGAGCTGTACAGGTCCTTCATGGTGCCAGTCAATAAGTTGGTGGTGAATAAGGGGAAGGCCTTAAATTTTGTCAAAATCAATGGGACTAAGGATGAAGATGCAGTTATATTCAGGTATGTTGAGGTAGTTATCGAGGTCATCATTGGCACTCTCCTCATCTATCTCAATCATAAACAAATCCAAATTGTCTTTACTAGTAGCGCAATCCAGGATGCGTGTCCTCATTCTTCATGATTTCGACCTAGCATCTAGAGGCAAGGACTGTGAGGTATGCTCAGGGGTTGTTTCTTGACTAACTTTGAATTTTCTATAAAATTCCTCTTCTTCTGTGGGTTCACCTGGTTCTCTGAATGTATCGATGAGTTCATAGTCATTGGAGGATTTGTCTGAATCCCATTCCCATTCATTGGAGTCTATGGAATAGCGATTCTCTTCTTGATTTTTGGTAGCTTTGATTTGTAATGCTTCTTCTGTTTCCTAAGTATTTACCTCGAAAGACATGAAACCAAGTCCTTTTGAGTGCTCCTTTTTAAATGTCAATTATGGTTGCAAAGGTTCAATGATACCTTCCTTTCTTAAACCAAGAGGACTTTTACCATCATACCCAAATTTTTGTAGGATCTTGAATCCCTTGCCATATTTTTCACATGGTATGCTGATGTGATCTTGTGTACCATTTTCAGGGTCTTTGTAAAGTGTTTTGTATAAATCTTCTTCTTCCACTTCACCCCACTTTTGGAAAATAGTAGGATCCCACTTGAGTGTAATGATGGATACTCATTTAGAAGGATGCGGTCATCCATATTCTTTTGGTGAACTCATAACTTGTTGTAAGCACATGGTTTGATTCAAAGTGTATTCACCCATGCCTTTGTCCTGATATTTCCCTTTAAGCTCACCTTGTTTTGATGTCAAAGTTTTTAATTATTTAGGATCAATGTAGGCAGAAGAAGGGATAGCTTCCCTATTACTTGGAATGATCGTCTTAGTTTTTGGTCTCAAGTTATTGCAGTATATAAATGGATTAGGATCACCATTAACTATTATTTCAACTCCATTGTGAGGAAACTTAATGCATTGGTGGTATGTATATGGGACTGACCTCATCTCATGAATCCAATGACATCCTAGCAATATATTTTATGTGAGATCCAGGTCTAGGACTTGACAAACCACATCCTTTGTAACTGGCCCAACTCTGAGAGGTAATGTGATTGTGCCTTTGGATGAACGTTCTTCATCATCATATGCTTTGATGGTAATTTGGTTTGTAGAATTCACAACTTTATCAGAATATCCCATTTGTTTAATAGTGCTCAATGTATAAATGTTTAGACTTGCTCCTCCATCTATCAAGACTCGCTTTATTTGATGTTTGTGTAGGAAGGCTTCAATGTGTAAAGGTGCATTATGCAATTTGCTCACGGAGGTGTCGTGAGCTTCTGTAAATGTGAGGGAGTGTGGAATGGAAAGGTATCCCACCATGGCTTGAAACTAGTCCACGTTCAAATCAGTAGGGACAGAAATGTCTCTCAAGATTTTTTCAAGAATGGCTTTATGTGCCGGGGATATGCATAAGAGCTCGAGCATGGGGATAAGCATAGGTGTCTTCCCTAACTATTCTACAAGGTCATACTCAGGTTTGGTTGATGAGGAAGTGGTGTTTTTAGCTGGAGCACCTTGCAAGGTGAATTTACCTTGATGAGTTGTGACATTACATTTAGAGGTAGGTTCGGAAGAAGATCCAATGCCTTTTAGGACAATCTTGGGTCTATGGGTAGAATTCTCAAGTGTTTTTTCCTTGATGATAATGGTAGAGACATAATTGTCCATTGAAATGTGATTGATAGTTAAATCATAGGTATAAGATTCTCTGGTATAGTTCATTTGATCATCTGTGGCTTTAGCTTTTCCCTTGTCATGTTTTGGGAATGGTTCTTTAAACATCTCATGTTCTTGATTGGATGAGTGTCCTTCAATCTTAATGTCACCTCTATCAATGAGATCTTGTATGATTTTCTTCAACCGGTGACAATTTCCTGTCTTATGACCTTTGCTCTTATGAAATTCACAATACTCATCATCATTCCACCAATTTAGTTTAACATTTGGCTCATATGGAGGCAAGTCTAGAATTGTTATTATTTTGTTTGCCACTAGCTTCTTAAAAAATGACTCTAGTGGTTCTCCCAATGGAGTGTACTTCCTTCATGATTTGGAAGTTGTTTGAGTGTTCACTCAATTGTTTGTAGAGCTTGATCCAGAAAAAATGATTTTGGGTCGTACTGTATTGGCATCAACAACACCATCATTGATTGTGTTCTTGTTTTTATTCCAAAATCTTGGCTTGTCTTTTCCTTTAAAGTCCTCTTTGTTTTCTTTGAATATCTTAATTACTCATTGTTCAATTAGGACCTTTTCTATTGCTAAGCCTTTTTCAATGGTGTCCTTGAAGGTGGACAAACAAGCTTTTATCAGGTCATAACCAATGACTTTGTTGGCATTCTGGGTGAACATCTCTACAATTTGTTTTTGTGGAATTTCACAAGAGAATCTACCGGCTAGATTCCTCCATCTTTGTAAAAATGCTGAAAAAGATTCTCCATCCTTTTGCTTGGTGTTGCACAAAGTAGTGACTGATATGTCTGTCTCTATGTTGTATGAGAAATGTTGGATAAAAGCCTCTTCTAAATCACCCCATGACTTAATTCCAGGTGGGAGTTGGGAGAAAAATTCCATAGCTTTATCACCTAAGCTCTGTGGAAATAATCTTATCAAATATGTCTCTTCTGCTGCTACCTCAATGCAATTTGTGAAAAACTGTCTTATATGTGCCTTAGGATCCCCTTTGCCTTTGTACTTATCAAACTTAGGTGTCACAAAGTGTGTAGGAAATGGAGGCATTGGAATGCTTTTGTCAAATGGATAGGGACATATAACTCTCATTGTGTAAGTTGGCTTTGGTGTATTTATGTCCTCCATTTTCTTTTGTAAGTCCTTAATTTGCTGCTCCAAATTGTTCTTAGGTGGAGATCGACTTCTTGGACCATATCCCATGCTTGAACCACTAGGTGGAGGAGGAGAATGTTGCATATATGGATGGTATTGATCATACACATGTTCATATGGAGGAGGTCTATAATGATGTTGCGTATAAGGACCACTTGGTATAGAGTCATGATGAGGAATGGAATATCTATTTTGTCCTTGTATACCATACTCTACAGGCATGTCATAAGTTTTTTCTAATGTGTTGCCCCAAAATTTGACAAAGGGGTTTCCTTGTGTCCAAATTTTGATCATGCCTTTGGATATCCAATTGCTTTGGTGGTTGGTCCTTAGCATTGGTATGTGATTGAGCATATTTTTCTGCATAAGACTTCCATAATGGTCTGTGAAGGTGAGTATCATATGCTTGACCATGTGTATGTGGAACCTCAGGTTTTTGAAACAAAGATGATGGTGATTCAGGCACCATATGCGATCCTCTATTGCCTCCACTATTAGGCCTCATTTGATCCATGTTGAGGTGAGGTTGTTGCAAATGTCGATTTTCCATTATTTGATTCATGTCAAAATCATGAGGGATCTTGGCTCCACTTTGTGCCATCACTTGTAAGAAGTATTGTCTATCTCTTCTCATTATTTCCTCAACCAATCTATTGAAATGGGGATCCATAATGGAGTCTTCCACTTCTGCTGAATGTACTAAAATGTTGTCCATATTGTCATTGTGTGTATCATTGTTGTTTGTAGTGTCCATGTTCTCAATATTTGGAATGTTTCTATAGGCATCCATGTCAGGTAATCTAGTATGATCATAATTGAAAAAGACATCATTGTCATATTCATAGGAACTCATGTTTGTGGACTCTTGAGCCTCTTTAGCTTCTCTCCTAGATTTTGGGAATAGGTTTCAACCATGAACTAGGTATTGACCAAGATGTATGAAACTAGATGAAGATGGAAAGAGTATGGAAGACCAAGAGTTGTATGGAATGTAAATGAATCTAAGGTGTACTTGCAATGTCCAAAGTGTAAGACCAAGTATGTATGTAGTAGAGTAGGTGTGAATTCCAAAGAGATGATAGTTTCTCTTGATGAGGTAAGTTGACCTTGACTCTAAGACCAAATGAGACCCAAAGGTGATAGACCTTGATGAGGGACCACTTAGCAAAATGTTGTTGTATGTAGTGTGTTGACAAAGTGTGATGAGGACAAGCAAGTGACCTTTTGACTCAAGTTTAGACAAATGTGAATGTAATGCAAGGTGTAAAGTAATGATGGACTTTCTGAGACCCAAAGACATGTTAATTCTAGATGAAAACCCAAAAAGATAACCTAAGAAGATCAATAAGTCTAAAACTGACTGTTCTTATTTGCTGGACTGTAAAGTTTTTTCAATTGTGAACACAAACATGCCTGTATACTTCATAGATGTGATTTAATGACACAGACATGGTTCTATAAGACACAGATGCATTTTTGAGATTTTGTAATGAATGTTGCTCAAAAGAACACAAACGCATTTATGCCCTTCACAGACGCGGTTAGATGACACAGATGCGATTTTGTCACACACAAACACATTTCTCAAAACTTTGCGCAATTTTTCCAATGTTTGAAGTTGCTTGTTGTGACCAAATCTGAATTTTTGACTATTTTTCGTGACAAGAGGACACAATGTTCATGAGGACTCAATGTTTGCAAGTGTTTAGACTCAAAATAACTTTAAGAAAAGTGTGTTGTGTGATGTAAATAAAATTTGCATACACTTGAAGACACAAAAGACACAATGTTTTGATGTTTGGTCTTGAATGTTTGATTGTTCAAAATAAGACAAGCACAATTCTTATGGCTGGCCAGGACAATAGTTGTTGATCCCATATGGGGTTTCCCCCAAGGCTACGCTATTCAGAGTGGATACTTAGATGCTTGACCCCACTGGCTCCACCCTCGACACTCACTCCTCGGGGCAGCCAAGCATTAGTCCCCACAAAAACTCCTCGTGGCGAACTTTGTATCTCTACTAAGCACCGTATGTGTGTGGGTCGCTCCAGAGGTCCGACCTCCTGACCCAACAACTATGAGGATTTTGGCTTCTAAAACAAAAAGTTACGAGTAAGGGCATCCGCTCGTGTGGCCATACATGCGGCACTTTCAACTTTGTAAATACATAAGGCTCCCAACCGGTAGGGGTTACGCCCTACATGTGATCAAATAAATTGGATCAAATGGGTTTATGGGGAGACATAGTGTCGGTATGAACTAATCAGCACATGTTACCCATGGTTTTCACCATGGATATAGTTGTTTATAGTGGTTCGGAAGAGGATGGCTTTTCCTCACTACCACTTGGGTCATTCTCTCCTCACTAGTAGTTCTAATGACCACACAGGGAGACAAGCCCTCTAAAGATGAAACAAAAAGAGCCTATTGCTCAAGACACAAAAGACACTAGTTCAATTTTAGTTCACCAATGGAAGTGTTTGATAATCGATAAAAAACAAGGCACAAAATAAAGATCAAAAGAAAACCCTTGCCAAGGTCCTGCAACAAAGATCTGTTAGTAGTTTGGATTGTTTCAAATGATCACCCCTTCCTACAAGCACACAAGTTAGGTAAATTTTAGATCCAAAAGACTTTGTGAAATAGGGGCCTTTAACAAAATGATTTTTCTTTCAAGACAAGGTGCACCAATTTCATTAGCTAGATCTAAATATGTTAGCTCAAAATAAACTAGATCCGAAGTTTGAATAACGAAGTAAAACCCTAAAAATGGATAAAAGACCGAAATGCAAAAGATGAAACACAAACGCGATTTTACCCTACACAGACGTTGTTCTGGAACACAGACACGTTTCAACACCTCATAGACATGTTTCTATAAAAAATGTAAAACACTAAAATCTGCAAAACACAAATGCAATTAAAATGATCACAGACGCGGCTAAATCTCTCATATGCGATTAAACCGCCCACACACACGCCTATAGTGAAAAATTGCAATTTGGAAAATGAAAAAAAACTGTTGAAAACACAAATGTGATTTAGAGGTTCATAGACGCAATAGAAAATAAAAAACGCGATCTCAAAATGCGCAGACACAAAAATTGTCGAAATGTTGTTGGAAATGTCAGATCTGCAACTTCAAAAACACAAAATCTGCAACAAAAGATGTGAAATGCAAAAGGGACAAGAGTCCCACCGAGCATGCCAAAATGTATATGGTGAAAAGTGAAGACAACAATGTTGAAAGACTAAATAGATTAAACCACAAAACCCTAGCCTAACAACAACAAAGATCCACCATAACATATGAAGATTACCTAAGACAATGCAAATCAAATGAAATCACAAAGATTATACCATCACATGTCCAATAGGGTTTGGATCTCCATTCTTCTTATCTCCCTTGATCTTGCTTGATATATTTTCTCTTAGATTTTTTGTGTGCACAAGAGCTCAACAAAGGAAGGAAATGTGGTTGATAGCTAGATCACATATGAAAGTTCAAATGCTAGTGTAGTCGTTGAGGAGTCAGTAATCGGGGTCGATAATGAAGGAAGCATCTCCTTATATAGAAGACACTATAAGAAATGGAGGGATAAGATTGAGAGGTGTAAAAGATAAATGGTTGGCTATGATTAGAGGGTAGGTAGAGAAAATAAGAAAAAATGAGAGGGTAGGTAGTGTAGGAATTAAGAGATGAATGACATGTGTCATGGGTAGAAAAGGTTAATGAATTAATTAAATAAATAAAGATTTATCTAATTAATAGAGGAAGTGGGATCAATTAAATAAATAAATATTTATTTAATTTAGGAAAAGGATAATTTAAATAAATAAATAAATTTATTTAAATGAGAAATAGGCTAGAAGAGGATAAATGAATTAATTAAATAAATAAAGATTTATTTAATTAATAGAAGAGTTAGGCTAAAATAATTAAATAAATAAAATATTTATTTAATTAGACATGACAATTTTAGGTGTCTACACCTACTACTTGTAGACTTTCCTTGATTTGCTTGGAAACCGATAGGTTAGTAGACCATTGCACATCACCTACTCCAGGGAAATAACCTTGAAAGTAGAAGAATAAACTGACCAGAAGTTGTCCAAACTTGAACCTTAGAGCATTGTCCTGTTTGATGGAATTCAGGTTCAATAGAAATTGGTTCTATAGATAGGTACATAGGTCAAATGTAGTGTCTTCCTTGATCATTCTGTAAGCGGCATTCACTGCAACAGTAGGGACAAAATTCATTCTAGTGGCATAGAATATCCGGTAACCAATTACCATGCAAGCATACTTCACCAGATCATCTTTGATGGTGTTGATGGTCATCGCCCATTGGTCACTCACAGAACCGGTGAGCTTTTTCATTTCAGTCTTGGTGACCTTTCTTAGAGCTGGTACCTCTCCAATATTGCAGAAACTAGTGATGGCATGAATTGCTTCCGGTGTGATGTCATGCATCTGCTCAAGGTACATCTTATCACTGTGTACTCTATTGAGAATGATGTGGATATGTTCTTCTGTGAACTCTTACAGAAAGTACACCGCATTGTGCAGTTTCATCTTCTCAAGGACATTGTACTCAGGTTTGATCTTCTTATCATCCCCACATGATAGACTTAGCTAGGAATGAATCACTAGGGATCCTAGGTCTTCAAGTTTACCGTCAATATACCCTGAGACATCTCCCTCAACAATAACTTCGGTGGGTATTTGAGATAGGGCATTGTATTTTTCTTTCTTTTGAAGAAATTCAGCTGAATCTATAGGTGCACTAGAACTAGAGTGCGATGCAAAAGCCATGATAAGAAAGAAATTCAAGAAATACCTTCACAATCCAAAATTTAAGGTTTTCCAATGTCACCCACAATACACCACTTCGGTTGCTCGATTACCGCTTACTGTTCTTCACTGATAGATTAAAAAGGATCTCTAGATTCCTCTGCAAGATTTTTGAATTCACTTTGAATCGCTAGATGAATCACTCTTTTTCGCTCTACTCTTGAAATTAATCTCTCGAAAATACATAAGTGAAAATGATGACGAAAATCCCTTTTAAACAACTCTCACCTACCATAATAAATGCATCACCGCTAGCGCACAAAAACTAATTTTGCCTTTTACCACTTCAAATCTTCTATCGATTGACAGGTAACATATATTGGTTAAGGTCTTTACCGATATAAACTTGGGGTTCAAAATATTTTACTGATATGTCCCCCCTAAGATTTTCTAAGCTCAATTTTCTGGTTCAGAGACTTCCACACTAGGTGCAGAAACAAGTTCATCCTGTGATCCTTCCTCTGATTTATTTTTCTAAGTTTTATTCATTTCCACTTGAAGAGTTTCAGCATCAATCTTCCCTTCTGGAGTGATTGGTATATCATCTGATAGGTTCTTTCTCAGTCTGCAAGTTCTGGCAGTGTGTCCCAGTTTGTTGCAATGATAGCATACCATTCCAGGTGTTCTCCATGGTCCATTATTCATACTTCCATTATTCCTTCTGCATGTTGTAGCAGTGTGACCGCTACCATGACAGATCAAACAGGTTGCTCTCCAACCAGTTGCCACTTGATAACCACCTGACTGATGGTCATAGGTATTATACCAGTTGGGATTCTAGTTCACAAAAGTTTTTGGGATAACTCCTTGAGTCCTTGGAGGATATCTCCCAGTGTTGTGCAAAACTGACTTGCATTCAAATGCTCTATGCCCAAACTTGTTGCATGCATAACAGTTTCCATTGAATCTATTGGATCTAGGCTTATTGTTTAGAAAATAAGGAAAATTGTTGTAGGCCTTGCTTCTACACACATTAGCAGTATGTCCTTCTTTGAGACAATTAAAGCAAACAGGTTTAAATTTTTGCTTACCTTTATCCTTGGATGTCGGTTGCTTCTTTGATGCTTTAGCTTTTGTTCCAGAGGTCTCACCTTCCTCATACCCAGAGAAACCAAGTCCATGTTGGCATATGTGCAGAGTATGATGACATGATGATATTGCATGTTTTCATTGATGTCAATATGCTAAAGAGTGAACCGGTATATTGAAGTAAGGAACTTGCAAGAGAACTGGTATGATGTTGTGATTCAATATATGTGAAAAAGTGAAGCGGTATGTCTATCCAAGTGAACCGGTATGTTGGAATGTGAACCGGTATATGGAATGTTTTGTATCAAGGTTTCATATGGTATGACTACCGGTTGGTAGTCTTAGCTTTAGGGTTTCTGATTGAAGTATCCCAAGCCTATATGATTCAACCGATGACATCGTGTGATGAATTTGCATTGTAATGAAGAATAGATTGTGTTGCCACATCAGCCTTGTGTGTGTGAAGGATCTTGCATGAAGTAGATTGATCCTATCTACCTCAGGAATGTGCGAAGTCTCTATAAATAGTGGAGAACGCGTGATGGGTTATTAGCCTCCAAGAAGCGGTGAAGAACGAACATTGGAGAACGTCTTGAGATCTGTTCAAGACTGTTGTAATCAATGCAATATGTTCAACGGTTAGGATTGAACTGACTGAATTGCTTAACCTAAATGTTTAGGGCTTAGGGTTTATGCTATCGACCTATCTATTTTCTATAAGGTCGATGTTGTTTTTCATGTTGAGGTTGTTGACAAATGTTGTGTGTGTATCTAAGTGCAGAGATACGTGATTCTTGCCAGACCAGATAAGAGAATAGATACCTACAGAGTGTGATTGCAGAAGGAAGGAACTAAAGTGGATCTACATTGGCATTGAAGTGTTGTTACTAGATCATTGTAATACCTGTTGACCTCTAACCACTTCAACAGTTGGAAAATCCCTTAACAGGGTAGCTTTAACCGGCTTGCTATAAATCCTTTAACAAGGTGACTAAAAATCATTGAGTTCTTAAAATCCTCTAACAAGGTTTAACCCTTAATCAGGTATTTTAGCCATCCCTTAACCGGGTGATCCCTAGCAGGATCAGTTCCTAACAGAACCTATTGTAAAGTCTTTAACCAGACTAGGCTCCTAACAGAGCGGACTTCAAAAGGGTTCAAAGAACAACGTGTGGGTATTCATCCCCACCGTGGTTTTTCCCAGTTGGGTTTCCACGTGAAAAATATGTGTGTTATGTGTGATGCTTTTCATGTGATGCTTTGTTATTCTTTGTCAAGCGGTAAAGCATGTTGACCAGTAAGTCTTTACATTTCTGTTGATGTGTTACTAGTGTATGCATATGGGTGAAAAGAAAATAAGATGTTAGATTGTGTGGAAAGCTAAGAGTTACTGGTTTATGTCTTTCACATTCTTATTGTGTTGAATTGGTAGTAATCTGGTTTAGACTAGTGTTATTGCTTGCCAGTTAAGTGCAGTGTTCTCAGTCAAACTAGTTCAAGGAAAAGTGTTTTTTTCTCAGTACTGATTCACCCCCCCCTCTCAGTACCGGTTTGGTACTAACTGTTCATCATTGATTCATCAGTCCAGTGGTATTCTTTACTAGGTTTGTTGATTCCAACTTTTGCTCTAGCTTAGCAGTACTATGATTGAATTTGGCAAGTATCTCCTTTGACTCAGTAAGTTCCTTGGAAACAGCAGCATTGGATTTCATCAAGGTTGCATTCTCAAAAATAGCCATGTTTAGTTCACCTTGCATTTCTTCTTTTTCCACTTTACTCTCTTGGAGATGAGCGGTAAGGGTATTGATTTCTAGCTTTGGCTTGGACATCTCATGATCTTTGTCTTTTACTAGATGTTCAACTTTCCTTTTGTTCTCAAGCTCTTGACACATTCTGATAGTCAGTCCTTCCAACTCTTTTCTCAGATTGGCTTTAGATTCATTCAGTTTTTCAACTTCTTCAACTAGGGCATCCATGTCTACTTCATCAGAAGAGCTATTTTCAGTAAGTTCCATTAGTTTCTCAGCATGCTCTCTTCTTTTAGCCAAAGAGGCTTTATACTTGACTTTGAGTTCATCATAGGCTCTCTCAGTCTAAGTGAGACGATGAGTAAGTTCCCTCACACTATATTCCCCCATATCTCCTTCCAAGTGGTTAGACTAATGAAAAGGTTGGCTCTGATACCAATTGATGAATACTAAGAGGGGGGTGAATTAGTATACAAAAAAATACTGTAAACAAACTCTTAAATGGTTTAGCAGATAACTGGTGTAACAAATTCACTAATAAACTAGTTAAGATAAATGCAAACCAAATAGAAAACAAAGCATTCACCCACAAGAGCACAATCACCCTAACACAAGATATTTGACGTGGAAACCCAAATGGGAAAAACCACAATGAGCAAAAACTCACAAGTAACTATCTGCAAAATAGAAACTAGACCGGTTAAGGTTAGACTGGTTAAGGTCATACAATGTTCTTCACCAGAACAGATCCTGTTAGGAATCTAGATCTCTATTAGGAGATAAGTCCTATTAGAGACTACCTTGTTAGAGGATTTTAGATCCACAGTTGTGAACCACCTTGTTAGAGGATTTACAATAGCTTTGTTGGGCTTGCCCGGTTAAGAGTTTCAGATTTGTCAAAGATATTAGTAATCAACAAGTGATTGATCTAGCTAGTAGCACAATCTTCTTAATTAGATCCTTGATAGCTCATTGTTAATGCATTTCAGCATTACTTCAGTCTTCAATATCTCCACACTTTGTCTCTTCACATAGACCTAATCTTCTCTTCAATGATCGCACATAACCTTTTCTATCACATATCTCACATGCAAACCCTAGACATGATGTCCTTATAAAGGAAACAGATTTCATGTCGGTCCAATAGGATTAGACTACAAGTTCCTAGGCGTAGTGCATCTAGACACATTTGGTAACACGACACAAACACACCGCCAAAGTGTCAGTGGATGATAACTCATCACACATTATAGAAATACCAGTTGGTAACTCATCACAAAGTAATACCGGTTGTCAAAAATGAAGAGTGGTAGATCATAGTGTTTTGATCAAAAGTTAACTACCACTTGGGTCCTTCGTACTGCTTGTGATACTCGAACCGCTTGTGATTCTTGAACTGGTTGGGGTCTCCATACTGCTTGAGCTCTTCAATCAATCTATGACCAGTAAACATCTTCTACAAAATACTGATAGTCTTAAGACTATACATTCAATAATACACAATACTGGTTGGAACAATTATCGGTTGATCATAACTCATACATCAAGAAAGTGTGTGTCCATCATCTAGAAAGTGTGTGTCCATCAATGACAATCAAAACATCATCAAAATGCCAACATCACTCAATCTGAGTGCCTTCCACACCTCCTATCACTCATTTATGTAGCTCTATTCTTGGATGTTGTGATCAACATTTCTTTGATCGCTTATAGAAAGTGCTACCCATTCAATTGAAGTATTACAGAAAGTGAGATCAGCTAGCCACCACATGTTTTATGATTCTTCAATCAGATTGCGATCTTTTATGGTATTGAAATCCTCATCCAAATTTTGGGTTCCTTCCTCTCTTGTCGATCATAGTTGTTGAGTTCTTTTGGCTACCTGACCTTGGCATACTTGGACATGCAAGTTGGTAAAACAATCACTTTTATTTTCCGTTGTTTTATCTCTTAACTTTATTAATATTTCTTATTATATTGTGTTGGCATATGCACACTCCAATGAGACATTGTAGGTGATTGAAGGTTTTGTCATTGATGGCAACCTTACAATACTATGGCACCTGCAAGGCATTACACCAACACTAGCAAGATCAAACTCTACACTGGCACTCAGACCACCG
Organism: Cryptomeria japonica; assembly: GCF_030272615.1. Classification (NCBI taxonomy): domain Eukaryota; kingdom Viridiplantae; phylum Streptophyta; class Pinopsida; order Cupressales; family Cupressaceae; genus Cryptomeria; species Cryptomeria japonica. Next base: position 411,209,832 of record NC_081415.1, read on the forward strand.
ACACCGATAGAGAAAGGAAGCATACCGGCACAAAGGCCGATAGAATTTTTGTTATATTGTATTTTGTTTATTATTGTAAAATCTTTGTAAGCCAACTTGGCATCATTGTAAAATGACTCTTATATAAGAGAGATCATTATAGAACATAAGTAAGTAAGTAAGTAAGTAAGTAAGTAAGTAAGAAGATTGTTTTTAGGCAAAATAAGGCAGACCTATTATGTGAATTATATGTTAAGGGTTTATGTAAGAAGTAGAGCAGAAACTGGTACTGGATCTGGCATTATAGATGCTATTCTGAAGCAGTACAAGATAATAGATTTGTATAATCCATCATTGTAATTCAGTGAGACTTCCCATTGAGCAGTGAGCTCTAGGCAGTTGGCCTTCCTGCATGTGCAGGCCCCTCTTATACCAGTAATATTCTCTTATTGGCCAGTAAGTGAATATTGTGGGTCACAAATCCCACCGAGGTTTTTCCCACACTGGGTTTCCTCATTAAATCATTGTGTTATGGTGTGTTTTTCATGTGGTTGCTTTTAATTCTATTTATTGCATTATTTCTTGCATACCTGTACACTGTTATAATATGTTCTACATGTTTTAAGTTAAGAAATTCAATTTACTGGTTAGATACTGATTCACCCCCCCTCTCAGTATCTGTGAGAATCCTAACAATTAGTATCAGAGCTTGGTCCTCTATTTTCAGAAGCCTAACAACCAGTAGATATGGAAAATCTGATGAAGCAACTAGAAGCAGATCTTTCAGACTTTGATGCAGAGAAATTGCAAAATATCAAACTAGAAGATGATCTAAAGGTAGCCCAGGATATCATTCAGACACTTCAAGAAAATCTTACCATTTCAAGAAAAAAGAGAAGAGAACTTTGTGAAAAGATGCAAAATAAGAATGATGAAAAAGAAACTCTTAATGATATGATAAACAAGTTGAAATAAGAGAACATGACAACAAAGAATGAGATGCAGGATATGTCTATGAGATTTTGTAAAGTAATTGAAGATAGAAAGAAGAATGAAGAAGATTTGACCAGAAGACTAAGTGATGCAGCAAATGAAAACACAAGACTTAGTTATGAAAATGATTTATTGAAGACAGATTTGATGCACACTCAGAATGACTCCAATGAACTGATGAGGCAGAAAGAAGTCTTAGAAAGAGAACTAGATACTGCAAATCAACATAAAGAAAAATTCAAGAAAAGCTCAGAGGAACTTGGTAACTTGTTGAAGAATAAAAAACCTAAAGGTGACACTTCTGGAATTGGCTTTGAAGTTGGTGAAAGCTCCGGTACTGCAAATACACAGGATCATAGCAAACCGATAAGGCAACCTAATGCTTATAAATTCAATGGAAAATGCTTTAACTGTAATAAGTATGGTCATAGAGAAAATGAATGTAGATCTATAAATTATCATAATATCAACACACCCACCGATCAATGTTCAAAATGCAACAAAGTTGGTCACAACTCTGAAAATTGCAGAATGAATGTGAGATGTTCTATTTGTGGAAGATTTGGACACCTGTCTAATCAATGTAGAACACAAACATGCATATGTTATGGGAAAGCTATTCAGAAGAATAATGTGACTTGTTATGCATGTAACAAGATTGGACATATTGCAAAATTCTATAGAAGTAAAGGATTATCGGCAGACAACAAAAGTTCTAGCTTGAAAGGTAAAGAAAAGGTTGAAGAGGTTAAGCAAGAATTCTCAAAACAATGGATTAGAAAGTCAGACCTAAATATTGTTGGGAATACTCCTCCACTGGTAGAACCAATCAATGCTTCACTGGCAGGACAAAGTGATGCTTCACCGAAAGGACAGAGTGATTCTCCACTAGCAGGAAGCTCTTCATCAAATTGAAGAAAATTTTCTTGAGGGTTTGGAAATCAATGGGACATATGCTATAATTCCCTCGGTTAATGGTGAGAAGTTGCAAATTACTTCTATACCGGTAGACAATGTTAAGTGACTACTTAACCAGCATGCATTAAATGTGGAGATAGCAGAATAAACATTATAAATTTGTGGTTTTGGCTCCATTTCACTTCACCAAGATTTCAAACATTTGAAGAGCATGAAATTTGTAGAGCTAAGGGATTTTGAGCAAAGAGGCAAAGCACTTCAGAAATCAATCCATCCAAAGGCTGAAAAAGGTATTTATCATGGCATCCTCCTTTGCACCTAAATTCATAGAAAACCCTACAGTAGTCAAGGTTATAAAATGCCCTAGGCCCGTATTTCAACTAGTTCCCGAGGTAGCTAAGAAAGATGACAATGTAGGTGCTTTTTCCCAAATTCCAAAGGGAGTTGTTTTCGCAGAAGATCCACAAATATATATTCATTGCAACATAGAGGAATTAGGAGATGAAGAAATCAAAAGCATGTATAAGACTGTTATATGTAATAATTCTGGTAATGTAAAACCAAAACATAACATTTTTGAAACCCTAGGATTCACTGAAATCCTCTGCATTCCTAAATTTCCCAAGGAGGTGATTAGGATAGTTTTGAGCAAGGTACATGGTTCATTCATTTGGCTTGATTCAGTACATAAAATAACAAAGGAAGTTGTGAAAGCAGTAATAGGGTTACCTTCCACCGGTAACAGACCAAACAAAACCAAGAAGGTCTCCAATGACCTAGTAATGAACTTAACTGGTGCAACATCAGACAGAAGGTCTCTGAGAGTTAATGATGTGACTAATATAAATGTGAGATTTGTTAGCATGATTTTAGGGTACAAAGCAACTCATGCAAACAAACTTCACTCAGTTTCCAGTTTATGCATTAAAAGCGCTTATGACATGGTTAAAGACAATGTGAAAATTGATGTATGTGAATGGTTAAAAGATGAGTTGATTGATAACTTAGGCAAAATCAAGAAGGATAAGAAACGAACATTTAGATTTGGAAATCTACTTGTATGCTTGATGTTGCACATAACTAAATAGATTCCTGGTATTGGCCATAAGAATCTTGGATTTGATATACCGATAGGAAAACAGTTAACAGACCTATTCAACAACATGGGTGAGAACAAAGAAAAGAACATTCATGATTATTTTCAAGCACTAAAGGTTAGGATGAACAAAAGAATCGGACTATCACAGAAAATTGTCAACAAATACAAGGATGATATATGTTTTGTAATCAAAAAGGATGAGATCTGGATGGAATCAGTCATCCCAAGAACAATCTGGGTAACAGAGATGGGTTATGAGACTGATGATCATATAATTGAGACTTATGCTAAAGCACTTCTAGAAGCACCAAATTAACCAAAGGAAGAAGTATCTGGTAGTGTTGAAACCATAGAAAAACAAATTCAATCTAAAAAGAGAGTGAAAAAGGTTGAAGCAGTTGTGAGAAGAGGTTCTAGACAGGCTAAGGTTATTAAAGAAGATGTATTGAAACAAACTGGTATCACTGAGGATGAGTTAGGAACTCTACAGCCTAAGACTCACCTATCACCGGTAGCTACTTCTTTGGAAAGTGACATGCCTGCAGCTTTCAAAAGAGTTGTAAGGAAAAGGGATCCTTCACTGGCATCCACTCCTTCACCTAGAAGGACTAGACAAAAACAATAGGCAGTAAGGTCACCGGTTAGAAAGACAACACCAAAGAAAAAGTTGACACCAAAGAAGAAGAAGACTAAACAAAATTTGGCCCCTCTTGACAAATTGCTATATGAAATCACAGAAGAAGGGGAACTCAAAAACATAGGAAAGGTCTATGATACACTGTCAGCAGATGACAAAGAACAAGTTGAAAATAGTGTTATCTTACACATGGACATCTATAAAAAGTTCTTAATGGAAGTAATAGATGATCTACCAAATGAATTGTTCAAAAGATTGGAAACAAGAAGACAAGTTGTTGTAGAGCATGATAAGAAAATCAAAATTGAAAAGTTACTTGTTGTTTATCCAGTAAACTCGCCTAAGGAGATAGATGACTTAATTGCAGAAGCCAACCGGTCAGTATTCTCTACTGCACACCAGCATATTGCATTAATGGTTGGAAGAGTGAATGAAGTAACAGAGGAAATAGAAAATGCATGGGACATATTTCTTGTTGAAAAAGAAAAACAAGAATAATACAAGAACCCCAAACCAATAAAGGTATACCAGAAGGAGCAAGACAAAGGAAAAGGAAAGGTTGGTGGACCTCCAAGCATAAAACTTAAAGATAACTTATCCCCACCGCCTCAAATTGCATCACCGATAAAAACTACTGAAGATCAACCGGCAGATGAAAGTATGGACGCAGAGGATACAAATCCTAATCTTGAGGTACTATACACAATTGATTTTGATACACAAAAGGTCAACATTGTGATAGATAAAGAAATAATCGGCAAAACAGATATGGCTAGTGAGCCACTGGCAACTGACAGCATTGACATTACTAAAAGGAAAGTTGAAGTTGATAAAACAGAGCAACAAACAGAGAGACAAGCAAAGCAACAGGCTCTGAAATAGGAACAAGTTCACATGGAAACAGTGCCACTGGCAACAGGAGAAGATCAAAAACCATTGCTTAAAGAAATGGAAACACAGTCTGACCTACCAGAGGTCACTGCAAGCTTGGTTACTTCCTCCACTGGCAGAATTCAGAATGGTGGTTCCTCTTCAGCAAGCTACAAATCAACAAATGTAACTGAAGTACTTTTGGACTCCATCAAAAAGATAATAGATTGTAGTTCACAGGCTTATAAAGCTATAGATGACACAATCCCAATTTTGAAGGTAATAGCTATTAGGGTTCCCACAGATACTAAGAGGGGGGGGTGAATTAGTATCTGATCAATAATGTAATTTTCTTAAGACAAAACATGCAGAACATAAACTAACAGTGTACTGGTATGCAAGAATTAATGTAATAAACAGAATCAAAAACATCCACATGAAAAGAACATCATAACACAAGATGTTTAACAAGGAAACCCGGTGTGGGAAAAAACCTCGGTGGGATTTGTGACCCACAATATTCACTTACTGGCCAATAAGAGAATATTACTTACAATAGGGGCCTGCACATGCAGGAAGGCCAACTGCCTAGAGCACACTGCTCAGTGAGAAGTCACACTGACTTACAATGAGGATTATGCTAATCCAATATTTTGTACTGCTTTATAATAGCATCTTCAATGCCAAATTTAGTACCAGTTCTTTCTCTGTTCTTTACATATACCCTTGACCTATAATTCGCACATTAGGTCTGTCTCATAATTTTCTTTATGCTACCTTACCTCACTTACAAATGTCTACAATGATCTCTTTTATATACAAGAGTCATTTTACAATTTGCCAAGTTGGCTTACAATAATAAATAGAATATTACATATCAAAAATCATGTCGGCCTCTATGTTAGTATACATCTTTTCTTCTGTGGCAGTGCCAGTGCCAGTGTAGAGTGGTCTTGTTGATGTCAGTGCACTGTCTTGCTTGAATAATGCTTTGTCAGTAGAATGTCTTGTTGGTGCCATAGGATTGCAAGGTTGCCATCAATGACAAAACCTTCAATCACACACAATGTCTCATTGGAGTGTCCATATGCCAACAATCTCCCCATTTGGCATTGATGGCAACACTCATGAGAAATTCCAAAAAGATGTCCAAAAATGTGTAGACCAAAAAATTTACCAAAAAAAATGAGGGACTCCCCCTGAGCATATGATTCCTGTGTTTTGAATTTTCTCATCCTACTACTCCTCCTTTGGCATCATTGACAAAGGTTGTCAAGATGTTAGTAGAGTTTGTAGTTATACCGGTCCATAACCTCAACCTTGTAGTTGGGTGGTTATTATCTAAAAAAGATCGCTCAAAATTAGGTTTATACTATCCATAAACTTTTTGCTATCTTTTATTGTTGTTTTAGTTCTCTTCACAGTGCCAGTGAGATGCTGCAATTGCTCTGCCGGTGTTTTACTTCCCGGTGTTAATGCCTCTGAGATTTCCTTCCGTAGAGATGCTAGATAATCCAATCTTGGACTCAGTTTAGATCTCAAGTATTTTGCCTTATTTATTATTGTCTCTTTCTCTTTCTCCTGTTTAAGTAATTCTGTCTCAAAATTTGCTAACTTATCTTCAAAAACAGATAATGAATCCAGTGAGTTGACAAAATTGTTTGCAAGCTTGTTTATCTCTTCCTGTGTCTTGCTTATCTTCTTGTCTATATCTATAGTCAAGAAGTTTGTTTTGCATGTGTCTTTGTACAGGTTTTTGTACTCTTTTAACAAACTACACAGTTCCGGTAGAAGTGTGTCAAAATCTCTGTTACACTTCTTAATTCCTTCCTCAAATAATTTTTGTTTCTCCTTTTCTACAATGTCCTTTACAGATTCTACCTTTATTTGCTCAATATTTCCAGAAATGTATTTACATAGTGTATCTAACCGTCCTAAAGAATCTTTATTAGCTATATGACAATTAGGAGCTATTATTTTCAAAAATGGTATTGAATCATCTATTTCTTTGTAAGCTTGTGAGCTATAGTCAGTTATTTTCTTGATGGATTCAAGTAATACCTTAGTCACATTTGTTGACCTTGATGGTGACCCAACAAACTGAGTACCGGTGGAAGTGACCATGCTTGTATTGACCTCTGGCAGGTCAATTTATGTCTTCATTTCCTTTAGCACTGGTTTTCCTACTTCATTTCTTACCGGTGGCATCTGTTCTGGAGCCTTTAGCTCTGTCGGTTTCTCTGTTTGTGCTTCAGATTCCATCTTTTTCCCTGTATCCGCTGCCAATTGCTCTATATTTCCTATTACCAGAGGCTCTTTGGCTATATCTCATTTTTCACTTGGGTCTTTATCAACTGTTATGTTGATCTTTTGGGTATCAACATTTACAGTGAATAGGACTTCAGGATTTGTATTGCCATCCTCTGTATCCATGCTTTCAGTTGCCGGTTGGTTTTCAGGGATTGTAATTTTTATAGGTGGAAGTAGGTTATCTTTAATCTTTATGCTTGGAGGTCCACCAACTTTCCCTTTCCCTTTGTCCTTTTGATATACCTTAATAGGCTTGGGATTCCTATATTCTTCTTGTTTTTCTTTTTCAACCAAAAATATGTCCCAACCATCTTCTGTTTCCTCTGAAACCTCTGTAACTCTACCTGCCATCAGTGTATTTGCTGGTGTACAGTGGAAAAAATTGTCCAGTTAGCCTGAGCTATCAGATCATCAATTTCTTTTGGGGAGTTTACTAGATATACTGCAAGTAGTTTTTCTATTTTTATTTTCTTGTCTAGTTCAATTACTCCTTGCCTTCTGGCCTCAAGTCTTTTGTATAAGTCATCAGGAATTTCATTTAAGACTTGCATCAAAAACTTTTTAAACATGTCCATGTGTAATATTACACTCTCCTCAACTTGCCCTTTCTCATCAGTCGATAGGGTGTCATAAATTTTCCCTATGTTCTTCAATTTTCCTTCCTTTATGATCTCATTTAACAAAATGTCTAGAGATGCCAAGTCAGTTGTTGCCTTTTTCTTTTTCTTAGGGGTCAGCTTCTTTTTAGGTGTGACCTTTCTGACCAGAGATCTCACAGCTTGTTGCTTCTGCCTTGTTCTTCTAGGTGAAGGAATGGTTGCCGGTGAGGGATCTCTTTTCCTAACAACTCTTTTAAAAGTTACTGCCATATCTCCTTCTGAGGAAGTACCTACCGGTGATAGATGAGCTTCAGGTTGTGGGGTTGCCAACTCATCTTCAGTTATGCCGGTTTTCTTTAATATATCTTCCTTTATGGCTTTTGCTTGTCTGGATCCTTTTCTCACAAATGCTTCTACCTTCTTCACTCTTTTCTTTGATTGAATTTGGCTTTCTATGGTTTCAGCAATACCAAATATTTCTTCTTTAGGTTCATTGGTAGCTTCCAGAAGTGCTTTGGCATAAGTTTCAACTATGTGGTCATCTATTTCATAGCCCATTTCTGTTACCCAAATTGTCTTGGGGATGACTGCTTCCATCCATATTTCATCCTTTTTGATAACAAAGCATATATCATCTTTGTATTTGTCTACAATCTTCTATGATAACCTTGTCCTTTTCTTCATTTTTGTCTTTAGTGCTTGGAAAAAGTCATGAATGATGTTTTCCATATTCTCGCCCATGGTATTGAACAATTCTGTCAGTTGCTTTCCTACCAGTATGTCATATCCGAAATCTTTATATCCTATACCGGGAACTTGTTTTGTTATATGAAGCATTAGACACACTAACAGATTCCCAAATCTGAAGGTTCCTTTCTTATCCTTCTTTATCTTTCCAAGGTTGTCTATCAGTTCATCCTTTAGCCATTCACAGATGTCAATTTTTGCATTGTTGATTATTATGTCATAAGCACTCTTGATGCATAAACTTGAAACTAAGTTGAGTCTATTGGCATGAGTGGCTTTGTAACCTAATATCATGCTTATGAATCTCACATTTGTATCATTTACATCATTAACCCTTAAAGATCTTTTATCAGATGTTGCACCTATTAGGTCAATGACTAAATCATTTGAAACTTTCTTGTTTTTATCTGGTCTTTTACCGGTGGTCAGTAACCCTGTGACAGCTTTTACCGCTTGCTTGGTGATCTTATGAATTGTATCTAACCAGAAAAATTCTCCATGAAATCTGCTTAATACTATCCTAATCACATCCTTAGGAAATTCAGGAATACTAAGGATTTCTATGAGTCCTAGGGTTTCAATGATTTTGTGTTCAGCTTTGATATTGTCGGTATCATCACATATCTCAGTTTTGTACATGGTTTTGATTTCCTCATCTCCTAGCTCTTCAATATTGCAGTGAATATACATTCTAGGGTCTTCAGCATATACAACACCTTTAGGGATTTGAGAGAATGCTACTAAGGTATCATCTTTCTTTTCTATTTCGGGGACCAACTGAAATATGGGCCTAGGTCTTTTAATTACTTCCACAATAGTAGGGTTCAATATGTATTCAATTGCAAAGGTGGATGCCATGATAAAATACCTTTTTCTGTCTTGGATGAGTGATTGCTTGGAGTGTGTTGCTTCTTGCTCGAAATGCCTTAGCTCAGAAATCTTCGTGCTCTCTGAAAGTTTGAAATCATGGTGAAATGAAATGGAGCCAAAACCTTATTTTATAAAGTCTTTTTCTCTACCTGCCACATTAATTGCTTGCCAGTAATGTATTCACTTAACTTTATTTGTCGGTAATGAGTGATTTTCAACTTCTTTTCTCTAACCGAGGGAATAATAGCACATGTGTCATTAGATTGCCAAACCCTCAAAATAATTTTCTTCAATTAGATGAACTTCCTGCCTATGGAGCACTGCTCTGTCCTGTCGGTGGAGTATCACATTGTCCTGTTGGTGGAGAATTTGTTGGTTCTACCAGTGGAGGAGTATTCCGAATATTTAGATCAGCTTTTCTAATCCATTGCTTTGAGAATTCTTGCTTGACCTCTTCAACCTTTTCTTTACCTTTCAAGCTAGTATTTTTGTTGTCTACCGGTGTACCTTTACTTCTACAAAATTTAGCAATATGACCAATCTTGTTACATGCATAACAAGTTACATTATTTTTCTGAATAGCTTTCCCATAACCTATGCTGGTTTGTGTTCTACATTGATTTGATAAATGTCCAAATCTTCCACAAACATAACATCTTACATTCATTCTGCAGTTTTCAGAGTTATGACCAACTTTGTTGCATTTGGAGCATTGACCGGTGGGAGGATTGATATTCTGATAATTCCTAGATCTACATTCATTTTCCCTATGACCATATTTATTACAGTTAAAGCATTTTCCATTGAATTTATAAGTATTAGGAGGTCTTACCGGTTTTCTGTGATCCTAAGTATTTGCAGTACTGGAGCTTTCTCCAACTTCAAATCCAATTCCAGAAGTGTCACCTTTGGGTCTTTGATTCTTCAATAAGGTACCAAGTTCTTCTGAGCTTTTCTTTAATTTTTCTTTGTGTTGATTTGCAGTTTCCAATTCCCTTTCCAAGATTTCTTTTTGTCTCATTAGTTCATTCGAGCCATTCTGAGTATGCATCAGATCTGTCTTAAACATGTTATTTTCATAGCTAAGTCTTGTGTTCTCATTTGCTGCATCACTTAGTCTTCTGGTCAATTCTTCTTCATTCTTCTTTCTATCCTCAATCTCTTTGCAAAATCTCATAGTCATATCCTGCATTTCATTTTTTGTTGTCATGATCTCTTGTTTCAACTTGCTTATCATATCATTAAGTGATTCCTTTTCATCATTCTCATTTTGCAATTTTTCACAAAGTTCTCTTCTCTTATTTCTTGTAATAGTAAGATTTTCTTGAAGTGCTTGAATGATATCCTAAGCTGCTTTTAAATCATCTTCTAATTTGATATTTTTCAACTTCTCTACATCATAGTCAGTAAGAGCTCCTTCAAGTTGCTTCATTAGATTTTCCATTTTTACCAGTGTCAAGATCTTCCTCAAGCTGTTAGGCTTCTAAAAATAGAGGACCAAGCTTTGATACCAATTGTTAGGGTTCCCCCAGATACTGAGAGGGGGGGGTGAATCAGTATCTGAGTGGTAATGTAATTTTCTTAAGACAAAACATGCAGAACATAAAGTAACAGTGTACCAGTATGCAAGAATTAATGTAATAAATAGAATCAAAAACATCCACATGTAAAGAACATCATAACACAAGATGTTTAACGAGGAAACCCGGTGTGGGAAAAACCTCAGTGGGATTTGTGACCCACAATATTCACTTACTAGCCAATAAGAGAATATTACTTACAATAGGGGCTTGCACATGCAGGAAGGCCAACTGCCTAGAGCACACTGCTTAGTGAGAAGTCACACTGACTTACAATGAGGATTATGCTAATCCAATATTCTGAACTACTTTATAATAGCATCTTCAATGCTAGATTCAGTACCGGTTCTTGCTCTGTTCTTTACATATACCCTTGACCTATAATTCGCACATTAGGTCTGTCTCATAATTTTCTTTATGCTACCTTACCTCACTTACAAATGTCTACAATGATCTCTTTTATATACAAGAGTTATTTTACAATTTGCCAAGTCAGCTTACAATAATAAACAAAATATTACATATCAAAAATCCTGTCGGCCTATTTGCCAGTATACATCTTTTCTTTTGTGCCGGTGTCGGTGTCGGTGTAGAGTGGTCTTGTTGATGACGGTGTACTATCTTGCTTGAATAATGTATTGCCAGTAGAATGTCTTGCCGGTGCCATAGGATTGCAAGGTTGCCATCAATGACAAAACCTTCAATCACACACAATGTCTCATTGGAGTGTCCATATGCCAACAATAGCTCCTAACTGTAACATGGACAATAAGGATTCTTTAAAACAACTTGATACTTTGTGTAAATACATCACTGAGAACACAGTGACTATTGAGTAAATAAAGGAAGAGACATTGAAGAATAAGGTAGAAATTGAAAAGCAAAAATTCTTTGAAGATCAGATAAAGAAGTGTACTAGGGAATTTGGCACACTTCTACCGGAACTATGCAACTTATTAAAGGAATTTAAAACTCTGTATAAAGATACTTGCAAGACAAACTTTTTGATAGTAGACATAGATAAGAAAATGAGCAAGGTACAGGATGAAATCAATAAACTTGCAGATAATTTTGTTAACTCACCTAACACATTATCAGTTTTTGAGCAAAGGATAACAAGTTTTGAGGAAGAATTACTTAAGTTAGAAAGAGAAAAGGAGAGAATAGTAAATAAGGCAAAGCATTTGAGACTAAGACTGAGTCCAAGATTGGACTATCTAGCATCATTACAGAAGGAAATATCTGAGGCACTAGTACGGGGACAGAGAACACCGACAAAGCATATGTAGCACCTCAACGGTATAGTTAAAAGAACAGAGACAGCAATAAAGGATAGCAAGAAGTTTATGGAAAGTATAAACTTGATTTTGGCAGATCTTTTTCAAATTGCAACTACCCACTTACAAGGTTGAGTGAGACTACAACTCTACTAACATCTTGGCAACCTTTGTCATTGATGCCAAAGGGGGAGTATTAGTATGAGAAAATAACTGGCAGAAGACTTATCTGCTCAGGGGGAGCTCTTATATTTTTGGTAACATATTTTTGGAAACATTTTTGGATTACAGTTTTGGATACACTTTTGAATTTTCTCATGAGTGTTGCCATCAATGCCAAAGGGAGAGATTGTTGGCATATGCACACTCCAATGAGACATTGTAGGTGATTGAAGGTTTTGTCATTGATGGAAACCTTACAATCCTATGGCACCGGCAAGGCATTAAACTAGCACTAGCAAGATCAGACTCTACACCGATAGTTAGACCACCGGCACCAGCAGAGAAAGGAAGCATACCGGCACAGAGGCCGACAAGATTTTTGTTATATTGTATTTTGTTTATTATTGTAAAATCTTTGTAAGCTGACTTGGCATCATTATAAAATGACTCTTATATAAGAGAGATCATTGTAGAACATAAGTAAGTAAGTAAGTAAGTAAGTAAGTAAGTAAGTAAGAAGATTGTTTTTAGGCGAAATAAGGCAGACCTATTATGCGAATTATAGTTTAAGGGTTTATGTAAGAAGCAAAGCAGAAACTGGTACTGGATCTGGCATTATAGATGCTATTCTGAAGTAGTACAAGATACTGGATTTGTATAATCCATCATTGTAAGTCAGTGAGACTTCCCATTGAGTAGTGAGCACTAGGCAGTTGGCCTTCCTGCATGTCCAGGCCCCTCTTGTAGTAGTAATATTCTCTTATTGGCCAGTAAGTGAATATTGTGGGTCACAAATCCCACCGAGGTTTTTCCCACACTGGGTTTCCTTGTTAAATCATTTTGTTACGGTGTGTTTTCATGTGGTTGCTTTTAATTCTATTTATTGCATTATTTCTTACATACCGGTACACTGTTATAATATGTTCTACATGTTTTAAGTTAAGAAATTCAATTCACCGGTTAGATACTGATTCACCCCCCCTCTTAGTATTTGTGGTAATCCTAACATATTGATCATGCAACATCCCTACCCATCCCCTCCTTTTTTCATGAGGATGGTAAACCCTTTAAGTTGGGGGGAGGTATACAAATATTTTCACCCATTATTCACTTTATCCTTACTCATCCTATCATAGAATCCATTATTTCACCTTGCATAATAATTTGATATTCTTTATCATTTCTCCTTCGTGCCTTATCATTCATCCTTCATGTTGCCTATCATTTCACTCATTTCACATAGCTAGAAGTGGAGATAATTTTCCACGATACCTCCTATATATATAGCATGTAAAAGAATTGATATTGTTCAAGATGAAAAAAACTTGAAAAGTAAAAGAAAAGAAAATGAAGAGAAATTGAAAAAGAAAAAAGGGACGAAAATCAAATGTTGAGGAGGATTGAATATTAAAAAAAAAAAGTGAAAGAAAAACTATATGGTTGAAAAATAAAGTGAAAATTTGAAGCTTATTATGAAAAAATGATGCCAAAATAATTCAAAGTAAATCCATGAGGCTTTCTATGAAGAGGAATTGATAAAAAAATGTGAGGCTTTCTGTGAAGAGGAATTGATAAAAAGTGTGATGAGGTAAAATAGTCAAGAGTGAAGAAGAAGGCCAAAACTATCAATCCAAAATGCCACAAATTCAAATCAAAGACCTCTTGATCATAATGATTACACGAGGACGTGCAATATGAAAGTTGGGGGGAATGATGAGAACCAATTGTGTTCCATTTTATGCTATATTTTGGCCTATTTCATATTCCTTCGTAACCATTCCTACATTCAACTTCCATTCCATTTTCATATAATTCTACCATTTACGTTTCATATGATTAAATATTAATAAGTTATATTTAATTTAGTTTTGAGGTAAAATATGGAAATTAATTATTGATTGTTTTTACTAATAAGTATTGTTGCAGCATGTGGACTTCTTGTCATCTTTTTTATAGGAGCCTTCATATCATGTTCTTCACAAAAATATAACTTGTGCTCTTCTACATGGTCGACTTCAATTCCTATGGTAACCAGAGTTTTTCTCATTGATGCTAATTGTACATGAGAATGACACAAGTGATTGGTATAAAGAACTAAATGAGAGAAACTAATGGTTGAGATCATTGCCAAATCCCGTGTGAGGGAGAAACCTGCCAATATATCATTTCCCATTTTAGCTGCTATTGTAATAGACATCTTTTTATGTGGCCAACTATGTAAAGACAATCAAAATTATATCCTTTCCCATTTCTAGATACGAGTGTAACAAATTCTATTTTTTATATGTGGATAGGAATCATGGTTTCGCGTAAATCATGTCTCTAGTTTGTTGGCCGCATGCCTAAATAAATTGTCTATTATTTAACATAGTTGTTATAGCTTGCAACTGTATATATACCAGCTCTAACACAGATTGTAAAGAGTAGAATATAGTATACGTAGATTTCTAAGGAAGAATATATGAAATCGTATTATTTAGAAATTCAATATTGTTGTTTTGAGTTGAACTTGAAATTTGTTTGATTATTTTCTTCATCCAACAACTGGGAGGAAGGGCACCCACTCTTCAGCTACTGGACAAATGTACATATTTTATTTCTGCAAGTTTTTTATTATTTCAGCATTGTTTGGATTGGTTAAATGTTATAAATATATATAGTAATGTTTGCAGATGGTATTTAATTTCAAGTGGTTTCCATGTTTCAGATTTAATTATGTGATCTGTATGTTTCCTGACACTTGAATAGAATAGAACAAATCCTGTCGCTAGTTTTATTTCAATTTGCAATAGGTTTTCTTTTCTAGTTGCACTTCATCCCCACTCATCTTTCTACCTGTAGCCCTTGTGAAAATATCCACAACATCTTTCACAAGTTTATGTCTTGACATTGACACGTATAGACTAGATTGAAATTCATCATAAAGAATTAAATCTTTCTTACTTTTTGCCCCAGTATTAGTCTATCAGTGTGTACTCATGGTAGCTCGAACAATCTGCATGTGTAATGGTATCTACCCCATACCATACATCATAGAAATTGATGTACTGGTGACGGTTATGCACGCTAGAAGTAGGTGGTCTAGCTACAACACCATCATCTCTTGTTGCACCATCATGTTCTCCTGCACCATCATCTAGGCCAAGAGGATGTGACAATTGTGTCCCATGTTGGATGATGGTATCAATCAATGTGGAAGCTTCCTGAAGAGTCTCCATCTCTATAGACTCCTTTAGAGATATAGGGACTGTCATGTGCACAAAGGGTTTCATAGCTAGTGGAACCCGATTCTGGGGGTTTTGTACCCATTGAGCCCCTATTTTATCTTAGGCGGAGCCTCTACCTCTACCCTTTAACTCCCTCATATAAAAATAATTAGGGATCTCATTCAAGATGAACTTGCAATATAGTTTTCTCAAAAAATATTAAGGCACCTCAATGTTATTGCAAGGAGGTTGGTCAAAGACCATCCACCACCTATCCCAAAATTGTGTTTTCATGACCACGTGATTGCACCAATGTCTAGGAAACCTCTTTGAATTAAGAGGTAGGGTCTCTTGGGTTCGGGGATTAGTCAAAAGAGCACATATTTGTGCTTTGATTATTTATTTATTTATTATTGCATCATATGAGAGACCTTGTGTATAATAGTTGTGACATGAGATTCTATATACGTCTCATTCAGTGACTTGTTTTGAAACTTTGTTAACACTATCCACCATTGTTTTTGTTACCAATTTTGTCTGCATGTCAAAATTTTCTTTAAGAATCCTAGATTATTACATGTTATTGCAAAAGTCTTCTCTAGGTGGAAACAAGGTAGATCAAAATACTTTTGCCTTAAAATGTCAAAGTTTGAACATTAAAATTTGACCCTTTCATTTTGGCTAGGTTCTAGACATCCCAAATCAAAAGATTCCCACATTGAAAAGAGGTAAAAAAGACTCCATCTTGATAGGAGGGAATGTAAAAATTGAAGAAAAAGAAAGATTGAGTGTCCACATTGAAGTTAGGGTATTTCTTGCTTTCAAATGGAGTCCTCTTATAATCTTTGCCCTCTATCGTGAAAATGAATAATTCTTTAAAATCAAATAGCATGCAAATCCTTGTATAACCCCATTGCATCATCAAGAATCCACCAAAAAATAAGGATATATTTCATGCAAAGATTCACAGGCTAAAGGACCAGTGTTGAAGCTTCAAAATGAATTCTTACAAAAAGATGTAATCAAGAGATTTACGTAGAATGGAAAAGTTTCAAATTTAAACATAACCCTTTCCATGCAAACGAGTAATTATTTGTGTCAGTCTAGTTGTCCAAAGAGAATTCAATATCAAAATATGAAATTTTTGTTCATTTCTATTCAATAGTTTCTATAGATTGAAAAGCTATGCTGAGGTTAAAGAAGGTAGAGGTTTGTTTCCTCCATAGATCTCATTATTTTTTAGAACAGATTATATCAAAGCTTTAAGTAGTCAAGGAAGAGGTTTTGAATCAAATTCCTCATGAATAGAAGATTGCAGTCTTAGTCTAATAGCAGTCACAAAGCCAACTAAGGCAGATATGACAATGAATGCCACAAATTGCAGATTTACAGTCATCTTAGGACAATATATGAATACCTTGTCATAGTCAAAAGTAATCCATGAGTATAAAGGTCATTCTCACATTAATATTGCATAATGTAGTCAAAATAAAGTCATGCAATGAGTTACAATGTCATATATTATTCATCCATACAATGAAATAGAAGACAAGATCTAAGTTGCAGGTCATGGACAATGGTGAAAACCTTCAACTACCAAAAAACCAGTCACTGGTTAGGACACCACAATCAAAGTGTGGGCAGCATATATAGCATTGTTATAGGCCTAAAAGTTTCAGTTTAAGGGCATGACTAATAAAAATAGAGTTAATCAAGACAGTGATTAATTTATAATGCCCAAAAGATTCATGTTCATGATTATCAATGGAGCCAGTAAATTGCCATCAAAATAGTGCAAGAGCAGTGTGAAGAGTAAGGTGATATCATAAAGATTTAAAAAAGAAAAACATAGTCAACACCATTGACATGGTCTAATGATGATAACATCTCTAGGTCACACACATAGGTATGATAAAGTAGAGAATCTCAGAGAAGGGACATAGTTTAGACACATACCAAATAACATTCCTTTATGATTGTCATTATTCACAGTTAACACACAAAAGGATCTCAGAATAGCAGATGAAAAACTTTTTAAATAATGACAGTCCACAAGAAGATGCATTATACGTTTATAGAAGCCATTCATGAGGTGTTAAGAAAATCAAAGACATTACAAGGACATGAAATGACAAGTAAAACCATGATGAATAGATGAAGCCATAAGGACTTGAAACCATAAAAGTGTACACACAGTCCCAAGGATGACAGTGATAAGGTGAAAGAAGCAGTCAATAAAATTTGCAATCTTGAAAGCCACTCACTAGCCACAAAGAAGCCTCACAACATCATACCACCTAGACAATGTAAGCATTAAGGAAATATACAGATAAGAAGCTTTAGTCACAGTCATTTGTTATTGTCATAGCAAGAGAATATGATCAAGAGGAGCCTCAAATGTCATTAGCACATGAGATGAACTATGTAGGCCAAACAATGGCAAAAGGTTATCGACAGTCATCACAAAAAGATAGCAACATCCATATCACTCAATCAATCAAACAATTAGGTAATCTCATGTTTGGTTGGTTCTAATCATCAGTCAGTGCTACAAGGTTATATATGGTGAAAAGTAATAGCATAGTCACAGTAAATAGAAATGCGATAGATTAGAGCCACTCACTGTCAAAGAAGATTACAAATCAGTTGTAAGAACATGCTACAGTCTAGAGGGGAATAAATGATTGTCCTAAATGTCAAAGGAGTACCCATGAAGTCCATGTAGAGGGTTTGAGTAGTACCAAAATATCAAAAGAAAATGTTAAGGCTACATGAGCAGTCTCTTTTGATAGGATAGATCTCAAACCTATAGCACACCATAGCAACATCTTTAAGCATTACTAGACTCCTTGAAAGATGTAAATACACTATCAAAAGAAAATTATTATCAAAGAGCAAGAAGGAAAATGAGTAAATACTATTAGAGCAACAAAATAAGACCTTGTTTCCAATCCATATCTAGGAAAGAGATACATTGCATACCTTAAGACAATAATCTTAATGACAAAGGTTAAAGAAAAAACATGATGATATGTCCATAGCTTTTGAGGAAAAGATACAGTTAAATAATAGCATTTGCAGACATGTTATCCCTCTATGGCAGTAAAGAACCTTTGTATTAAGGTATTGAAGAAAGTGGTTTACTACTATAGTAGTCAAGATAAAATATAGAGCATCATTTCCAATCATTAAAACAAAGATGAAAGGTTATGAATATAATCTCTTGGCATAAATGATTGATAGAGGTACAAGAGAAGACACGGTTATTAGGCAAATTGTGTAATAGTAAATTAAAGTAGCATAAGAGAAACTCGAACAAAAGATAGTGATATGAATCATAAAACTCATAACAATAGTGACAAAAGAGTCTTTAAGATAAATGCATAAATACAATGGTTCATAATAACCACAAAGTAGAATGATATCTTAGTATTACCAACATATTGAGCTTGTAGTCCTCATAGTCATTAATGATAGTATCTTGTCAAAGCACAGTCTTAAAGAACAAAGTACAATGAAAGGATGATAAAGAGTGCATGATAGGTTTGGAAAAGGCAATAATCACCCACAGTTAAGGACAAAGATTCTAAAGCACTCACCGACGAGGAGGGATCTCAAAGTGATCAATCTAGACTGATTAGCAAGAGTAAACACAACGAAAACACAAAGATATGATGGAGGCAATGTTGGTATTTTGATGATGTCTAAGTTGTGATTGTCATTGATGGACACATATTTATTTTATGTATGAGTTATTCTCAACTGGTAATATGTGTTCTCTTGTTCACACCTATACTATATGCCATTAAATGTATTGTCTTTGTTTGTAGAAGACTATCGGTGTTTTGCAAAAGATGCTTACCATTCAAAGCATGACTGAAGACCTCAAGCGGTATGAAGACCTCAAGCAGTATGAAGACACCAAGCGGTATGAGGACCCCTAGCAGCAATTAATTTTTTATCGGAACACTATGTTCTAGTTCACCAGTCTTTGTTTATCGGTAATCGATATACTGTGTCAAACCGGTATAATTGTAGAGTGTGATGAGTTATCATCCACCGACACTTTAGTAGTGATTCTGTGTCGTGTTACCAAATGTGTATAGATGCACTGTACCTAGGAAATTGTAGTCAAATCTTATTGGACCGACATGAAATCAGATTCCTATATGAGGACATCATGTCTAGGGTTTTAGAGAGTTGATGTGTGCGAGTATTGAAGAGAAGATTAGGTCTGTGCGAAAAAGGTATCTCACTATAGAGATTGTGAGTGCAAAGGTTGGAAGACTGAAGTAATCCTGCAATGCATTAACAAATAATTGTCAAGGATCTAATCAAGCATTCTATGCTACTTTCTAGATCATTCACTTGTTGATTACTAATCTCTTCAACAAGTCTGAAACCCTTAACCGGGTAGGCCCAACCAAGCCTATTTTAAATCCTCTGACAAGGTGGTTCACAGTTGTGGATCTGAAATTCTTTAACAAGGTATTCTTTAACAGGACTTATCTCCTAACAGAGATCTAGATTCCTAACAGGATTTGTTTTGGTGAAGAACATTGTAAGGCCTTAATCGGTCTGGTTACTATTATGCAGATAGTTGACTTATGAGCTTTACTCACTGTGGTTTTTCCCATTTGGGTTTCCACATCAAAATATCTTGTGTTATGGTGATTGTGCTTCTCTGGGTGAATGCTCCATTTGCTAATTCACTTGTTTATGTTTTAACCGGTTTGTTGTTTAAACTACTACACCAGTCTGCTGGAAAATTGTTTAAGAATTTGATTAAGTTTTTAGGCATACTAATTCACCCCCCCCCTCTTAGTATTCATCAGGAAATGCAGAATAGATTATTTAATTACATGAAATTTGATTACATCTAACCGGTAAAAACCAGGTTACAACATACCGGCTCACAAGCCTAGTAGAATAGGTCACAACCAGGATCTTGAATCTCATGATCTATCTTTTATGTGTCATCTCGCTACTTGATTCTCTTCTTAACTACTTTCTCATGTGCAATTACAAATATATATACCAATCCAAAGGATCTAGTCAGCCCAAAAGAGATCAAAACTCGAAGAACAAGACCTAACATGAAAATAACAAGGTCGGCCTCCACCAAGAGATTCCTCTAGAAAATCAAAAGTATGAAATGTATATTGTGAGAAAAGGTTGGCCACATGCTAAGGAACATCAGAATCAATGCCCAAGGCTCCGCAAGCTTCGAAAGGGGTTTCGATAGATCACCAAAATAGATCTAGGCAACCGGTAACAAAGGACTATCAACCGGTAACATGAAACTGTCATGGAAACTAGTAGTGATATCTTGCTGGAAAATGATCCAAATGTGATACAGTCTAGAAGAAAGAAAGATGATCAATCCTTCAAGTAGAATCTAAATCCATAGGATCCGGTGAGCCAAAATCGGGACACAAAGAAAGGAAAACTGAAACTACAACAGAAAGAAAAACAAAAAGGAAAATGTTTTTGGTTGATGCAAGATTGCTATGAACCGGGGATGCTCCTGCATCAGATTCATAGCATTTTTCCCAATGAGGAACAAGAGGCCACCCTAAGAATAATAGTCATCAAGCTCTGAGTCACAAGTAAGAAATGATTAAGATCTCTTGGGTCAATGAATACACAATGCAAAGAAAGTGATGGACTTTGCAAAGTGCAAAATTTTTAGAGATTACAGTCCATGAAAGAATATCAAATCATAAGCAAAAACAAAAGGGTTCAAATTGATACAAAGATGTGTTCTCAACATCAAGAAGGACACCCTAGAGCTTTGTAAGGATGGATCAGTGTAGCAACCAAGAAAAAGGTTTTAATGTGGTAGCCATGGGCAGAAATTCATAGTTATATGAGCAGCTTTCACAATCACATTGATAGCTTAAGGCATAAGCTATCATATCATTTTCAAACGTATTCAAAGAGAGAATCATGGATAACATCCAATAAGTGCATTGTAAAAGAAATATAGTCCTCTATGTAGCTATGAGAAATCCATGATACAAAAGGTAATGCATTATACACACTCCTAGTCAGTTCAACAAATAGGAGGTGGAGTATTCAATTTATGCATCATTTATAGGCCTAAAAAGCAGTTCCACACTAGTTAAAACTCCCACATAGCTGTCATATCACTTGAGATAAGTTTTTAACTTATTGACAACTAGTTTGGGTCAGTTTTAAGTCATTTTGTGCATGATCTTAGTTTAAATTCGACCCCATAATTTAGAGATCATCACTCAGTTACAAAATCATGTGATTCAATTCAAAGATGAGTCAAGACCTAAGAAAAAAGAGTAAAAGGGATTTATCAGTTAGTAAAGCATCAATTTGGATCAAATTCGGCCAAAGGAGAATGAATAATGCAAGATTAGAGATATTTTCAAGGTGGAGACCAGTAGTTCACCTAAGTTCATCTTCAAATTTTCTCAAAGCTCTCTTCTATATTATCTTTTTTTCTCTTTTTTTCTGGGTTAGTTCCTTTTTTTTATGCCCATAACATTTAGCAAGCCATGAAGTATTGTAGCTCAATGGAAGCATTTTTAGATTGTAACAGAAATTCCTTTCAGTTTTAATAAAGAGCAACAATTCCTTTTCAATATTTTCTTGATTTTGTGTTATAATTGAATGATTGGATGTATTTACTGTGATTTATTATTAAATCATTTGTTTATGTCTCATTCAAACAATGGTGAAACAAGGAAATTCATGTTCAATCTAGGTCATAGATTGTGATAGGGAATCCTAAGGCTTTGAGGTTGTGAAAATTGGCATTTTCCTTCATACAAGCATTAGATCTGATCTTTTCTATGAAATATTTATGGATTGCATATCCTTATTTGAGTTGTGAATTTGAAAATCTCTTTGATAAAAGTTGGTTGTGAATTATTAGAGCTGATTACGTTTCTCAGACATTTGGTGCATCACCTCATAGGATAGGTTTCAATTCAAGTTTCTTCCTATCCATTTTCCCATCAAGTCAATTTTGTAGGAGGTTCATCAAAGAGAACCAACTCGCTCTAGAGGTTGATTTCAACCATAGGCAACCCACATGCCTGTAAATCTTCCAATGTTTCACAAGATTGCTAAGATTTTAGCTGAGCACACACGGGTGTAATCTTGATGACAACAGTTTTTGGCACACCTGGTGGGATTGTTGAACTATTTTTAGTTCATAGAAGACCACCTTGGTTGTTATTTTGGTGTGAGTAGCAGTGATTCCAGCCTTTGGAGGTAATATCTACACACACCTGGCGACTCTGAGCTCAAATCCATTGGTTTCATAGACATAAGTGTTGGTATGTTCTAAACTAATCCAATATTCCAATTTCCAACTCTTTGAATGATAAAAAAAATATCAAGTTTTCATGGCCAATATGTATACCCACCTCCATATCATGAGAGTGTAGCTCCTATACCTTCTTTCCAACCATATCCAGCAAATTAGAATGTTGCTTTTAATTCAAATAGCCTTATAACAAAAAATAGCCAACATGCTTATCCTACTTATCACCCACCCACCCCTGCTCAGTCTTCCAATCAGGCCCAAAATGATGATTTTGGACTTCCTGAAATCAAAAGTATATTATTAGATTACATTGAGCGGGTGGATGAGATTAGCAGGAGTTTAGATCAGCAACAAGATGAGTGGGCTTATCAAGCCTATCTCCATGAACAAGAAGAGTTGGCTCTTCAAGCCCAACTTCATAAGCAAGAATTGGAGGCAAAATGTAAGGAGTTTGCAAACCATTTTGCAAAAGATTTACTTGCACAGAAAAATAAATATGAGGAAAAGATTGCAAAGTTGGAGGCTCTAACAATTTCTCATCCATTACAAGAACCTATACTTCAGCAAAAAGTCCATTTACCCAATACCTTTCCAAATACTTTCTTTGGCAAAGAGGTTCCTCAGTTAAATACTATGTGTTTTATGCAAATTGAGCCCATACATGAGCATAATCAACCTACAAATCCTCAAGAAAAACCTCTTGAAGATCCTATTTGTCTTCCAATAACCGAAGAATCTCCTCAAATTGATCTAGTAAGTTCTATGATATCCAAAGACAACTACCATACCGAGCCTAACAAGATGGAGCAACGAATTATAGAGCGGGCAAATGGTGAGCAACATGAAGCTTTATCTGATTTATTTAACAAGCTTCCACTTTTTATTGAAGAAGACGAAGTTATAATATTGACAAATCAGTTGGGACCACAAGAAAGAAGAGAGAATGATGAGGAGGACTCTTTTTGGGATGGCCTTGAGTTATTTGTGTGTTATGCTCAAATTCATCATTGCTAAATAGGAAATAAGGAAAATCACAAATCCCTTAATTATCTAAGCAATTCGAACACAAACCAATGAAATAGATGCAAAACATAATGAAGTTAAACAATATAAAACTCCCTATTGTGCATCATGGCTTCCATTGTTCTTCTCCTCTTTGTGGTATGGTGGCTCTCAAATATCACGTTGGCAACCTACAAGTGACATGAAGATTCAAAGTTCGTGATCGTTGAAAATTGAGATTGAATGCTCAATTTATAGATTATTGGAGAAGATTGATTGAAAGGTGGAATAGATTGATCAAGAGGTGGAACTCAGGTGAGCTCACATGAAGATTGATAGTTGAACTGCTGATTTGGAGGTGAAACTAAATAGATTGAATAGATTAATTGAGTCAATTGATTGAGAAAAAGCTAACTGAAGGAAGAAAAAGGATGATTGGAGGAAATTAAGAAGATGACAAAGCTAACTAGAAGATGAAAATAGAGATTGGAGAGATAAATGATTAATTAATTAATTGATTAATTAATTAATTTAGCATGTGCTTGCACTTTAACTTAGATTTTCAATTTAATCTTTGCATGAGATTTATTCAAATAATTGAATTTTTTCAATTTAGTATTTGAATATATTTAGAACTTGACTTTGATTTTCAATTTGATTTTTGAAATCATGCACATGTGATTGAATTTAGAAGAAATTAGAAGAATTTGAAATTAAATGAAATTAGAATTTGGGGGTTTGGAAATGGAAGAATTAATTAGCTAATTAAAATAATTTAAAGAAATTGTTTAACTATTTTGAGATGGACTTTAATTAAATAATAAAGATTATTTAAATTAAAGGATTAAATCACAATTAATTAAATAATAAATATTTAATTAATATTTAGAAAAGGGTTGAATGATTAATTGATTAGAGATAGAAATTGAAAATAGAAGTAATTTATTTAAATAATAAAGATTATTTAAATTGGGGAATTAATCAGAATTAATTAAATAATAAATATTTAATTAACATTAGAAAATGGTTAAAATTATTAAATAATGAAAGAATAGAAAATAGAATAATTAGTAAGATTATGAGTACATGATCAATGAGACATTTTTAGGTGTCTACATTTGCCCCTCTTTGAGACAAAGTCAGAACAACATTGTTTCAAAGAAAATGAAATTTTGTTGCCCCAGTATGCCCCAGCGACGCTTAGGGTCTAATGCCCCCTCGAGAGATTGTTTGTGCATTAAAGACATGAATGATCTCTCGAAAAAAGAAGAATGTGAGATGAAAGATAGAAGAATGGTTAGTTGATTAGAGATAGAGATAGGTAATGTGAAGATGATATTGAGATAGAATATGAGAGAATGAACCTTAGAATGAAATAGTATAATGTTAGATGATAGAAAATTATTTAGAAAGAGATGATGAGAAAAGAATCAGCAAATTAGCAATAAGCAGATGAGATGAAATGAGAATGATTGAATCACGAACCTATGTCATTATTTATTGCACAATATATATTCATCACTGAGCCTTATTATTGAACAATGGAGCTTAGCACATCAAGGTATAAGGAACCAAGATGTAAAAATATCTCATTGAAGAAACAAACACGTAGCAGACAAGGAGTGAACCCCTCCATTTTGAGAAATAAACTAGGGGTTGAGGTATGTGTGGCATTCAATAGCTAAATGCTCCTATCACAAACACCCACTAGAACAATTTCCTTAGAACTTCATCAGTTCACACCACAAACAACAAACAAAGAAAAAGATAATTCCCATCATGGCTCCTCTAGTCACTTGTGGACATCCTTTAGTAGCATAGGAACATAATCTGTCGCCAAATGATAAACCGGACAAAATTTAGTAGCTATACTGACCTTGTGCCTTTGTTATCAGTTGCTTGATGTGATGGTTAATAATGTATGATCTTAGAAAGTTGCGGACCTCGTTTAAGACTGACCTATCAGATTTTGAGTGTATCCTCTTCTGTTTAAGACAAGATAATGATCACTTTGATATGGATATGATACGATTGATAAGATAGTTCGATCAGTTGATTGTAGATGTTTGACTGGATAGTTGTATCCTTTGTTAACTTCATGTGAAGTGTTTGCTAGATATCTGCTAGGGTATTTGTTTCTTGCAAGACATTTTATTGCAAGTTTTTTGATTGATTGATTTTCGATTGTTTAGTTCTTTTCCAAGAGCTTTTTCGATGTTTTTAGATTATATGGATCGATATTTGAATGTTTTTGATTGATTTTTTCATGACATTTTGCAGATGTTTTTTATTTTTTTATGACTCTTTCCAAATGTTTTTGGATTTTTGAAGGATTTTCCAATGTTTTTGGATTTTATGTTTTTCACTGTTTTTGGATGTTTTTGATTGATTTTTTCAATGTGTTTTATTTGATGAAACATGACTTGTCATCAATTGATAAAGACAAGAATAACTTGGACAAAATCCAGCAGTCATACTGATCTATGTCATTGTTTTGATTTGTATGATCATTGATAGGAATGTCTGGTTTCAAAGAGTGAGTACACCGTATAAGACCGATCTGTTTGGTTTCGAGTGTACCCTTCCCTGTATAAGACATGTTGATGTTTGATAGAGTTTGATCAATAAATTGATTAACAAGACATGTGATTAGTTTGATTGTAGAATTTGAGAGTTTCTTTGTTGCTGATTTGATTTGATGGATGGTCTATGCTTTCTTGCTTTGATTTTTCAGTTTTTGATTTTTTGATTTTTAAGGCTTTTTTCAGGTCATTTTTTGATTTTTTTATTTTTATTTTTTTAGGATTTTTTCAGGACTTTTTATGATTTTGTTTGGATTTTTTCAGTTATGCCCTCAATGTGCAAACCTATATGACATGATGATCTGCAGAATGTATGTGGAGACAATGAATTTTTGATATGACCTGTGTTAATGCAATATGCATGATGAAGATGTCTTTCGCATTCGAACAAGGATGACTATGTTTGTTTCGCATTTTGTAATACACCAATTGAAATGGAGGTACAAAACATTTAGTAGATACTCGGTGAATCAATCCTTAAGGTCCCTTGGAACATCCAAATTAACACACTTAGTGGCTAGGATTTACAAATGGAGACGCGGAAAACTTCCCCATTGGTTCTTGAAACTTTGATCTTCTTTTGCCCATGTGTGTGCGGATGAGTTAATTCCCGCTCTTGTATTCACTAAAGATCCTTAGCATCCTATATGACTACCTATGTGGATTATCCTAGCTTCAAAAGCATCCTGAATAGAGCCTCGCTGCCAGCAAGCTTTTAGAACTCCAATAAGGTTATAGACTGTAATTTCTCAAATATTGCTCCATTGTCGGTAGGCATTCATAGTCCTGTTGGAGCTACTTGCATGTTCCAATAGTCAAGCTTTTTGTCTCACTTTGTATGCATGATATTTCAGATATATATCATTTCTCTTTTTCTTTGAGATGAATATTTGGTATAGCTCTTTTTTTTTTATCTTTTTCTTTTTTTTGCCTTGACTTTGTAAGTAATGAAACCTACTTGGGTGTGATAATTACAGCGGCGCTGAAGTAGAATTTTAGTAGAATTTTAGATTTTTCACTAGTCATATGATCAACTAGGTGTCTAGAATGAATTGGAGATTTTCTTAATATGTTTGAGATATAGAAATTGATAGATTTTGGGTTAACAAGTCTCAAATAGTGAAATCGTTACCCAACCACAAGTAAAACATCATCACAGGGTAATGTTGAAAATGAATGAACTTAGGACCTCAAAGACTTCATGTCTGAATATCTAAGAAAGGAAATGACCCCTGTTTCTCTTAGATGCAAATAGATGAAAAACTTGGACAATTGCCTTATTTTATTGGTGCCGCTATATGCCAATGCAGAAACTTATGTTATGATGCACTTGAAAATGAAACTATATGTGATGCAGTGCTTTGAAAGTCAATGATATGCAATGTGGAAAGTAAAACCTAAACTAACCCAACCCTTCGGTATAATATCGTTTAAGGTGCATGTTTTTTATAGGGTCAGGAAGTTTTGTGTAGGTAGTTCATTGGTCTTTGTTTGAAGAGTCAGATAAAGATGTCTTTTCCAATAGGATATAAGGACTTAACTAAGTGTACATGTTCAATATCTCCAATGTTGATTTCTTTAGTTTTTGGATTTTGTGGATCATCAAAGGGAAATCCATCTCTAGAACCCATGAATTCAGCTATAGCCTTATCATTTTTAAAGAAATCCAACTTTGGTAGATTCTATTGCCCCCAGTCTTTCAAGTGTGGGTATATGATGCAAATAGATTATAATTCTGAAGTTGTGACATGAGCGGGTGTTATGCTTGTTTCTATTGATGCACTTGAAGAGCATGATGAAGCCAACCAGGTGTTGATCTCATTAGCGGGTGTTATGCTTATTTTTGTCATGACATTGGCATTTGATGATGGTGCACATACCATTGTTGACAAGTTGTCCTGTGTAGTATGATCAGGATTGTTGATTTTATTGATAAGGGGTTCATGAACAACTTGTGTATTGGAATCATGAGAGAGAATAGGAGAAATGATAATGGGATCTTGTTTAGGAGGTGGATGTTGTGAAGAACATAGAGGATTATGACATGGAGATGAAGGGATGGAGGGACCTTGATCAGGATTTGGAGAAATAATGGAATCTTGTTTAGGACATGAAGGTAAAGGTACGCTTTGATCTTGTCTTGGAAAGGGATTATTATGAAGGATAGAAGGGATGTCTCGATCTTGTTTAAGAGTTGGATGTTGGATGGGACTTGAAAGGACACTTTGTTCTTGAGATGGAAGGGTTTGATTATGAATGGAATAGAAAGGAGCTAGGGGATCATCATAAGATTCTTGGTCGGTGGGATCTTGATCAAAAATTGGGTAGGATGGAAGTGATTGTTCTTGATCTTTCTTTGTTTGAGGACTCATTTCTTTTGATTTTGGATCATCTTTTTGACATGGAGAAGGATTTTGGAGATGCATGGGAGATTCTTGGAATGTTTCAACACATTGGCCTGATGAGGAAGGATTATGAATTAGATCCACTAAATCCTGACTTGAATTAGATTGGATTTGTAAGATGGATAGTGATTGGGAGGTTGTGTTATTAGATAGAGATGGCATGGATTGGTCATGTGTGACTTTAGGGGATGATGAAATGGTGGATAGATATGGTTGATTTGGGATTTGGTTGAAAGGGATTTGATTTTGGTTGAAAGGAGTATGATTTTGGGTGAAAGATGTTTGATTTTGGTTGAATGAATTTTGATTTGGACTTTGGTTGAAAGGGGTTTGATTTTGGTTGAAAGAGGTTTGAATGTTGGGTTGGTGTGAATTTTGATTTGGAATTTGGTTGAATGGGGTTTGATTTTGGTTGAAAGAGGTACTTTTAATGTTGGGTGGTGTGAATTTTGATTTGGACTTTGGCTGGATGGGGTTTGATTTTGGCTAAAAGGGGTTTGAATGTTTGGTTGATATGAATTTTATTTTGGACTTTGGTTGAATGGGGTTTGGTTTTGGTTGAAAGGGGTTTGATTGTTGGGTTGATATGATTGGTATGATTGATATAGTGGGTTGAAAGAATGTTTACATGACTCTAATGTTGGTTGAACTGACGTAGGAAGGATTTTGTTGAAGAATTAAGGTTGGCATGTTTGAATGGTATCACAAGAAGAAGAAGGTTGGCCTAATACTAATTCCCTCGTGGTCATCACTTCTCTCATCATTTTTTCTAACCCACCCCTATGGTTGTTAGGACTAGTCATGTCTATCACTTGTTGTTGCAAAGTCTTGATCTATTGAGATAAAGTTTCTATGGATGGTGATGGAATAGGAATGGAAGGGATGAATCCTCCACCTTCCCTACAGAATGTATAATGCCAATCCATTATGTTTTCTTGATTGGTTTGGACCTAGGATCACAACATGTAAGATGTTTTCTCAATTTCTTTGAATATGACAATGTTTGAGTTGAGATTTACTTTGATTGATCCTTTGATTGTGATTCGAACTTTTGGGGTATGACTTTCTAGGATGATTATGCAACTGACAATAGACTGTAAAGCGGAAAAATCGAACCCTAGTCATTCTCCCCTCCCCAACTCCAAGGAGAGAGAAGGGAGAGTCACTAGGGTTGATGGTTTTCACTTAGGGGAGACTTTACATTCAAAAGAGGGGTTGAAACCCACAAGATCCAATCCCACGCAATGCAAGATTGGATTCTATATGAGTTTCAAGGGTTATGACATCAAGGATACCCTCTTTTGTAAAGAAATGTAGATAGAAAGATTGAACTAGGAATGCATGAAAAGTAGGAAAGATTCACTTATAAACAGAGATAGGGATACAGGATGAAGCTACGGACCTGGAATTAGTAGTAAAATATCAAGACGGTGCTATTCTGCAAATTTGAGCAAAAGTTGACAGGACGATGGTGCTCGGCGTGCACACGGTCCTCCGAAAAATCCACGAAACGAAGGTGGATCTGTTCGTCTCTGCACAAGGATTCCAGATCTTCAATTACAGCCGCGTACCTGCAACCTACACACAGAAAAGAGAGGACGATTGGGGGGTTAGGGATGAGGGGTTTGCCTTTAGGTCAAACCCCGGTTTTGGAATTAACCAAGAAATGAGAATGTTGTAAATGTAAATGTTTGTAATGTAAACAAGTACTGATACCTTGTTGTAAGAATGTTTGTATTCTTACATGCGAAGGTGTAATGTATGTAGTATGTTGTATGTTGTATGTGATCTCCTCTTCAATGGTTGAATCCTTGTCTTGAATGCAACACTTAGCCTTGAATGGAGACTTAGAATGCTCAATTGCTTGAAGGAATGCTTGAATGCTTGAATGTTTGAATATCGCTTTCGCGTCTTGCTCACATATGTCCTCCTCCCTTTTTTGAGAGAGGGAAAGTAGTTTATATACTTGTCAATTAGGGCTGATAGACTGATTTTCACGACCTTAGGCCGACCAGGAAATGTTATTTTCCAATTTGCAAGCTTAAAGATCCGAACCCCCATAAGAGACCGGGCCCAAAATAGGGCCAAGGACCAGGGCACTGGGCGCCATGGTCCCACCTCCAAGGACAGCGGGGTGCAAGGAGGATCAGGCCAGGGTGCTGAGAAATGCAGTTTTTGGTGTCATGAACAAGTTTCAGGGTCTCCATTCAGGTTTCGTGTTGCATCGCCATCGTGAAGACCCAAATGCAGTCGAAATTGCAAGTGTCACAATTTTAGGACGCTACATTTAGGCCCCACTTTAGCGGGAGTATAAGCGTATGCCAATACTTCCGGTAAAGTACAAGGAAACAACATTGAAAGACTTTCACCACGTCAAGGAGGCAAGATACACCAAGCCCCCAGTGGACTAAGGATCTTACGACTTCGATTGACAAAGTAAAAGGGAAGATCACGAGGGAGAACCATGACTGTCAGTAGTAAGGTTCCCTCACTATGAGTCATGCAAGAAAGATATCAAAAATTTTCAAGGCAAAGTTAAATTTGTCAAGAAATTTCCAAGTATCTTGAAAAGATATGAACGGGATGTATGCCCCCTACGTTAAAGAAATCGCACACGCCTCACCGGGGGTGATTGCTTTAAGGTAGTGATACATATAAGAAATGAGGAGGGAAAGGAGCACGTCATCACAAGGATTTAGCCCCCAAGTGTGAGATAAGCCCAAGGATAATAGACACAAAACACAAAGCACAAGGTGACTTCGCTTTCCTTGGGGTCAGTATGCTATATGATAATTCATGTATATCATATGTATGTATGCATAGTTGTTCTTCATTCCCCAATCAAGGAAGGTCACCTAGAAGAAGGGAACACATGTGTCTTTTGAGTCAACATGAGAGAGACCAAAAGAGATCTCAATGCTTTGCATCGTCCTCAAGTAGACAACACTAAGGACAACAAATAGAAGAATGAGAATAACACATAGAAGAAGTAACAAAAGGGAGGAGGAGAGAGTCTGCTATGCTAATGAACTAGGCTAGCACGTCATCTACCCCCCGATCTTGCTGATCAATATTTCGGGAAGGTAGGAAACACGCTAGAGGAGGAACATCCAACACAGCAGATGGAGCTATCACAAGATCCAAACAAGGGCTATGTTCATGTTCCGAGCCACGTTGTTCTTGTCTAGGAGCTAGGATAAGTGCTTTAGAAAATGCGTTAGATAAATGGTTATCAACATCAACATATTCATATTCACTATCAGAATGAACAGGAGTAACATTTTCATCATGAATAACATTTTCATCTATATCATCATCAAGATTTATAAAAATAGGATCTTTAACTCGCACAGGATGAAGACCATCATGCATCTTATGTTTAGGAGATTTCGGCTCAATCGTCGGCTGAGGAGAAAATGGAATAATACTGGCTGAAGGTGTTTTTGGGGATTGTAAAGTTTGAGAAGCAGCTGCCTGAGCTCTAAGATGATGCTTTCATCGGCGTTCACGTGCAGAATGATTCCGTCTAGTCTTAGTAGGAAGTTGAGGAGAGTGAGGAGGAGGAATGTTCTCATCCTTATCACTTGGGTATTTAGGTTGTGGTCTCTTAGGTTGAATAATAGGAGAAGAGGAAGGTCTCTTCTCTCCATAAGAGAAAGGAGGAGGAACTGCTCCATATAAGGGAGGAATATTTGGTTTAGGAAGGAGACCAAGTCCATCATGACGAGGAGGTATAGGTCTACTTTTAGGAAGTTTATTAAATATAGGCACAGTCACATCCATAGGAATGGGTTGGGAATCTTCTTGAGGAAAGACATTAGTTTTATCTTTCAAAGGAAGAACTTCCTTCTCAAGAACGATAGGAATGTCAAGTTTGGGTGTTCTAGGTTCACTTAGAGAAAGGATCATATCTTTTTTCCACTTTTGATAAGATTTGAAAAGATGATCACTTCACGGAGGAAGAGATTGGAATTGTTTAGGCCAAAAGTAATCAATAGGAACGCTAGAAATTCTTTCAACTGGTTTAAAGAGACTATGATTGAGAGTAACAACTTCACCATTATGGGGAAATTTCAAGCACTTATGAATAGGAGAAGCAATAGCTTTCATGGAAGATAGCCAAGGATAGCCTAGCTTCACACGAAATTGTTCGGATGATGGAATAATAGCAAAGTCCACATCAAGGGATTTGTTATGGACCTCAATAGGTAATGTAATAGAACCAATTGCAGGAGAAGAAAATGCATCAAATAGTTTCACAACCACATTTGTTTCATCATAGATCACTTGATTCAATTGCAAAGTAAAAAGAAATTCTTCAGTAATGACATTAACCATACAAGAAGGATCAATAAGCACTCCACGGCAAGGTGTATTCTTGACTTTTGCAACTATATATAAAGGACCATCAGGTGCCCTGATAGTTTCACTAGAATCAAATGTGATGGAAGGTTCTTTAGGGATTTTCTGCTGCTCCACAAAGTTAATCACATTAGGAGTCATAGACACAAGATCATCAGGTGAGACAGAGGAATCAGTAGTATCAATTGCATTAGAGGTATGAGAAGGCAATAAATCAGTAAAAATCTGAAGATTTTGGTTAGGAGGAGCTACAGATGTGTTGCCTTTATCATTCACACCAGAAATAGAGATAGTATTATTATCAATCAAATCTTGAATTTTACCCTTTAAAGCAAAACATTTTTCAATATCATGCCCAGGATGACGATGAAATTGACAAAAAGATTTGTTATCAAAATAGGGTGAATTAATCTTTGCAAGATCTATTTGCCTTATAGGAGGAAGAGTAAGCACATTTTGTTCCAATAACTTATTCATAATACTATGCAATGATTCATTCAAAGGAGTGAACTTTCTTTCTTTCTTGAAAAACATAGAAATAGGAGGCACACCTGATGCTGCATTCACATTGTTGTTGATGATGTTTTCATTGAATTTAATGGACTCTCTATTTGGTTTAAACTTCCCAAATGGTTGTTGACTACTATCACCCTTATCACTCGGAGCCATAGGATTTGCTTGTTCCATTTGACTCACAGTCAGTTGATAATGGTGAAGAGTTGCGCACAACTGTTGGAAAGAAGTAAACTCAGAAAACAAAAGTTTTTCTCTAATATCTTTTTGTAAATTAGAAATAAAGATTCTTTGAATATCATTGTCAGGCACTGGAAAAGAAATTTGAGCATACAAATGCTTATATCTACCAATGAAATCAGTCACTTTTTCTTTAACACCTTGTTTACAATGCATTAAATCAATCAAAGTAACTTTAGGACTTATATTGTTTTGAAATTGTTGAATGAAAGCATTTGCAAGTTGTTCGAAAGAAGTAATAGAATAAGAAGGCAACGAGCAATACCATTGTAGGGCTTTATCTCTTAATGTTCTAGTAAACAGTTTTGCAAGCAACCTTTGGTCATAAGCAAAATCAGTACATATTGTTTGAAAGGTCTTAACATGTGTTAGAGGATCACCCTTACCATTATAAAGCTCCAAATGTGGAATTTCAACATGTTTAGGGGGGATAGCTCGAACAATGTCAAGAGAAAGTGGGCTCGCAACATCAAATGTGGGCACACTAAACTTAGATTGATTCATAGAGGCAATTTGTTGCTATAAAGAAGAGACAGTTTGTGCAAGATTGTTAATGGTTGCTTCAGTCGAAGAGTTCATATTAGATGTGTTAGATTGTGATGGAGGTGTTATGTTATTGAAAGAAGGTAGAGAGTAAGGTGGTGGGACACTATGATAGTTAGTCATAGGAGATGATTGGAAGGGAGGAACACTACAAGGAGGAATGGAATGGTTAAATGAATTGCCCCCTTGCATCATGTTCATTTGTGGAGATATAATAGGAACACTCATTGAAGGAATGAATGAAGAAGTTGGATTGAATGAAGGAAGAGGGTTGATTGAAGAAGAGGGATTGCCCCCATGACTGGTGATCATAGGAGGAGTGTCTTGTGTTGAAGTAGTCATTATGTTTGATGTAAAAGTAGGTATACTAGCAATAGGAGTCGTCAAAGGAATAGAATGATTGACTTGAGTAGGAGGTTGTGTATAACCCAAAGTTTCGGCACAAATTTTCATCGGCATCACATTCAAATCCACAATGTGTGCAATACCACGCAAAATATCAATTCCATTCTTATCACTTTGAACCATACGTTTTAGACCCTCAATTAATGAAAGAGCTTCGCTATCGGGGTATTCTTGAGACATCCATTGTCAAAAATCATCAAATTGGTTATCCAATTTTGAAAGTTGTTCTACAGAAACCTCATGGAGAGCTTCTTCATCATTAAGAGGATTAGAGGAATTACCCATGTCTTCATTAAAAAGGCCATTCAAATTAGGTTCCATCTCCTCAGTAATTACACCTTGGAAAGACTTAATTCTAAGGCTTCGTCTAACGGGAATAGTGTAAGTAGGGGTTATTGTTGTAAAACTCATGCACTAAAGAAAGAGAGAAGATTTTGAATTTTAGAGGTAGCAAATTTCAATAAAACCAGCCAATCTCCTAGATTTAAGCTGTTAAATGCAATCAGGACAATCTCCCGAAATTTCGAAAAAAATGTCCGGGACCGTGGCGCTCGGAGTGCACACGGTCCTCGCAAC
The DNA here is from genome assembly GCF_030272615.1 of Cryptomeria japonica. Lineage (NCBI taxonomy): Eukaryota > Viridiplantae > Streptophyta > Pinopsida > Cupressales > Cupressaceae > Cryptomeria > Cryptomeria japonica. The sequence continues at coordinate 411,245,013 of NC_081415.1, forward strand.
TTTTTTTGAAATTTTCAAGGATGAAAGTTATGATGATTTTAAAGCTAATCTGAGAAAATTGAGTGATTTTACGATCTGTAGATAGGCCAAATTAAAGTTGCAATCTCAAAATTGAACCCTACCAAGATTGTTGAAAAATGTAAATTTTGACTTTTGAAAAAGAGAGGGAAACTGAAATTTTGAATTTTATGATTTTAGAGGGAATGCTAAAAGCAATGCAGGCTTTGAAATTTAAAAGTTGACTCGATTTCATGCAAAATTCGAATTTTGAAAGTGGAAATCAAGGTTGTTGCAATTAAACACTTAATTTCAAAAGTCACAAATTGCAAAAATTTGAATAAAACACCGAAATTTCGAATGAATGCTAACACACTTTTCAGATTTAGGACTGTAAGAAACACAATTTTGATACAAATTTCAATTTCAACAATTTTTGAATGATTAGAAGCCTTAATCCAAGCAATCACTAGACCAACTTTGACTTTAATTTTGAAAGTGTTAAAATTGATAAAATCAGCCAAAATTCTGGATTCTAGCAGAAAAATACAGTAAGATCTAGCTCCCGAAATTTCAGAAAAAATGTCGGGGACGATGGCGCTCAGGGTGCACATGGTCCTCGCAACTTTTTTCCAAATTTTCAGGGATGAAAGATATCGTGATTTTATTGCGGAATCCAAAGTTACAGCCGATTTGGAGGTGTTTTGATCAGTGAAATTATCAGTCAAAGGTTGAATCAAGAAGGTCTTAAAAATTAGGGTTTTGACACTTAACCACTTAATTTTCAGAATTAAAGCACAAATATGAATTGATAATTTGCAATAGAAGGGTAGATCTGAAACAAGCATTAATAATTAAACATTTCACAAGTTTAATTACTTAAAAGAAAATTTTAGGGTTTTTATGCAATTAGCCTCTAAAATTTGCAAAAGATCAAACATGGAAATGTAATTAAGGGCACAAAATTTTCAGATCTAACCATGAATAATCAGAATGAGGATGTTCACGTTGGGTTCACCAAAATGTAAAGTGGAAAAATCAAACCCTAGTCGTTCTCCCCTCCCCAACTCCAAGGAGAGAGAAGGGAGAGTCACTAGGGTTGATGGTTTTCACTTAGGGGAGACTTTACATTCAAAAGAGGGGTTGAAACCCACAAGATCCAATCCCATGCAATGCAAGATTAGATTCTATATGAGTTTCAAGGGTTATGACATCAAGGATACCCTCTTTTGTAAAGAAATGTAGATAGAAAGATTGAACTAGGAATGCATGAAAAGTAGGAAAGATTCGCTTATAAACAGAGATAGAGATACAGGATGAAGCTGCGGACCTGGAATTAGCAGTAAAATATCGAGATGGTGCTATTCTGCAAATTTGAGCGAAAGTTGACGGGACGATGGCACCCGGTGTGCACACGGTCCTCCGAAAAATCCACGAAATGAAGGTGGATCTGTTCGTCTCTGCACAAGGATTCCAGATCTTCAATTATAGCCGCGTACCTGCAACCTACACATAGAAAAGAGAGGATGATTGGGGGGTTAGGGATGAGGGGTTTGCCTTTAGGTCAAACCCCAGTTTTGGAATTAACCAAGAAATGAGAATGTTGTAAATGTAAATATTTGTAATGTAAACAAGTACTGATACCTTGTTGTAAGAATGTTTGTATTCTTACATGCGAAGGTGTAATGTATGTAGTATGTTGTATGTTGTATGTGATCTCCTCTTCAATGGTTGAATCCTTGTCTTGAATGCAACACTTAGCCTTGAATGGAGACTTAGAATGCTCAATTGCTTGAAGGAATGCTTGAATGCTTGAATGTTTGAATATCGCTTTCGCGTCTTGCTCACATATGTCCTCCTCCCTTTTTTGAGAGAGGGAATGTAGTTTATATACTTGTCAATTAGGGCTGATAGACTGATTTTCCTGACCTTAGGCTGACCAGGAAATGTTATTTTCCAATTTGCAAGCTTAAAGACCCGGAGCACCATAAGAGACTGGGCCCAAAATAGGGCCAGGGACCAGGGTGCTGGGCGCCATGGTCCCACCTCCAGGGACAGCGGGGTGCAAGGAGGATCAGGCCAGGGTGCTGAGAAATGCAGTTTTTGGTGTCATGAACAAGTTTCGGGGTCTCCATTCAGGTTCCGTGTTGCATCGCCATCGTGAAGACCCAAATGCAGTCAAAATTGCAAGTGTCACAATTTTAGGACGCTACACAAACTAAGACAATCGTATATGAAGACGATAATGGGGACGATGCAAGGAATTATGCAAATATTTAGGACATAAATTCTAATGACGTAAATGAGGATGATAATGAAGACGATAATGAGGACTATGCAAGGACTAAGGGCATATATGAGGATGATAATAAGGATGTAAATGAGGACTATGCAAGGACTATGCAAGGACTAGCTATGGTCACAAGTATGTAAACTTTTGAGTTTTGACGTTTCAAAATGGACTTCATTTTTAGTAATTCTGTGTGTAGGACAAGTTTTGTGGTTTTCTAAGTTTGAGAATAATTGTTTGGAGGTAGATATAGCTGAATGAACTATTTTTTCAAACAATCTCAAATAATTCAGAGATATGAAGGATAGGGCCTAAAATAGCCCAAAGGACTGACTCAATACTGGTCTGATACAACGATACATAAAAAGACACAGAAGACAATCTTAGGCTAGAAATTGAACACCATTCAATGAGGCCCCCTCAACAAAATATCGAAACAAGATGGACAGATAGAGAGTTTGACAACATTGGCTCTAGTCCATGACACGCACTTCTCGGGCATGCCAGTCTCTCTTACCCCGAAGATCCGAAGATCTTATCACCAAGGGATTTATGCCTCATAATGCAAGGTACATGAGGGGTATCTATGGGGTATGATCCGCACTCTCGAAATCAGTGAGTGTAGGATTTTGGGCTACTAAGTTGGTTTTTATTGTAAAATTTCAAGGGGTCACGATCCAACGATGGATTCTCAGAGAAAGCCACTTAAGACTTTAGTTGAGTTTATCAGTGCAGGTAAGGCCCCCACATACATCGAATTCACTCAACACTCTAGCCGCCTGATCAGTATATTTATATAGCGGCTCGAAAAACCCGCTCGAGAATATGCTAGGAGAGATGATATCCCCAACACATCCCAATTTGAATTGCCTTCGTGGGGTGATGAAATCCCTAGTCAAAGATACCCCTCACTACTTGAAATAAAATAAAATTGGGCATCATTGTCACCTTCTCCCTTTCTCCCAAAACCTCGAAGGTGGGTGGAAAGGTAGTTAATGCAACAGTAGGTCCACCCCAAACACGATAAAAGTTCTTTCCTTTAAGAAAATCAAATGTGAGTTAATCTAAGTGCAGCCTGATTCACATCTATTTTAAAGCCCAAATTGAGGTGTTGAATACGCATGTGCATGTCAATTTTAAACACCAAACTGAAATGTGAAGGCATGAATGTCAATTTTAACCATTATTAATTTTAAGCCCAAACTGAAGTGTTATACATGCATGTCCATTTTAACCATTGTTAATTTTAATCCCAAACTGAAGTGTTATACATGCATGTCCATTTTAACCATTGTTAATTTTAAGCCCAAACTGAAGTGTTATACATGCATGTCAATTTTAACCATTGTTAATTTTAAGCCCAAACTGAAGTGTTATACATGCATGTCAATTTTAACCATTGTTAATTTTAAGCCCAAACCGAAGTGTTATACATGCATGTCCATTTTAAACCATTGCTAATTTTAAGCCCAAACTAAAGTGTTATACATGCATGTCCATTTTAAACCATTGTCAATTTTAAGCCTAAAAAAATGAAGTGTGAGAGAATGAGTGTTTATGATCTAATGCTAATAGAGAACTCGATTAGTAACCAAATAAAATCCACAGAAAATAGAGAACTCGATTATGACAGAAATGAATGTGTGATGATACCTACACGATTGCGTGACCCTGACAGAGAGAATGTGTTATTATCACAGAGCGAATGTGTAAAAATGATAGGGCGAATGTGTGACAAATAAACAGACAATTATTGAACCCTATCAAAAGCATAAACTTTTACCAAAAATCTACAAAACTAAAAACTATGAATGTGTGATGATGTGTAGGTGAATGCGTAATGATGTGTGGGTGAATGCATAATGATGTGTAGGTGAATGCATAATGATGTGTGGGTCAATGTTTAATGATGTTTGGGTGAATGTGTAACGATGTCTGGGTGAATGCGTAACACTTAGAAGAATGCGTAAAAATATGAGGGTGATTGTGTGAAAATATTAGCGAATGCGTGACTCAAACCAGAAACTGAAAAACTATGAATGCCTATTGGTGTCTACATGAATGCATAAATATGTCTATGTGATTACGTGATTCTATAAACGCGATTGCATGATGATGAGATCTACTTTGAAATCCATGCAAAACCTGCAAAAAAGGAAAAAATCTGTACAACCTACAAAAGTAACACAGAAAATAGAGAAGGTTAATTAGGTGTTGTTCACATCAGGTTCACCAAAATGTGTTATGCTCAAATTCATCATTTCTAAGTAGGAAATAAGGAAAATCATGAATCCCTTAACTATCTAAGCAATTTGAACACAAACCAATGAAATAGATGCAAAACATAATGAAATTAAACAATATAAAACTCCCTATTGTGCATCATGGCTTCCATTGTTCTTCTCCTCTTTGTGGTATGGTGGCTCTTAGATATCGTGCTGGCAACCTGCAAGTGACACAAAGATTCAAATTTCGTGATCATTGAAAATGGAGATTGAATGCTCAATTTATAGATTATTGGAGAAGATTGATTGAAAGGTGGAATGGATTTATCAAGAGGTGGAACTCAGGTGAGCTCACATGAAGATTGATAGTTGAACTGCTGATTTGGAGGTGAAACTGAATAGATTGAATAGATTAATTGAGTCAAGTGATTGAGAAAAAGCTAACTGAAGGAAGAAAAAGGATGATTGGAGGAAATTAAGAAGATGACAAAGGTAACTAGAAGATAGAAATAGAGATTGGAGAGATAAATGATTAATTAATTAATTGATTGAATTAATTAATTTAGCATGTGCTTGCACTTTAACTTAGATTTTCAATTTAATTTTTGCATGAGATTTATTCAAATAATTGAATTTATTCAATTTAGTATTTGAATATATTTACAACTTGACTTTGATTTTCAATTTGATTTTTGAAATCATGCACATGTGATTGAATTTGGAAGAAATTAGAAGAATTTGAAATTAAATGAAATTAGAATTTGGGGATTTGGAAATGGAAGAATTAATTAGCTAATTAAATAATTTAAAGAAACTCTTTAACTATTTTGAAATGGACTTTAATTAAATAATAAAGATTATTTAAATTAAAGGATTAAATCACATTTAATTAAATAATAAATATTTAATTAATATTTAGAAAAGGGTTGAATGATTAATTGATTAGAGATAGAGATTTAACATAGAAGTAATTTAATTAAATAATAAAGATTATTTAAATTGGGGAATTAATCAGAATTAATTAAATAATAAATATTTAATTAACATTAGAAAAAGGTTAAAATGATTAAATGATGAAAGAATAGAAAATAGAATAATTAGTAAGATTATGAGGAAATATGAAATTAGAAGAATAAGATTAATTAACTTAATTAAAGAATTAAAGAATTATTTAATCAGTTAGACGAATAATTTGTACATGATCAATGAGACATTTTTAGGTGCCTACAATTTGTATCAAGTTTGGATGTTAATAATTCATCCTTAGAAAAAGCAAATCAAGAATAGCAGGGTATTGTTAAGGAAATGGTTATTGAATCTCATAATCAAGCTCATTTATTTGTTGAGTTTCCTTTGTTTGTTACTAATTTTGAAGAAAATATGATTAAGCTAACGAATGTGGCAAGTTGTGATCAGCAAGTGAATAGAAATGCTATTGGCAAGATGTTGATCCATGGGAAAATGATTAAGGACAACATTGATGTGAATATTCAAAAGTTTAATACGGATGGAAGTATGTTTCAGATGGAGCAAGAAAGGAAGCATAATCAAGGTATGGTTGAAGACGTTAAAGAGAGGGAAGAAACCAGCATAGAGATTTCAAAGTTGAGCATTTCTAGAGGATGCCCAATCAGGCATCTTTCTAGGGTAATAGTTGCTCAAGAAGGACAAATTGTAGCCGAAAAGGAGCAGTTTTCCCTCACCTATCCACAAGAGCAAGGTTATATGCACAATCAACTAGAGGAGGTAGGTGAACTTGTCTTTGTTCTCAATGACATATTGCAGCAGTCGGTTCAATACTTCTTATCTTCTATTTCTTCTCAATTATTTATCAACATGTAATAATTCCCAAATTGGGAAGAAAAGGAAGTTATTTTGAAGAGCCAATGAATTGTTTTGTGTGACCAAGATTCATTCTTCATTAGGGTAGGGTAGAATAGGTTTCCTTTCAAGTTTTTCCCTTCCTCTAAGTGCTTATGCACATCTTTCAGTTTATTTTTCTAGTTTTGTAGTTAGTTTTGTTGTTGTTCAATGCTTCTAACAGTTGGGTAAAGGTCTGAATCTAAGTTTCCCAAACCCACTAATGACTCCTATGCCCAATGAATTTCTTAAGGCCACTTGTCCTTCATGTTTAGTTGGAAAAAACTCCTGAGAGGTGACCAAAAATGTTACCAATTTTTCCTTCAGGTCAAAATTTCATTAAGAATCCTAGACTATTAAATGTTATTGCAAAAGTTTTCTCTAGGTGGAAACAAGGTAGATCAAAATACTTTTGCCTTAAAATGTCAAAGTTTGAACATTAAAATTTGACCCTTTCATTTTGGCTAGATTCTAGACATCACAAATCAAAAGATTCTCACGTTGAGAAGAGGTAAAAAAGACTCCATCTTGATTGGAGGGAATGCAAAAATTGAAGAAAATAAAGACTGAGTGTCCACATTGAAGTCAGTGTTTTTATTGCTTTCACAAGGAGTCCTCTTATAGTCTTTGCCCTATATCGTGGAAATGAATAATCCTCTGAAATCAAACAACATGCAAATCCTTGTATACCCCCATTGCACCATCAAGAATCCACCAAAAAATAAGGATATATTTCATGCAAAGATTCACGAGCTAAAGGACCAGCCTTGAAACTTCAAAGACCATTCTTACAAACAGATGTAATCAAGAGATTTATAGAGAAAGGTAAAGTTTTAGATTTAAACATAACCCTTTCCATGCAAAGGAGTAATTGTTTGTGTCATTCTTGTTGTCCAAAGTGAATTCAATATGAATTTTTTGTTCATTGCTATTCAATAGTTTCTAGAGGTTGGAAAGAAGTGTTGGGGTTAAAGAAGGTAGAGGTTTGTTTCCTCCATAAGTTTCATAGTTATTTAAAACAACTTATATCATAGCTTTAAGTAGTCAAGGTAGAGGTTTTGAATCAAATGCCTCATGAATAGAAGATTGCAGTCTTAGTCTAATAGCAGTCACAGAGCCAACTAAGGCAAATATGATAGTGAATGCCACAAGTTATAGATTTACAGTCATCTTAGGATATTATATGAATACCTTGCCACTGTCAAAAGTAATCCATGAGTATAAAGGTCATTATCAAATGAATATTGCATATTGTAGTCAAAATACAACCATGCAATGAGTTACAATGTCATATATTATTCATCCATACAATAAAATAGAAGACAAGATCTAAGTTGTAAGTCATGGACAATGGTGAAAACCTTCAACTACAAAAAAACCAGTCACTGGTTAGGACACCACAATCAAAGTGTGAGTAGCATATATAACACTATTAGAGGCCTAAAAGTTTTAGTTTAAGAGCATGATTGGTAAAAAAAGAGTTAGTCAAGATAGTGATTAATCTAATTCCCAAAAGATAGTTTTTCATGTTCATTATTGTTAATGGAGCTAGTACATTGCTATCCAAATAGTGCAAGAGCAGTGTGAAGAAAAAGGTGGTATCATAAAGATTTAAAAAAGTAAAACACAATCAACACCATTGACACGTTCTAATGGTGATATCATCCCTAGGTCACACACATAAGTATGACAAAGTAGAGAATCTCAGACAAGGGACACAATTTAGACACGTAACAAATAACAGTCCTTTATGATTGTCATTATTCATAGTTAACACACAAAAGGATCTCAGAATAGTAGATGGCAATGTTTTTAAATTATGACAGTTCAAAAGAATATTCATTATATGTTTATAGAAGCCATTCAAGAGGTGTTAAGCAAATCAAAGACATTCCAAGGACATGAAATGACAAGTAAAACCATGATGAATAGATGAAGCCATAAGGACTTGAAACCATAAAAGTGTACATACAGTCCCAAGGATGACAATGATAAGGTGAAAGAAGCAGTCAATAAAGTTTGCAATCTTGAAAGCCACTCACTAGGCACAAAGCAGCCTCACAACATCATACCACCTAGAAAATGTAAGCATTAACGAAAAACAGGGATACAAAGATTTAGTCGTAGTAATTTTTTACTTTCACAGCAAGAGAATGTGATCAAGGGTAGCCTCAAAGGTCATTAGCACATGAGATGAACTATGCAAGCCAAACAATGAAAAAAGGTTATTCACAGTTATCACAAAAAGATAGCAACATACATATCACTCACCCAATCAAACAATCAGGTAATCTCATGTTTGACTAGTTCTAATCATTAGTCAGTGCTACAAGGTTATATGTGGTGAAAAGTAACAATACAGTCATAGTAAATAGAAATGTGAGAGATTAGAGCTAGTCACAGTCAAAGAAGATTACAAATCAGTTGTAAGGACATGTTACAGTCCAAATGGGAATAAATGATTATCCTAGCAGTCAAAGGAGTACCCATGAAGTCCATGTAGAGTGTTTGAGGAGTACCAAAAGATCAAAAGACAATGTTAAGGCTGCATGAGTAGTCCCTTTTGATAGGAGAGATCTCAGACCTAGAGCACATCATAGCAACATTTTTAAGCATTACAAGACTCCTTGAAAGATGTAAATACACTATCAAAAGCAAAATATTATGAAAGAGAAAGAAGGACAATGAGTAAATATTGTTAGAGAAAAAAAAGAAGACATTGTTCCCAATCCATATCTAGGAAAGAGATACAATGCATACCTTAAGACAATAATCTTAATGATAGAGGTTAAAGACAGCACATGATGATATGTCCATAGCTTTCGAGGAAAAGATACAATGAAATAATAGCATTTGCAGGCATGTTAGCCCTCTATGGTAGTAAAGAGCCTTTGTATTAAGGTATTGAAGAAAGTGGTTTATTGCTATAGCAGTCAAGATCAAATATAGAACGTCATTTACTATAATTAAAACAAAGATGAAAGGTTATGAATACCATCTATTGACATAAATGATTGACATAGGTACAAGAGAAAACACAGTTATTAGGCAAACTGTGTAATAGTAAATTAGAGTAGCATAAGAGCAACTCGAACAAAAGACAGTGATATGATTCATAAAACTTAGAAGAAAAGTGACAAAAGAGTCTTTAAGATGAAGGCATAAATACAATGGTTCATAATGACCACAAAGTAGAATGATATCTTAGTATTACAAACATCTTGAGCTTGTAGTCCTCATAGTCATTAATGATGGTGTCTTGTCAAAGAACAGTCTTAGAGAACAAAGTACAATGAAAGGATGATAAAGAGTGCATGATAGGTTTGGAAAAGGGAATATAAAAAGATATAATCACCCACAGTTAAGGATGGAGATTCATAGCATTTTGCCTAATGAGGAACAAGAGACCACCCTAAGAATAATAGTCATCAAGCTCTGAGTCACAAGCAAGAAATGATTAAGATATCTTGGGTCAATGAATACATAGTGTAAAGAAAGTGGCAGACTTTGCAAAGGGCAGCATTATCAAAGATTGTAGTCCATGAAAAAGTATCAGACCATAAGAAAAAATGAAAGGGTTAAAACTAATGCAAAGATGTGTTCTCAACATCATGAAGGACACCTTGGAGCTTTGTAAGGATGGATCTATGTAGCAGCCAAGCCAAAGGTTTTAATGTGGTAACCATGGGAAGCAATTCACAATTATATGAGCAGTTTTCAAAATCACATTGATAGTTTTAGGCATAAGCTATCATATCATTTTCAAGCCTATTCAAAGAGAGCATCATGGATTGCATCCAATAAGTGTATTGTAATAGAAATATAGTCCTCTATATAGCTATGAGCAATCCATGATACATACATTAATATATTATACACACTCCTAGTCAGTTCAACAAATGAAAGGTGGAGTATTCAGTTCATGCATCATTCAATGGCCTAAAAAGAAGCTCCAAACTAGTTAAAACTATTGGCAACAACAATGAGGGAAACTTGAGAGGGGGGGTTGAATCATTTTTCACCGGATCTACAAACTTAATCACAAAAATAGATGTGATAAACTGCAACAATAACAAAATTAATCAAGTTGATAACACAACAAACAACACCAAGATTTTGACGTGGAAAACCCAGTTAAGGGAAAAACCATGGTGGGAACCTATGCACAATAAGATGATACTCTGCAGTAGTATGTGAAAATATTACAATGGGGAATGCACATGTATTCAGGCACACTATCTAGATCTCACTGCTCAAAAGATAACGACTCGAAAGGTTGCAACCCTCAAGGGAGTCTCATTGACTTACAACAAGATTCAGACTACAATCCGAAAGGACTAAACTGCAATAATAATATCTCCAAATTCCCGATGACAGTTTCGGTTAAGAACAATGTCTTCTTTGCAACACCAAACTCTGCTCAATCACAATGTTGAAGGATGAATCACTTGATCACACATACACCACTCTCTAATAATGCAAACACAACCATGATACCTAAATTACATGATAATATCACATATTTATACAATTCATCAACCTTGACAACAAGGTCGGCTAAACCCTCAACTCACAATTACAAAATCACATCACACGATACAAGGATCAACCAACGAACCAATATAATTATTTACATGACATAACATGGACCTAAACCAAATATCTAAACATGCAACACCACCAGAAATCATGCCAAGATCAATCGTAACACACTACACCACCAAGAAAACCACATAACACAAAGAACATCACCGATTCAACAAAATCACCAACTCACACAATGATCAATGTGGATCATCAAAAAAAATAGGACATGCTCAGGAAACACCAAAAATAATGTTAGAATCATTAGCAACAGCTACACCAACACCACTTATCAAATCTTCATCGATCAACATCTGAAACTCAAGAACACTCAAACAACAACAACTGTCACAAAGAAAAGATAACTTGCAAAGAACATAATCATGAACAATGTACAATGAAGATACACAAGACCATCCAAAACAATATCCCAAAATCTCAGCACAAGATCTGATCACATCGGAATATACTGGAGGAAATACTGAACTCTGCACAACACTGATTAGATAAACAAATTGCAAAACCGGATCATCTGATATGATGAATTAGGCTTCTCGGATCACCAAGACCAGTATAGAAGAATATAATGACACAATAAATACTCCATACACCAAACCATAATCCTAATAAACCAATCTATAATCACCAAAGTAAGAATATGTTGACATCAATGACAAAAACATCCTAGCAGTAGCAATGTCTGACAATCTCCCCCTTTGGCATTGATGGCAACATATGAATGTGAAAAACAATCAATGCAAAGAAAGAAATTTTCTCCAACAAACTATCCTAAGATCAAGTAGATAAAACAGTTTTTCACATGCTTCTCTCCCCCTTTGACATCAATGCCAAAGACAAAATACAGATTATGCTTTACTCCCCAAAATGCATCCTCATGAATCTAGTCCACCAGACGAGCAACACAAACTCATCAATCCAGATAAAGAGATAAGACTATGAAGTCCACTAGATTGATGCAACTCAATGCATCTAGTTCTCATCAGGAGTGGTGGATACCCCTAACTTGTCTCTCAAATAGACAAATGTATCTATAGGCAAAAGCTTAGTGAAAATATCAACAATCTATTCCTTTGTAGATACATGACTTTCTCTCTCAAGTAATGATATTTGATTGACACATGTTTAGTCTTTGAATGTTGCACCAGATTCTTTGACATGTTAATAGCACTGGAATTATCATAGTATATGACAATAGGCTCATCATAAATAACACTGATATCTTTAAACAATTGCTTCATCCAAACTACCTGAGTGCAGCTACTAGCAGCAACAATGTACTCAACTTCAACAATAGATAAGGATATTGAATCTTGTTTCTTACTAGCCCATGAAACCAAGAAAGCACCACCAGATGTACTCTTCTGGTCATCAATATCACCAGCCCAATCAACATCAGTGTAAGCACATAACATAAAATCATCATTCCTTGGATACCACAAGCCATAATCCATAGTTCCCTTTAAGTACCTGAATATCCTCTTTATAGTAGTGACATGATTGTATTTTGGATCAGCTTGATATCTAGCAATCATGCACACATCATGCATAATGTTTGACTTAGTCTGAGTAAGATTTAGCAATCCACCAACCATATATTTGTACAAACTCTGATTAGCTTTTAGAAAATCATCATTCTTAGATTATTTGCAGCCAATCACCATAGGAGTTCCAACCGGTTTGGATTCATCTAACCTAAAATTCTTTAGCAATTCCTTCACATATTTAGTTTGAGATATAAAAATACCTTTTCTAGTCTGTGAAATATACAAACCTAAGAAAAATTTCATCTCACCTATCATAGACATCTCTAATTCTTTCAGCATATCATTGGCAAACTTCATACTTAAGTTATCATCACATCCAAAGATAATATCATTAACAAAGACTTCAACAATCAAGATGTTATCACTTTCAATCTTAAAGTACAGATTACTATCAGTAGTCCCTTTGTTAAATCCCAATTTCAGCAAATTACTTATCCAATATAGCAGACCAGGCCCTAGGGGCTTGTTTTACTCCATAAAGGGATTTCTTCAAATTACATACCATGTCTCCATCATCTGATAATGAAAATCCATCAGGTTGCTCAATGTAGACTTCTTCCTCAAGATCACCATTCAAAAGGGCAAATTTGGCATCCATCTGATATATCTTAAAATCTTTATAAGAAGCATATGCAAACAATAATCTAACAGCTTCAAGTCTGGCTACCGAAGCAAAAGTCTCCTCATAATCAATTCCTTCTTTATGTGAATATCCTTTGCATACCAATCTTGCTTTATTTCTGACAGTTTCACTGGCTTCATTCAATTTATTCCTGAATACCCATTTAGTACCAATCACATTCTTATATTTAGGTCTAGGCACAAGCTCCCATGTGTTATTCTATTTATTCTGATCTAATTCTTCTTCCATAGCTCTCATCCAATTTTCATCTTTACAAGCCTCAACAACATCTTTAGGTTCAACTTTAGAAATCAAACATACCTCTTTAGCAAATAGCCTTCTTTAAGTCATCACACCTTTTTTTATCACCAATAATCTGATTTTCTGAATGATTCAATATTCCTACATACTTTAGAGTCTTCTGATTGTTCTAATTTTCAGGTTCCTCCACCTCTCCACCGACATCAGCAATATCCGGATTAACAGTCTCTACCGGACTAGTCTTCTTCAACTCTTCAGTCTGAATAGGCATTATAACAACATGTTGACCATCATCATATCCACATGCTCTGATCTCTTTCCCAAGGTTCTCATCCACCTTCACATTTTCACTCTCTATTATCTTTCTTAGTCTCTTATTGTAGCACTGGTAGGCTTTGCTCTTAGTAGAATAACCCAAGAAAATTCCTTCATCACTTCTTGCATCAAAATTTCATATATCCTCATCTCTCTTGATATAACACTTGCTACCAAATACTCTGAAATATATCACAATAGGAACATGGCTAAACCATAACTCATAAGGAGTCTTACCAGTATCACCTTTAATTTGAACTCGGTTAAATGTGTAAATAGCAGTGCTAATAGCTTCTCTCCAATAGATCTTCGGAACATTTCCTTCAATTAGCATAGTCCTTGCAACATCAAAGATAGTCCTTTTTTTTCTTTCAACAACTCCATTCTGCTGAGGGGTTCTAGGAGAAGATAATTGTCTTCTAATCTCATGCTTCTCACGAAATGAATCAAACTCCCCAAAACAAAATTCTCCACCTTTGTCAGATCTCAGACATTTCACCTTCAATCCTGACTCAATCTCAACCTTTGCTTTGAATATCTTGAACTTGTCTAATGCTTCAGATTTCTCCTTCAAAAAGACAACGCACATCATCCTGGAATAATCATCAATTAGAAACATAAAATATCCATCTCCCTGCACACTTCTAACATTTGTAGGTCCACACAGGCCAATATGCACTATTCCCATAAATCCATCAGATGTATACTGCTTGCTCTTGAAAGAAATTCTTGTTTTCTTACCCAATTGACATTCCTTACATACTAGATTAGTGGGCTTAACACTCTTAGGAAAATCTCTCATAGCTTGAATAGAACTAATCTTAATCATATAATCAAAATTAACATGACACATTCTCCTATTCCACAACCAAATTTCATCAATCTAAGCAATCAAGCAGCTTTTCTCACCAACATTCAAATGAAAGATATTACCTCCAGTTTTAGTTTCAGATGCAATCTCTATACTAGAGGCATTTAGGATCTTGCATTTACCATTCTTGAATTGTAAATCATAAACTTTGTCAACCATCTATCCAACACTCAAAAGATTATGCTTCAAACCTTCAACATACAAGACATCATCAGTATTATGCTCGCCATCAAAAGAAATAGAACCTCTACCATAGATCACACAAGCTTTGTCATCTCCAAATCTCACTATTCCACCATCATACATTTCCATACTCATAAATTTTCTTTTATCATTGGTTATATGATGTGAACAACCACTGTCTATTACCCATTCATATTTTTCTTCAACTTTAGAAACTAAATCTTTTTCCTCAATTGTGCAGCTAGTGGGATCAACAAGTACCGATCCATCTTCTTTAATGACAAGAAACACAACTTCATCTCCTTTTGATTCTTCATCTATAACACCTTCATCAGCAACATAATAATAGTTCTTCTTATTCTTATACTTTCGGTTATACTTGTAAGGCTTATCATACTTCTCATATCTATCATTTCGGTCATTCTTATCAAATTTAACGTGCCTATCATACTTAGCCATTCTCTCTGGGAACCTAGAAGAAAAATGTCCTACCTTATTGCAAGAGAAGAATTTCAACGGTAATTTTCCATCATACTTACTAGCTCCTTTAGGCAATCTCTAGGCAATCAATGCTTCAAACTCATCTAGTTCTCTTTCTTTCTCTTCCATCTCTCTCCTTTTTCTTTCATAGTTAGATATTATGCATTATTCATGTTCATACTTCTTCTTACCGGATACATATGCTCTAAATGTTGTCTCAGACTTTCCATGTGATTCACCAAATTCACTAAGCTCAAATGCAACAATCTTTCCAACTAACATATCTCTTGTCACAGTAGTCACACTCTAGATCTCATCAATAGCAACTACCTTATGTTTATAAGGAGGCAATGATCTCAACACCTTAGCAACAATTTCATCTTCTTCAATGGTTCCATCGGCACATCCGATGCCTAGGACAAGGTCATTCACCTTAGCCATAAATGTATTTATATTCTCATCTTCTCCCATCTTAAGAATCCCATATTTTCCTTTCAAATTTTGCAACTTAGAAACTTTCACTTGTTTATCTCCTTCATACAAGGTCTCAATCTTCTCACAGATCTCATGTGCAGTTTGAAGTCCCATTACATTTGTCATTTCAGAATCAGCCAGGGCACTCAACCATGCTTCCTTCTCTCTAATGTTATGTTGAACTTCCTTGATATCATTAGCAGTAACTGGTCCATCCAGAGGAGAAGAATAGGCATTCTTTGTAATCATCCAGTAATATTCTCCAAGACATCTCAAGTACACTTCCATCCAGTTTTTCCATATACTATAGTTACTATCATCAAATCTCAAACTCTCCTTCTTAAAACTAACACTTCCACTTCCAGTTTCCATCCCAGATCTCCTCAAGTGGTTAAGCTTCTTCCAGAAGATATAGCTCTAATACCAATTGTTGGCAACAACAATGAGGGAAAACTAAGAGGGGGGGTGAATCAATTTTCACCGGATCTACAAACTTAATCACAAAAATAGATTTGATAAACTGCAACAATAATAAAAATAAGCAAGCTGATAACACAACACACCACCAAGATTTTGACATGGAAAACTCGGTTAAGAGAAAAACCATGGTGGGAACCTACCCACAATAAGATGATACTCTACAGTAGTATTTGAAATTATTACAATGGGGAATGCACATGCATTCAGGCACACTGCCTAGATCTCACTACTCAAAAGATAATGACTTGGAAGGTTCCAACCCTCAGGGAAGTCTCACTAACTTACAACAAGATTCAGACTACAATCCAGAAGGAATGAACTGCAATAATAACATCTCCAAAAGCCAGATGACAGTTTCGGTTAAGAACAATGTCTTCTTTGCAACACCAAACTCTGCTCAATCACATTGTCGAAGGATGAATCACTTGATCGCACATACACCATTCTCTGATAATGTAGACACAACCATGATACCTAGATTACATGACAATATCACATATTTATACAATTCATCAACCTTGACAACAAGGTCGGTGTAATGCCCTGCCAGGAAACCCCTAAGGGTTTAAGTTAAAAACACTCGAATAGAGTGTAAATATTTTTTTTTTCTAATAATAGTTAAGAGTATTACTGATTTGATTCAACATTGAGATAATTTGGAGTTATCTGAAAACTTAGATAACACAGCGGAAGGCTAAATGATCCTAAGAGGTTTCCCAACGCGATTACATAACCTTACACCTAACTCAACTTGCGTCAAATGATCCATAAATCTGGATATCCTAATTGTGGGATAATGCATAAGACATGATTATATATATGTTCAATGATATGACATCTTAGAATTTTAGGAAGCGTTCATTTTCTTTGGGTGGTTAGGAGGCCATCAAGAGGATTATTTACTCAATGCACTTTAATTCATAATTTCATTAGGAGGCCTCCCAATAGGTTCAAGCATTTAATTATAACAAAGTACATTCATTTGGGTTTTAAGATAACCACCCACATTTGAAATCTTCCTTAAACATTAAAGGTTTGGTTAATAAGATGAGATACATTCATTAAGGATTAAACTACAATTAATAGAGTGTGGTCCCTTCATTTGATTTCATGCATAGCCAACTAATGAGTTGTAGTTCTTTTATGAAAGATAAAATGTGAGTAGCCATAGAATTCATTGAAGTTTTAATAGTGCTAATAGATGGCTAAATTCATTAAGATGAAAATGTATTAGGAACACATGAGTTCATCCTTTAAATTAAGATATATTTAGTAAGGTGATATTCATCATTTCAAGATTAGAATTATAAGTTCATAGTGACGTCCTTCCATTAGGATTGAAATACAATTATCTTGTTGCATATCACTCTTTTTTTTTTATTAAATGAAGTTAATATGAGAGAGATTCTTTTACTAAGATTTAATGTATAAACAACCAATTGAATCCTTCCCTTTTCAGTTCATTTTTAGCAATCATAAAGAAATTCATTTATTTGGGTTATAATTATGGAAGGCTAGTTGAGTTTCCCCAATTATCAAGTTAATTTTGGTAAGGGTTATTGTTAAGATTAATACGTGAAATAACTAAACAAAATTCATCCAATGTCGTGAAACATAATTAACATAGCGTTCCTCATTTAAGAAGATAGAAGTAAATACCTATATGATGATCATCCTTTAGATTACAACTTGGAAATTATAACATTAATTCTAACTTTGTTTCCCATACTCGTTTGTTCAATTTACATGCTTAATAACAAGTTAATCCAATGATGTAATCTAGCAAGATTCTTTCCACTATTACAACTTTTAATTCACATTTTCAAAATACCTTTCCATAATCTCACTTACAATCCTTTCATGAACCTGATTACTACATTTATCAAAATGAATAATTTTATGCACTTGATTATGCTGCATTTAATTCCCATTATACACACACACGATACAACCATACATGATAAATTAAAGCATGATATAAAAGAAACTAAAACATCGCATAACACAGATATGATCTCGGAGTTCACCCCTAAGGGGCTACATCTCTGGGTCTGCTCAACTGCAAGACCCCTTTGGTATTATATAGTTAGGAATACATGATTTATAAGTCTTTTACATCTTTGCCACTTAGGCGAACACAACCAATATACAATAGCCACCTCGGTCGAAAGTTACATAATGACCCCTTTTTGAAGCGGATCCCACCAAATACATCAAAGCAAGAACGAGGGATTCCCTAACTGTCGGTACCCTAAATGGAGTCTTAACCGACGTGGGTCAGACAAAAGCAATCAGACGATAGAGTCCCAACATACCTATCCAGTCATGCTATTATAACAGATGCATCGATTACCAAAATAATAGGCCATGCTCTAGCGTTGACGGGTAATTACAACATTTTCTCAAGTTGACTTAAGCGTCTAAACAGATCAATTAATCTTTAGATAAACACTAATGACAAGTTGGTCTACAACAATAGTCTGGCCCCTTCTCTAACGACACAAAAATTACCCTTTCACTATAAGGAACAAATTACATTAAGAGTAAATGAAGAAATGGAGAAATCATTACCGAACTAAATCAAGCTTCTATTGCACACATTTAAAATTTAAAGACCATTACCTCCATTCGATTTACTCATTATCATATAATTAATTATCATTCGATTTAAAAATACAATGAAAGTCATTGCTACATTAAAGCCCAAAAATCTGTATATATAATTAATAATATATGCTAGATAGATGTGTACCTATATTAGCATATATTTTAAATATATACATTTATCCTTTTTTTTTTTTAAACATTATTTACTAAAATAAAATCTCAACTCATTTTTAAAATCCAAATATTACTTAAAATAAGTTTACATCAATATGCATCTCATTTATTTTTTATACTATGAAAACCCCCAAAAATCGAGTTTTAACCATACTTGAAATACTAAGTGAAAACTTTTTTAAAAAAAACATTTTTAAAAAAATAAAGGGTGGCCAAACCCTAGGTGGCGAAACCCTAGGGCGGTCGTGCCTTAGCCGAAGAGGCTACGGCCTCCACGGAGGACGCAGGCCCCTCGGCCTCCACTTACAGTGGAGTCGGGGGTTCTGCGCCCGCCGTGGGGGTCGCAGGCCCTTCAGCTCCCCACTGTGCGTGGCACCGAACAGAAACTGCGGCGGTGCAAACAGAGACTGCGGCGGTGCAAACAGAAACTGCGGCGGCGCAAACAGAGGGGCGGGTTGAGCTTCGGCTCCCCCCCCCCCCGAAACCCCAAAACATATTTTTTTTTTTTCATTTATTTATTTTATCTTTTTTTTTTAGTTAAATATATAATCCGACTTACAGTCCGGATTTAATAGAAAAAAAAACTTCAAAAAAAGATATATATATATATATATATAACAAAAAAAAACGAAACCTCCCATCATTTTATTTATTTATCTTTTTTTTTTTTTCAGATCCATTCATTTTCCAGATTCTACCAAATTCTTCATTGTGGGAAAAATATTTCTTCATCAAGTTTAAAACCACACAATCTATTAAGAAACAAGAATTTGATCCAAGAACTACCCATGTTTTCAAAACTGAATCCTATGTTTAAACAACAATCATGGAGGTTTTGGAGCAAGAAATCGTCAAGACAAATTTCGGAGATATACCCACAATTTTAAAAGGAACAAAAAACAGTGCATTCGAATCCTACCTCCAAACGCATTCCGGGAAGAGTTTTGATGAAGAGCTCCACCTGCAACTCCAAACAAGAGAACTCCATTTTCTTCCCCTTTTTTTTTTTTTTAATTTTTTTTTAGTTCTTCCAAAAAAAAGAAAAGAACCCCCCAAAAACATTTCCAAACTAGGTTAAAAAATGAGAAACCCTATTTTTGCCCTAATTTTCAATTTCGAATTTAGGCATTTTTTTTTGAAAAAAAATAAAAGAACATGAAAATGGAAACCATTATTTTTCCACTGCTCAATAAATTTAACTTGTTTTATTCTAATTAAAATTAACATGTTTCTATTTCTTATTTAATTCAAATTTTAATATCTCAATATCAATTTAGGCCTACATTTATATTTTGAACTGTTAACAAGGGTGAGATATTTAAATTAATTTAAATCTAAAAAATCAATCCTTTATACTAGATCAATTTGCAAGTAAAAAGAATAATTTCCTTTTAAATAATAAAATTTACCCTTTCTCTTCCAACATGCGAAAATGATTAATTTATTTCTATTTCTCAAATGACTTTAAATCTTTCCTTTCTAAAACGCATAGCTCATTAGATTCGTTATTATTAAATTTAACTATTAAATTGACTCGCTATAACATAATAAAGCGCCCTTTTTAAATAATGACTAATCTAATGCAAGAGTCTTATTTATTCTAATTTCTCAACTACAAATGCATAAATGAGCACACTAATCCAAGTTAAATACCTTAAGCTTGCTACAATAATAATTAAAGCAATCTCTTTAAATTAACGATTAATCGTATAAAAGAGAACTACCTATTTTAAATTTCTAAATTACAAATGTGCACATCCACACATTAAACTGAATTGAATATTTGGAATAACAAACTCCACTTACCCTGCGTAAGGCACGCAAATCGAGGAAGTCCACCAAATCACATGACACGCAACCCAATGCAAGGAAAGCCCCACGAATCCACCCTCGATGCTCACCTGACCATGGCTAAGGCAAGACAAGAGTTTAATGACCCCCAAATCCGAATTCTAAGGATGGAGGAGGTATACCCAACTTAGCAAATCCCAAAGAAGATGAACCTCGCCCTAGGCGGTGTTGTACCTGCAATCTCCTGCACCCATGAATTCATGCAAGCATACATATTCAATGAAGGCGTTAGCTCAAGATTTATCACCAAGGTTATGAGACAGTTACATATACATAAGAATCGATGCAAAGCAGAATAATAGGTGTGCACGATTATTTATATTATCTAAACTACACATTGCATCACGGCTAACCTACCATTCAAGAACGCACATAGGAAATCAATCAAGGTCAAACGGGTTTTTACAAGTCCGACTAGGGTATGGGCATTACATTCTCCCCCCCTAGGCTTCGACTTACTCCTGGAAGTCGCAAAGCTAAACGGAAGTCCTACAACACTTATTAGCCCTTAAACTCAATTAACAATTATCAATTTGCACAACCAATTATTTTGCCATCATCTTAGAACATTAATCATAAATCCTCTACGAGTGTCATCATCCATTAACAAAAATGCATCTAACATCATTCACAACTTCAAATATTCTATAATTTACACACAATCATAGTAGAGAAACGAGACTTTTTCCCTTTTTATTACACCAAATTTTAGCAATTTAAAATATATAAACACAGTTATCATACTCATTTATCAAACATGACAAGAAAATAAGCTCTCAAGGTCAATTTCTTTCACCAATTCATCTCTTTCACAAAACTTTATCACATAGAACTATCTTCAAATATCAATTTTTTTTTTACAACCAAGTTACTTTCGACAAATAAGAGCAACATAAGAACTCAATTGTTTACACTTTTCAGACATACAAGAACCTTTCCAATGACTATGCCCCATAACATAGTGACAAGTTAATACCATTTATTCCATGATTGCACATAATATCCATCCACAAGACTGGTTTGCACAACACAATAGGCCACATGTGAGCATGTCTAATGCTCGGTCAAAGGTAACATATATGATCAACATCTCTATGCCTGCTCACAGAACCAATACGTGGTCAACAATTATCCAACATCTCACTCAAGGGCTTGATGGTGCTAGGGTACACCATAGCGGTGCTACCTTCCATACAAGTCCCTCGTCAATATCCCTTGTTGTGTAAGGTGTTTAGCCTCCAAGAGATAGTCACCACTCATAGGTAGGTAGTGGATCCTAGCTGTTTCACAGCCTCACATACCTCCATCCTCAAGGTTCCCTGCGTCTACTTCCTCGTATACACTCATCCAAGACCGTCTCCTATGTTCTTGGAGAGGAATTCACATTGCAACACAAGACTAGCATACGAAAACAACAAGGATAAACCGGTTTAGCCACCAAAGTACAAAAGAATAAAGATACTAATTGTCAATTCCAACAATAAAACAAGAAAATAATTTCCAGATTTGCAACATCAAATCAAGTAAGATCAAGATTGCAAGATCGTGGCTAAACTGTCAAGGTCAAAGTAAAATAAATTGCTGGCCCACAAGGAAATAAATGAATAAATAAAAGAAATTCATAAGTGCACATTACATCACTACGTGACTAATAGCTAGCCACCAACGAGGAAGGAAGGAACAATCGTCTAGCTATCCTAGTAGCTCATCATGTGGTGTGGCCAAGTCACACATCCGCATGGCATGGCAGTGTGCACCTCGGCATCACCTCGCATCACGTCGTCACGTGGCATGGCTCTACCCTATACCTAGCGGTAGGCCGCATGGAAATGTCTACTACATCCCGCATCGTGTCTCAGCACGACATGGCAATACTCCAAGTGGATAAAGCACGCAATGGACGTACCCCGCATGGAAGTGTACCCCGCGGATAAGGCACGCGCCGATCACACTCCGCATAGTGATGTTCCTCTTAGGATACTCGCCATAAGCCAGAGGTATACATGGCTAAGGTCTACCCACAAGTCTACCAACACTAGCCAGTTGGCAACTTATGTAAGAAAATAACACGCCTCTCATGAAGACAAGGCAACAGATGCTCCAATAAAATCTGTCAATATGCTCATAAAATGTCATCTATATGCTCAAAATAAAGGATAGGAATTAGGCTGGCACACATGAACCTCGTAAATCGGTTCATCACAAGGGGAATTATTGAGTACACCTATGTTACAGTTTCATTACAAAACTATATTTTTCCTCAAAATAGGGAAGCTAAAGTCGCTTCGCGTCGACATTACTCGTACGCTGTTCATACTATTCAAGGAATGGTGACTTCTACTACTACCCCTTCACATACTGACTTATCAACAACCCGTGGGTTGGCACTCAATAAGGAAACAATTAAGCAACATCACATAGATAGGTATGGTTTCCCATACTCATAAGCAAACATATTCCCCATGGTTGATTACTTCACCATCCCATGGGCACACAAAACAAGTACGGGTTTTCTCACAACACACACAGAATAGCACCATTACTGGTTTAGTCACATTTACGGGGAGTATTTTACATTATGCTAACATATACTTAAGGAAAGTTTTAATTATGCTCTACACATGAATCACCAAACAAGTTTACTCTAGATACACGTACTGAAATTCTCAACAATTCAAATTTACACAAAGAAATAACATCATTCTGATATCTTTCTCAATTTCCCTTAAGCCTTTTCATTCACATTACTAACTATGCAATTTCCCTTTCCGAGATGAAAAACTTTTCCCTTTCAATTAGAAGCCCAAAGCAACATACAATTTTGTATGCATTATAAGAATTTCTTTAAATCACTGCATTCTAAATAGTATTTCAAAAAACAACAATTCCTATATTTTAGACAAGAGGAGGAAGAGAGTTGGAAAATCAACTATTTCCTACAAATACACAAGAATTTCAAGATCACACCATATGCTCGGATATAAGTTTATCATTTGAGCTGCACGGTTTTCATTTTGCTATCTTTTAGGAAGGTGCCAAAACATCCTAACATGACTTTCCTAATCATTATTGTTGCAATATAATGTTCTAGTTTTCTGAACAAGGATTCAAGACAACCAAATTTTCTTTAGTAATACAAGTCTTCTAGAGAACAATCACTATTCGTAATACAATACAATACAATAACACATCAAACCTAACATTGAAAATTTATAATACGACAAGGAGGTAAATGAAGAGCTATCTACTAGGTTTTACACATTTAATGCATACAATTCAACAAGTCTTTCATTTACTCTTTCTTAAACACAATAAGGCAAATATCTAAATCCAAAGCAAGTTAAATGGTGCATCACTTAATAGGTCCTAAATCACACTAGTTGAATACGCACATAAAACAATCTTTCGAGGAGCACAATAATACACTCTTGAAGCTACTACAACATGTCCTCTTTTGGTATTCCTTTCACATCAAGCAATTTTCACAAAATCAACTATACGCATTTTATTGCACCTTACTTAAGATGGGATTTAATTATATTACTCCTACCAAGCACATGGAGAACCCTTTAATGCAAACATACCATTTTCTATCATTAACCAAAAATTAACTCCTAAACCAATCCCTTCCACAATTTAAAACACAAAACATTATGAGGCTCACACAAGAGCTCAAGATATATCATCCTTTCTCTTGCAATAAGAAAACTTAAATAAGAGATAATTACACATATCAATTCCTTTTAATTTATTAGAGAGAGAGAAGAAGACGAGTCATAATCACTCAATGTACTACGTAATAAGCATTAACATTTGCCATACTAGTCTTTCAAGTGGACAATCATTAAAATAGATCAAAACCATAAACAAGCACATTTTGTACTTTTAGATTCAAGATATTAACAACTCACCCAGATGAATTAGTCAAAAGAGTAAAGCAAATCAAGAATGAAGGTACATACGACTCCCTTTCAAGTTAAGAGAAATCGTAGACCAAGACCTCATTAGGCAAGCAAAACACCTATAATTATTCCCAAAACACCCACAACAATAAGGTGAAAACAAGGTGTGAATGCACACGTTACACACAAGTAGGGTTTGTTAAATCACACCCTCACATCAAGGAGGACTAGCATACAACATATGGTAGACACACACACACCAACTAAGGGCACATGCGAAACCAGAGATCCCAGTGTTGCAACATGGGCTCTGATACCAAGTGTAATGCCCCGCCAGGAAACCCCTAAGGGTTTAAGTTAAAACACTCGAATAGAGTGTAAATATTATTTTTTTCTAATAATAGTTAAGAGTATTACTGATTTGATTCAACATTGAGATAATTTGGAGTTATCTGAAAACTTAGATAACACAGCGGAAGGCTAAATGATCCTAAGAGGTTTCCCAACGCGATTACATAACCTTACACCTAACTCAACTTGCGTCAAATGATCCATAAATCTGGATATCCTAATTGTGGGATAATGCATAAGACATGATTATATATATGTTCAATGATATGACATCTTAGAATTTTAGGAAGCGTTCATTTTCTTTGGGTGGTTAGGAGGCCATCAAGAGGATTATTTACTCAATGCACTTTAATTCATAATTTCATTAGGAGGCCTCCCAATAGGTTCAAGCGTTTAATTATAACAAAGTACATTCATTTGGGTTTTAAGATAACCACCCACATTTGAAATCTTCCTTAAACATTAAAGGTTTGGTTAATAAGATGAGATACATTCATTAAGGATTAAACTACACTTAATAGAGTGTGGTCCCTTCATTTGATTTCATGCATAGCCAACTAATGAGTTGTAGTTCTTTTATGAAAGATAAAATGTGAGTAGCCATAGAATTCATTGAAGTTTTATAATGCTAATAGATGGCTAAATTCATTAAGATGAAAATGTATTAGGAACACATGAGTTCATCCTTTAAATTAAGATATATTTAGTAAGGTGATATTCATCATTTCAAGATTAGAATTATAAGTTCATAGTGACATCCTTCCATTAGGATTGAAATACAATTATCTTGTTGCATATCACTCTTTTTTTCTTATTAAATGAAGTTAATAGGAGAGAGATTCTTTTACTAAGATTTAATGTATAAAAAACCAATTGAATCCTTCCCTTTTCAGTTCATTTTTAGCAATCATAAAGAAATTCATTTATTTGGGTTATAATTATGGAAGGCTAGTTGAGTTTCCCCAATTATCAAGTTAATTTTGGTAAGAGTTATTGTTAATAATACGTGAAATAACTAAACAAAATTCATCCAATGTCATGAAACATAATTAACATGGCGTTCCTCATTTAAGAAGATAGAAGTAAATACCTATATGACGATCATCCTTTAGATTACAACTTGGAAATTATAACATTAATTCTAACTTTGTTTCCCATACTCGTTTGTTCAATTTACATGCTTAATAACAAGTTAATCCAATGATGTAATCTAGCAAGATTCTTTCCACTATTACAACTTTTAATTCACATTTTCAAAATACCTTTCCATAATCTCATTTACAATCCTTTCATGAACCTGATTACTACATTTATCAAAATGAATAATTTTATGCACTTGATTATGCTGCATTTAATTCCCATTATACACACACAGGATACAACCATACATGATAACTTAAAGCATGATATAAAAGAAACTAAAACATCGCATAACACAGATATGATCTCGGAGTTCACCCCTAAGGGGCTACATCTCCGGGTCTGCTCAACTACAAGACCCCTTTGGTATTATATAGTTAGGAATACATGATTTATAAGTCTTTTACATCTTTGCCACTTAGGCGAACACAACCAATATACAATAGCCACCTCGGTCGAAAGTTACATAATGACCCCTTTTTGAAGCGGATCCCACCAAATACATCAAAGCAAGAACGAGGGATTCCCTAACTGTCGGTACCCTAAATGGAGTCTTAACTGACGTGGGTCAGACAAAAGCAATCAGACGATAGAGTCCCAACATACCTATCCAGTCGTGCTATTATAACAGATGTATCGATTACCAAAATAATAGGCCATGCTCTAGCGTTGACGGGTAATTACAACATTTTCTCAAGTTGACTTAAGCGTCTAAACAGATCAATTAATCCTTAGATAAACACTAATGACAAGTTGGTCTACAACAATAGTCTAGCCCCTTCTCTAACGACACAGAAATTACCCTTTCACTATAAGGAACAAATTACATTAAGAGTAAATGAAGAAATGGAGAAATCATTACCGAACTAAATCAAGCTTCTATTGCACACATTTAAAAATTAAAGACCATTACCTCCATTCGATTTACTCATTATCATATAATTAATTATCATTCGATTTAAAAATACAATGAAAGTCATTGCTACATTAAAGCCCAAAAATCTGTATATATAATTAATAATATATGCTAAATAGATGTGTACCTATATTAGCATATATTTTAAATATATACATTTATCCTTTTTTTTTTTTAAACATTATTTACTAAAATAAAATCTCAACTCATTTTTAAAATCCAAATATTACTTAAAATAAGTTTACATCAATATGCATCTCATTTTTTTTTTATACTATGAAAACCCCCAAAAATCGAGTTTTAACCATACTTGAAATACTAAGTGAAAACTTTTTTTAAAAAAACATTTTTAAAAAAATAAAGGGTGGCCAAACCCTAGGTGGCGAAACCCTAGGGCGGTCGTGCCTTAGCCGAAGAGGCTGCGGCCTCCACTTACAGTGGAGTCGGGGCTTCTGTGCCCGCCGTGGGGGTCGCAGGCCCTTCAGCTCCCCACTGTGCGTGGCACCGAACAGAAACTGCGGCGACGCAAACAGAAACTGCGGCGGCGCAAACAGAGGGGCGGGTTGAGCTTCGGCTCCCCCCCCCCCGAAACCCCAAAACATTTTTTTTTTTTTTCATTTATTTATTTTATCTTTTTTTTTAGTTAAATATATAATCCGACTTACAGTCCGGATTTAATCAAAAAAAAACTTCAAAAAAAGATATATATATATATATATATATATATATATATATAACAAAAAAAAATGAAACCTCCCATCATTTTATTTATTTATCTTTTTTTTTTTTCAGATCCATTCATTTTCCAGATTCTACCAAATTCTTCATCGTGGGAAAAATATTTCCTCATCAAGTTTAAAACCACACAATCTATTAAGAAACAAGAATTTGATCCAAGAACTACCCATGTTTTCAAAATTGAATCCTATGTTTAAACAACAATCATGGAGGTTTTGGAGCAAGAAATTGTCAAGACAAATTTCAGAGATATACCCACAATTTTAAAAGGAACAAAAAACAGTGCATTCAAATCCTACCTCCAAACGCATTCCGGGAAGAGTTTTGATGAAGAGCTCCACCTGCAACTCCAAACAAGAGAACTCCATTTTCTCCCTTTTTTTTTTCTTTTTTTTCTTTTTTTTTTTGTTCTTCCAAAAAAAAGAAAAGAACCCCCCAAAAACATTTCCAAACTAGGTTAAAAAATGAGAAACCCTATTTTTGCCCTAATTTTCAATTTCGAATTTAGGCATTTTTTTTTGAAAAACAATAAAAGAATATGAAAATGGAAACCATTATTTTTCCACTGCTCAATAAATCTAACTTGTTTTATTCTAATTAAAATTAACATGTTTCTATTTCTTATTTAATTCAAATTTTAATCTCTCAATATCAATTTAGGCCTACATTTATATTTTGAACTGTTGACACAGGTGAGATATTTAAATTAATTTAAATCTAAAAAATCAATCCTTTATACTAGATCAATTTGCGAGTAAAAAAGAATAATTTCCTTTTAAATAATAAAATTTACCCTTTCTCTTCCAACATGCGAAAATGATTAATTTATTTCTATTTCTCAAATGACTTTAAATCTTTCCTTTCTAAAACGCATAGCTCATTAGATTCGTTATTATTAAATTTAACTATTAAATTGACTCGCTATAACATAATAAAGCACCCTTTTTAAATAATGACTAATCTAATGCAAGAGTCTTATTTATTCTAATTTCTCAACTACAAATGCATAAATGAGCACACTAATCCAAGTTAAATACCTTAAGCTTGCTACAATAATAATTAAAGCAATCTCTTTAAATTAACGATTAATCATATAAAAGAGAACTACCTATTTTAAATTTCTAAATTACAAATGTGCACATCCACACATTAAACTGAATTGAATATTTGGAATAACAAACTCCACTTACCCTACGTAAGGCATGCAAATCGAGGAAGTCCACCAAATCACATGACACGCAACCCAATGCAAGGAAAGCCCCACGAATCCACCCATGATGCTCACCTGACCATGGCTAAGGCAAGACGAGAGTTTAATGACCCCCAAATCCGAATTCTAAGGATGGAGGAGGTATACCCAACCTTGCAAATCCCAAAGAAGATGAACCTCGCCCTAGGCGGTGTTGTACCTGCAATCTCCTGCACCCATGAATTCATGCAAGCATACATATACATATACATATTCAATGAAGGCGTTAGCTCAAGATTTATCACCAGGGTTATGAGACAGTTACATATACATAAGAATCGATGCAAAGCAGAATAATAGGTGTGCACGATTATTTATATTATCTAAACTACACATTGCATCATGGCTAACCTACCATTCAAGAACGCACATAGGAAATCAATCAAGGTCAAACGGGTTTTTACAAGTCCGACTAGGGTATGGGCATTACAGTCGGCTAAACCCTCAACTCAGTTAAAAAATCACATCACATGATACAAGGATCGACCAACGGACCAATATAATAATTTACATGACATAACACGGACCTAAACCAAATATCTAAACACACAACACCATCAGAAATCACGCCAAGATCAACTGCAACACGCTACACCACCAGGAAAACCACATAACACGAAGAAAATCACTGGTTCAACAAAATCACCAACAACTCACACAATGATCAATGCAGATCATCAAAAAATAGGACATGCTTAGGAAACACCAGTAAGTACATTAGAATCATCAGCAATAGCTACACCAACACAGCTTATCAAATCTTCATCGATCAACATCTAAAACTCATGAAGAACACTCAAACAATAGCAACTGTCACAAAGAAAATATAACTTGTGGAGCACCAAATCATGAACCATCTGCAGTGAAGATACACAAGAGCATCCCAAACAATATCCCAAAATATTAGCACAAGATCTAATCACAACGAAATATATTAGAGGAAATATTGAACTCTTCAAAGCACTGATCAGATAAACAAACTACAAAACCGGATCATTTGATATGATCAATTAGGCTTCCCATATCACCAAGACCAATACAGAAGAATATAATGATACAAGAAATACTCCATACACCAAACCATAATCCCAATAAACCAATCTACAATCACTAGATCAGGAATATGTTGACATCAATGACAACAACATATCCTAGCAGCAACAATGTCCAACAAAAACTCCCACACATCTGGCATATCACTTGAGATAAGTTTTGAACTTATTAACAGCGAGTTTGGGGTGGTTTTAAGTTGTTTTGTGCATGATCTTAGTTTAAATTCAACCCCATACTTTAAAGATCATCAATCAGTTACAAAATCATGTGATCCAATTCAAAGATAAGTGAAGACCTAAGAAAAAGGAGTA
Source organism: Cryptomeria japonica (assembly GCF_030272615.1). Taxonomy (NCBI): domain Eukaryota; kingdom Viridiplantae; phylum Streptophyta; class Pinopsida; order Cupressales; family Cupressaceae; genus Cryptomeria; species Cryptomeria japonica. Next base: position 411,275,512 of record NC_081415.1, read on the forward strand.
AAAGAGAGTTATTAGTCAATTAGGCATCAGTTTTGACCCCACATGGGCTGGCTATTAGTTGAGTCATCCTTTCATGCAGTTCAACCTCAGTTTGGATCAGTTTTAAAGGGTGTTTTGCATGATATTGGATCAAAATCGACCAAAGGAGAATGAATCATGCAAGATTAGAGATATTTTCAAGGTGGAGACTAGCAATTCACCTTAGTTCATCTTCATATTTTCTCAAAGCTCTCTTCTATATTATCTTATTTTCTCTCTTTTTTTGGGTCAGGTCCTTTTTTTTCTCCCCTTAACATTCATAACGGCATGAAGTATTGTAGCTCAATGAAAGCATTTTTAGCTTATAACAACAATTCCTTTCAGTTCTAATAAAGAGCAGCAATTCCTTTTCACTATTTTCTTGATTTTGTGTTGTAACTAAATTATTGGATGTATTTACTATGATTTATTATTAAATCCTTTGTTTATGTCTCTTTCAAACTATGGTGAAACAAGGAAATTCATGTTCAATTCAGGTCATAGATTGTGATAGGGAATCCTAAGGCTTTGAGGTTGTCAAAATTGGCATTTTCCTTCATACAAGAATTAGATCTGATCTTTTCTGTGAAATATTTATGGATTGCATGTCCTTATTTGAGTTGTGAATTTAAAACTCTCTTTGATAAAATTTGGTTGTGAATTATTACAGCTGATTAGGTTTCTCAGATATTTGGTGCATCACCTCATAGGATAGGTTTCAATTCAAGTTTCTTCCTATCCATTTTCCCATCAAGTCAATTTTGCAAGATGTTCATCAAAGAGAACCAGCTCGCTCTAGAGGTTGATTTCCATCATAGGCAATCCACAAGCCTATAAATCTTCCAATGTTTCACAAGATTGTTGAGCATTCATTTGAGCACACATGGGTGTAATCTTAGTGACAACAATTTGTAGGGCTTGGGCAAGGTCTATATGGTGTTGGTGTTTTGATGCTTTCATTCTAGACAATAGGTTGCAAATGGCTAATATATTTTGTGCCAATCGACTTAGTAAATCCTCCTATGTAGTTTGAGAAGGGTTTATCGAAGGATTAGGAGGATTATGGAGCATATTTTGCTGAGAGGGATTGTTTTGTTGAGCATCTGATATCAAATTTATAAAATAAAATAAAATAAATCAAAAAATAAACTATAGCGAAATTCAAAATAGAAAACAATAAAAATACATAAATGAATCGTAGACTCACCTCTTCGACGACATGGTATTTTTATTTGGCTTATAGGGCTAAAATTGTGATCGGGTTTCACACACTATAGCTTGGTTGTTTGTCGTTTTTAGTGGAGTCCGCGAGTAGAATGGTCCCAGTCGCTTTTTAAAAAAAAATTATAATAAGAAAAACGCATCCAGGTTATTAGAACTAAAAAAATGCGATTGGGTTACTAAAAATATTAATAACCTGATCGATTTAAAAAAAAAAAAAAACCCAATCGGGTTACGGTTCAGATTTTCCTAACCGTAACCCGACCAGGTTATGTTTATTTTTGGGTTTTTTTAGATGGTGTCCACCTTTTTGTTCACCATCTTGGTGCACTTACCCCATCTTCAGACATCCCCAATGTCTCAAATCTGTACTTTCTAAGATTATGTATTTTGACTTGCTTGGTCTTCTCACCTCCTTCATAAATGTTGCTCAACTTATCCCAACTTTTCTTTGCACTTGTGCATCCCTTGATTCTTAAAAACTTTGAGTCACTCAAACTACTAACAAGTATATTATTTGCCTTGACATTATTTTCATGATTCTTGATCTCACCTGGAGTAGTAGGATCACCATTTGGAGTAGCACAACCAGTTTTGATAATGTTTGATATAATTCGAAGTGACAGAGAATTCAAATGCTATTAAATCTATGACTTTCAAGCAAAATAATATGTACCATCAAACCGTGGTGCCTTGAAATATATGTCTCGTGCCATCCTAGACCTTCCTCAAGCGGTTAAGCTTATCTTAGAGGAACCTCGCATTGGGATCAAGTGTTGAACACACCACAAGATTGAGATGAGGGTGGGGGGGGGTGTAAATCAATCTAGAGTTATTTATAATCCTTCAAAATTCAAACCATAATTAACTTGTCTATGCAATTATGAAACATGAAACCACGAAGCACAACACACAAAAGAAAACCATATTTACGTGGAAAACTCAAGAAGGGAAAATCCATAATGAGAATCACACTCACAATATGAATAACTGATTACAATGTTTTAGGCTCAAGGCCAAGGAAGCTCACAACACTTGATTGGACTTGCAAGACTAAGGTGCACAACCTTAGGGCAAGATACAAAGGACTTGCGTTACTAAGATGCACAATCTTAGGGCAATATGCAAAGACTACACAAGCTGCCAAAGGACTCACTGTGTTCTAATAGGTACAAGAATTGTTGAACTGAAATGAACAAGATCTCCTAATCTAGAAACTATCCTTGAACCACTATGTCAAGAGAACAATATCATGGCAAACACATTTCACTTCATTCACTATCTCAAAACATTGTCATATTGAAGATATGATCATCAACTCTCATCACAAACTGAAATTTATACTTTTACTTCTTCACTAATGCTTGCATATCATTCACAACAATCCATACCACAAATAACATATCCACACTTCCATTTACACTAGGTTATACATTGAAAATCCTCAATTAGGTCGACCACAGACATAATATACATGAATTACATTAATTCGGCCATCTGGACCAAAATCACACAATGGAATCCACTCCAGGAGATAAAAGGGACCTAAATACATCACAACACATCTTCCTAAGTCGATTCCAATGAAATGCAAATGCTAAAACTTCCTCCAAAATCGACATCAAACATAACATGTAGAAAAACAATGAAGCACATCAACTAGTTGGCCCAAAAATTCACCCAATGTACATTACTTAATGCAAATGTACACACACCATTGTAAGATCCATATCAACATTCCAACTCAATCTCCGTTACATATCCAAACCAACCGAGTCAGCCAAAGACTAACACAACTAATAGTGCCAAACACAAAGCAACATAACTATTCTTAATGATCAAACCAACACTAGAAATTTGAACTAAACACTGCACAAATCATATGAACATTTCCTCCAAGATGCAACGCCTGAATCACCATAGTGGAGCAATGCAAAGCATTCTCCACACCATAGTCCTGACAAATAGCCTCACTATCAACAAAATCCAACAAACAACTTTATCATCTGAGCAATTGAAGACTTGAAAACATGATAGTGCAACGTCCATAGATTGTAGAGATTATATCTAAAACTGGATGCCATCATCATCAAGAACCAAAGGAATGCAAAACATTATTCCATAAAGACATTAAATACTCTTTCTTACATATTGTAACTTCCACTATTGTAGCCTTCTGAAAACACCTCATACTCACTCAACATCACCACCAAACAATATAACAACATCTGGACACTCATTTTCGAACCATATATAGCATCCTCACAACAAATCCCTCTTTACTTCTGTTACCTCAACACATAATCACAAACACAAATTGTGTCATCAGTGACAACACCAAACAAGTTTGACATCAATGACAACACACTTTGAGTTTCCAACATCAAGTGGAAGGGTATGCCATGATGATGAAACTTGAAACTCGATAAATAAAAGAGAAATGGAGATGGCAAGGATGATCTATTGAGAGGGATGACCCCAAAAGTTTGAAATTCCAACAACTTGCAAAACTTCAAGGAAATGACCCACACAACTCCACACATTTTTAAAATTTTTTTGCAGACTTTGAAGCATGATGTGCACACAAGAGGCAATTCAAAACAAGCTTAGACAAATTTTCATTGAAAGGGGAGATCCACTTATATTATTTTAGATTGGTTATTAAAAATATATTTGCACAAAGTTACTTAAGACATGGACAAAAATAACTAAATCTATAATTTTTTTACCATGCATGACTAGGTTCAAACATATCCAATCAACAAGAACTATTAGAATTATTATATGTAAGTCAAATTCGGATAATACACATAAAATCTAAAATTACCTTTATTTCTTTGTCAACTCAATCATATTTTTTAACACATATCTAGAGAAATTCTTTCAAATAATAAATTTATAAAAGATATGTTTTCATCCCTACAACCTAAAAAAACAATGCTTAATAGTTGAGGTTATTGGCAACATCGATGGATAATTTCTATGGAGAAATCCTCACAAAACCTAATGAAGAAGATCAAGAAGAAAACAATTATAATGTTCACGAGGCTAAACATAGCCTATGGGACAGTCTTCCCAATCAAACTGACTTCTCCAAATCGATCATTTTCCTATGCAAGTTGATGATGAGTGTCCCCAACTTCTCAATGTACTCCTCACTGAATAAATTATACCACGAGCTAGCTACCTACTGTCCTTAAAAACATCACACTCTGAAATAAAATGCTTTTTATTTTTACTTTCCCAAGATAAAAAAATCCGAAATAGATGGGCAATCTATATACAACTATACAATTCAAATGCAAGTGCATTCGAAGAAAGCATTTAAGTTCTCCTAATCTTTCTACTACGTGTAGAAAAGAAATAGAATGTCTGAAATGATGGCTTGATTCAAAATTGGCATCATAACGTTGAATGGTTCGTGACTTGTTGTAACGATAAATCCAAGGAAATAGAAACATGTTTGTCATCTTGATTGAAGCAAAGAGAAACAGAGCAAGACAACAAAACCTTGGGAATAATGGTGTTGCCTTTGTTTTCTTCTCTCAAATATTATAACAACGCCATGATTATGCCATCCGCACTCATGGACTTGTGTCAAATCAAAACCCTATTTCGGTCAATACACACAACAAACTGTTAAGTGATGCACAGGCTCTACAGAATCCAACAATAGCAATCCAGCTTTCATTTGCTGCCCACGTTCTCATGTGGAAAGACTAATTAGAGCATGCAATCACATGCTTAAAACTTTCAATGACCCATGCAAAGCTGCTAATCTCATGGGGCCCACTGCCAGGTGCCACTCTATCAATAGGGCCCTGCTTCTGTCCCCTGCCTCCTTCCAGCTTTACCACATTTAATAGATTTATTTATCCCTTGTTATTTTATTCTGTTTTCTGTTCAAGTACAAAGGGAAGGCACATGCTCTTTCTGACCTCCTCCTGCAATCTTGATGTGGCTAGTACCAGATTCTGCATCCGTTAGTCACATTTGTTAGCCTGAAATTTTACTGTTTTCTTTTTTCAATTCTATGAGACCTCCAGTTGGATAACACTTTTCTCTCACTTTGACCCGAAACAAAGAAACGCCCATTAAAAGTTCTTTTTGCTTGCATTCTGTTTGCCAGCTGGCTTCTGCTGAAACTTTCAAAGCGACTGACAGTCCTTGGACGCTGCTTTCAGAAGCTTCACTCATGCGCTCTTCCCATTGCAACTCTAAAACCAAAACCAAAGAAATTTGAACAAAACAATAACATTTCAGTAGGGATCTCAATCTTGTTGACAAGAATCACATATAATTATTGTCCATAAAGAAAATATCAAAAACAAAAACGAGTCATTTGGATATTTGATCAGCTATAAAGGAAAATCTCATTATTAATATGAACAAAACAATAACATTTCAGGAGATTTGAACCTGTTGACAAGAATATTTGGGGTGGATTGTATTTAGGTGCTAGTTTGCTGTATGTGGCCATGGTGGGTTTCCGTAGTTTTGTTAGAGAGAGAAAGAAAGTGAGCACGATGAGGAGAAAAATGTGAGTGGAAACTGCAAAACAGTTTGGTGTCAGAAATATGATTACAGGGCCGGGTCTTCCGATGAGGCAGTGGCAGTTTTGTTGGAAGACAGCCAGGTTTTACGGTTATTTGGTGGTGCAGTTATGATTTTAATGCAAGGGAAGTATCCGAGGGCCTTTTGCTCTTTAGTGGACGAAAAGGAGGCAGAGATGGATTTCCCAAATCCATGAATCATTGAACAATTCTTTGCAACTTTTCCACTCATTTTGAGAACAGCCTCCAAACAAATCCCTATCACTTCACTTAATTAATAATAATTAACTGCAGTAAGCACTTATGTTGAATGTTTCCTTTTGGAATTTTGTTGCGAAAAGCATTTGGAAAGAATGGAGGTTATCAAACTCCAATTTTTAAGGGATGCTAATGGGTTGGTTTTAGTTTAGTTTATGAATTTCATCAATTTTGCGGAGAAGCTTAGGATTCATATTTCAGATTTTTTAATAAAGATATTAAAATCATTTTTTTTCAATCTTTTTGTTAAAATTATGTGCTTTTAGTTCTCATAGTCAAAGGATAAAGGTAAGTATAATTCAAGCAATCAAAATCAAGAATCTTTATAGAAAATCTAGAAGATAGATTTTCCTTGTATACAACACAAGGTGGCTATTTAATCAATGTGAGCATAATGGAGGATTGGAAGTGGTACCCTAACATTCATTTTCATAAGTACATTCCCAATAAAGGTTATGTCTTTCTCCTCACTTGTCTATGTGCAAACATTGAATGAGAAATGGTCTTTCCAATCCACTCCATAGACTTGTAATCATAGGTTTCAAACTATTTAGAAAGCATTTCAAAAACCTAAGCTTGCTTATTTCATAATGTAAATGTTGTCATTGATGACTGTGGTCCATAATTGGGCAGGTTGATATAATTATGATTACAAATGAAAGTAGAAAAATTGGAGTATAGTGCATTGGGATTCATTTGGAAAGTTGGGGTTATATATTGCATAAATCCTTAAAGAATGTTACCTATGATAGTAAATTGTGGTACAAGTAATAAACAAAGCCTTAAAGATCCTTTATATCTAAGGTTGTTAATCCATACGTTAGTAATGAATTCATGGAGGCAACCTTCTCATGTGATAACGCAATAATGGGCATCAAGACAAGAAATGGCTAACATGGATAAAAGATTATATGTACAGTGATGTAAACAATACATTAAAGGAGCAACAATGGAAGGAAGTTATGCAACAATTTAATATTCCATGATACATATTTCATAATGGTTATTAACAGTCTAATATGCAAGAGTTGACTTAAGAAGAATTGATTACTTCGGTAGTGATTATGATAGTGCTTTGAAGACAAACAACAATTATAAAAAATGGTTGACTTTCTCTGGAACACACAACAAATTCATTAAGATAGGAATCATGTTGAAGGATCATATAAAGGAAGGCTACAACTTAAAACACAGAAAGATCAACAATTTTATTAAGAAGAGTGGATTAAAATACGAAGATTAATATGTAACAAGTTTAGTTGGAAATATTAAATATGTATAGTGCATAAGATGAAAACAAATTTAGACAAAACCATTAAAGACAAATTAGGGATGAGACAAAAGCCAAATAAGACAAGGTTTGTCTTATTTAAGGCAATGATTCATATTTAAAAGGTTGTTAGTTAATAAACAGAATGCAACAATTATATTTTATAATCAAGGCAGTGCGAAAGACTTATTATGCAAGCACTTACTTTAATAGTTAATGAAAGAGTATATTTAAGTTTATGGAAAAGATGTCTATGAAAGGGTGTGATCTCATGTTTTGTTAAAGAAGTAACTCTTCCTTAAATGGTTTGATACCTTAAACGAATGGTCTAAGAGTTTATGGAAAGATAGATTAATATAGGACTTATGAAAGGAAACAAAATTTGCAGATAACAATTAAATAAGTAGGGTAGTTTATGGTATTTATTAGTAATGTCTTTTCATAAGGTGCGGTTTAGAAAATATGGCTTAAATGAAGGGATGCAATTAAAATGAGAAGTTATGTCTCTTCTATTCAAAAGGGTATGATCCTATGATATAAAGAGAGATATATACAAAGAGAGAGATTGGGAATGGTGGAGAATAGTATTTGTTGGGTGTGGAGAAATATAAAAAGGCAGATTATTCAAGGAGAATAAATATGACTCAATAAAGAAAATAAAATGAAATATGCGGGAGATATCAATTAAATAAAGAAGTTATGAAAAGGCATGTCTTGTAGATAAAAGACATAGTTTGAAGGTATATAAGAAAGATTCAAATTACTTGTGAATGAAGAGTGTGTTCTACAATGTAATGCAAATTTGATAAGAAGAACATGAAAAGATAAGAGTGCAGGTTTGATGAGAAGGATAAATGAGTTTTATACTAGATTTCTATGAGGAGTTAGAGATCATTTCATAGCAGAATTGAATATCAAGTTGAGTGGAAGAATTATAGCAAAAGTTGTGAAGAACGGGATCATCCATCATCTATTAAAAGGTGAAATTTGAATGAGGGGTTGGTGCCTCTAGTGAGATGGTGTTGACAAATTAGAATCAAGGATTGGTGTCTCTAGTGGGAAAGTGTTTCACAAACAAAATGAGGGGTTGGTGCATCTAGTGGATTAATACATACGAATTTATAAAATAAGTTTCTATATATAAGGAAGCTATTTTACTATGGCTTACTCTCGCAAGGATTTTCACATATATATCTTGTGTTCTATTGTGTTCATAATAGTTAGATCATGTGAAAGTTAGTATGCAATGAATATGTTTTGAGATAAAGTTATATTCTTATAATATTAAGTTGAAAAAGTAAAAGGTTGTTATACTGATTCACCCCCCTCCCTCCCCTCTCACTATAGTCGTGTTCTCAACAACCAATATTTTTTTTCTTTTTGGAAAGATATGAATTCTACACTTTTTGTATGCTCATTGATCAAATTTTTCTTTATATAGGAAAAATTAATCATCATTTCTAATCCTCATTTGAATATTCAAATTGAGGCCAACAATTTGATACTAAAAGTTACATGTGTCTATGATTTTCTTGAGGCAATGCTCCTTGCACGATAGTTAGGGATCCCCCAACTTTCCTCCCAGCACTTGTGCTCATTCTTTTCCATGGGACCCAAGATGAGTACATAATAATAGCTTGTGATGGCATTCCAAAAGTCATATTTTTTGGTCTCTACCTCCTTAGGTAGGTTGTATTGGCTAGTCTCTTTCTCCCTAGCCTAGTTGCCCCTCATATGCATCTACTCAATAGCATAGATGGTAGCCTCCTCTTGGGAAATATGAGAAGTTTACTCACTTTACATTAGTTTATTTTCCTCATCATGAGATTATGCATCCACAAGAAATTGAAGATGAACAATCTATTGAAAAATATCTAGTTTAGGTAAGCATTGAAAAATGTTAGAATTGACAAAGCAAAAAAGTGCTCTACCTTTATGCATTGTGATGAATATTTTGTGTTATGTACTCTTTATATTTTGAATCTAGATAATATGCTACAATACATTAGAAATATCTAAGAAAAATAAGCAAGACTTCATATTTATCGAAGGTCAAAATTACCATCACAACGTAGATCCTCATATTTGTTCCCTTAAACATATGTGCACTTGTACTATTGCAGCTGATTTTCATAAACTACATGTCATTATATTTCAAAGTTGTAAGGAAGTTAAGTAGCGAAACAAATTCCTATACTAACCTTGAGAGGAGGGTAATGCAAAACTTTTACCAATCGTTACAATAGTTACATAAACTTAACAGAAATAAGCATAATATCATGCATACCACAACACAACAACACAATGATTTATGTGGGAAAACCCTTTCGGGAGAAAAAACCCACACTCCAAAAGTGACTCAATATATTATTCAACAATCAATAACATATTACAATATGCTTGTAGAGAAAGTTCTTCACAGGAGTACCACTAATCAAAGACTTAGAGGTAACTCAATAGCCATAAGACTCTTACACACAACCTCTATCTCACACACCTCATATACAGGAGATACAATACAAGAAAGTGTAGACATCTAAAAATGGTCAACACTTGTGGAGTCATACTTTAACATTTGCACATTGCCTTATTTTAGGGTTTTTGCATCGCATTAACATTTCTTCTATGTTGCGCACTTGGTCTTTATCATTTGCGAGCATCGAGTCCTTCTTCTGCATTCCTCATTTTTCTCGCTTTTGAATTAGGTCTTATCGATAGCAATCTTCAGTCATGATTTTGGTCGATCTTGTCAATCTCATCATTTTGCGATCGATTCGTAATCGATCCTTGTTCTTGTCAATCTTGTCATTTTGCGATCGATTCGTAATCAATCCTTGTCCTTGTCAATCTTGTCATTTTGCGATCGATTCATCATTGATCCTTGTCCTTTTCAATCATGTCAATTTGGATCAGTTAGTCATTGTTCCTCGTCAATTGGCGCCTATCAATTTGATCTCCTTGTCAATCTTGGTCAATTTGTCATTGATTTTTGTCAACCAATTTTAATCATTTATCAACATTGGTCCTTTGTCAGTCAGAATCATGATCGAACCTACATTAATTTCTTGTTGTCGTGACCTAATTCCTTGTCCTCTTATTTCTAGGGTTTTATGATTTGTTCATTTAATCCTTTTCTTATTCTTTGTGGGTTAAATAAATCTATTTATTTAGTCCTAGTTCTCTTTCATGAATTAATTAATGGATGAAAACCTATTAATTAATTCACCTAATTTCTATTTCATCATTTCTAATTTTCCTAATTCCTAATTTCCACCTCATTTTCTAATTTGCTAAATTCAATTTCCACCTAATCAATTCCTATCTAGTCTCTCCCTATTTTTGTGCTTCGGTGGAAGCATGAATTTCTCATGCGTCATACCAATGGCATAGCAAGATGTCATAGGCTTTTAGTCCTCTAACCTTTGCATTGGAAATATGTCATAATTCATGACATAGAAGGTGTCATAACCTTCTTCCTTCAACTCAATTTTGCCATTTTTGAAATCAATTGCCTCTAATATCAATTTCATGCTAATCTTGTCCTCTCTCCAATCTGTCTATAAATTGGATGAGTTTCTTCAATCAAAGGAGATCAATCAACCACGCTTCTAGTATCCTCGCGCTATCAAAATCAATCTTGCTTCATGCTTTTGCACTTGTAGGAGAGATCCACACAAATCCGCTATTTGGAGGAGAAAGGAGAACAATGGAGGTCAAATTGAAAGAGGCATTGGTGATGGATTTTCATTTATTTTGAGTGTCTTATTTTCAATTCTTCTATTGATTGTAATTAAGATTTATTTCATTGCAATTTGGCTTTGTGGTTAGCTAATATCTATTTGCTTTGATGTTAATCGAATTCCTGATTTACAGAAACCATCAAACAATATTACAAAACCATGGGCTAACACCACCCAATAAAGTAGAGCCAACCTTATCTCCATTCTAGATGCCCTATGATGTCATTGATTTGATTGATGACAAACTGAGAGTCTCCAAAGACCCGTAGCTGTGTAATGTTTCATTTGATGGCCATTTTGATTCTTGTGACCAAAGCTTCATATTTGGTTGTGTTATTGGTGCATGGAAAGCTTAATTTGTATGATTTTGGAATTGTATGACCTTGTGGTGTGATGAATAGAATGCCTGCTCCTGGACTGATATTAAGGTGATGTATTATAAGATCTGGATCTAACCCTGGAATGTCTGCATATGACCACCTTTTTGATTTGCCTCCTTTTGAGGAGCTCCAAATATTTTTTCCTTTCTAGTTCTGATAGAGAAGTTGCTAGATATAGATCAGTTGTGCCAATGTTAACTGCCCATGTTGGTTCTATCAAGATAGACGATCTCTCTTGATAGTATTTAGGTAAGGTGTCAAATCTCCCATCTTCCGGCGCCTTGAGGAGGTTTTCACTGTTAGATGCATCCTTTATTTTTACTTTTTCACTGTCTAATGTTGCCAATAAATGGTTTTCAATAGTAGACCTGATATTATTTTCTTTATTTTCACTTTTGTGACTAGGAGATTTGGCACCCACTTGACTTGAAGATATGTTAGCAAAATCCCTGGTGGAAGTTGTTGTGGATTTGATTATATTAAGATATAAGGATATGGGATGGTCATTAGGAAAGGTATCAATGGTAGTATGTCTTCCATTTTCCCAGTCCATAAATTCAAGATGGATTAAGGGTAAAGGATCTTCAAGTTGAATTGTTTCAAAGATATTAGGGGTTATGATAGAGATGTCAGAGCTTTCAATATGCAGTTCAATATCTAGAATGATACTCTCATCAGAAAAAACTTTCACAAGTAGCTCCTTATTGTCCTCAATTAAGTCCAATTCAGCCGAATGTGATTCTATTTCAAGTGGGCTAGTTCCTAATGTTTGTCTTCCATATGCATGAACTACATCAACATCTACATCTTCTTCTTCCCTTTCAATCGCAAGTTGCTCTTGTTTGTTATCATGTTCATCTTGTTATTGGCTAGAAGATGTGTCCTCTGGTAGAGTAACTTGTCCATACTCTAAGCCTGATTTTTCTGTAGCCTTTTGAGTATGACGTTGTATAGGTTCAGAGATACCTTCTTTTCTTTTCTTTGTCTGTAGCAAATCTTTGTCTTCTGTTTCCTCTGATAATGTCCCAACACTGATAAATGCTCCATCAAATATAGGAAGATTTTTCACAATGGGTTGTTGTTTAGAGTTTGATGGTTTTTCATAAGACTTAGGAGAAAGTGGTATCTATGATAGTGAATATTCTCTGTTCCCTAGATCTCTTAGTTGTATTTTTTTTTCCATGCTTGAAAAAATTAAGGCAAATGATTGTTCCTTGGATTGTGTGCTTGAAGATGATGCCTCTCTGTTATGTGGAACAATAACCTCTAGGGCCGGTTTCAGATTACTATAGTACTGTAATGGATTTGAATCTATTGAGATTGTGATTTCCTACCCATTGTATGGAAATTTCAGGCACTGATTATATGTTGATGGAATAGCTTGTATGTCATGTATCCAGGGTCTTACCAAGAGTATTTTGTATGGTAAGTCCAAGTCTAGAACTTGGCATGCTATGTCTTTCTACAAAGGTCCAACTCTGATGGGTAATACCACAATCCCTTTAGAGGAATGCTCTTCTTCATCATATGCTTTGAATGTGATATTTTTTCCTGGGATCAACTGAGTCTTTAGAATAACCTAAAGCACAGACAAGACTCAATGAGAAAATGTTTAAGCCAAATCCCCCATCTATTAGGACACGTTTAACGAGCATTCTATGAATGAGGACTTCAATTTGCAAGGGAGTGTTATGGGGATGTTGCAAGGAATCAATGCTTGGACATGAAGTAGATGGGCTTTGAATATGATCCTCTAAAATAGGTTTGATGGTCATTATGGATATCCTTTGGGGAACTTCATCCTTGGATGTATTGTTGGTGAGGATGCTATGGAAGGTTCTTGCAAGTTTTCAAGAGGTGTAAGAATAAATGCCTTTGGAGAGTCAATTTTATTATGGGGGATGAGCCATTTCTAGACATAGGTGCACAATTTTGATCTTCCTCGGCAAAATTCCTTAGGGATCTCTTTAAGAGTTCCATAAAAGAGCTACCTTTATTTGGAGATGAATTTGAATCCTTATGAGGTTCTGACATAGTTGGCTATTGATTTTGGACTTGTTTGATTTCTCTGATATGTTGACATGTTATGTCTTCTTCTTCTTGTATTTTGCTTTGGTATTCCATGTTGCTATGATCTTCAGCTATTTCAAATGTTTCGATTTCCATTTCTACGATCTTTTGTCTCTACGCTCTAGTTAAAATAGGCATACACGTGTGTTGAATATTGTGCAAGGATTCGATTGTCTAGAAGGTGTTTTGATAAATGACCAACTGTCAATGTAGATATGATAGAGTGATATGACATGAAAAGAAAATTCAAGTGTTTGAAAGTTTGCAAGTTTTTCGATCTTCAGTTTTTAGAGTGCAATGATGTTGGCATATGTGCAGAGTTTGATGACATGATGGTGTATGTTGTCATTGATGTCAATATGCTGAAGTATGAACCGATATGTTGAAGTAAGCAAACTGGCAAGTGAACCGGTATGATGGTATGAACCGGTATAGGCAAAAAGTGAACCGGTATGTTGGAATGTGAACTAGTATATGCAAAGTTTGTATCGGGGTTTCATTTGATATGACTACTGGTTGGTAGTCTTAGCTTCAGGGTTTCTGGTTGATGCATTCCAGGTCTGTGTGATTCGACCAACGACATCCTGTGATGAGTTAGAATTGAAATAAAGATTAGATCGTGTTTCCACGTCAGTCTTGTGCACATGAAGGATCTTCTTGAGGATCTTACATGAAGAAGATTGATTCTATCCACCTCGGGAATGAGCAAAATCTTAGTAAACGGTGGAGAGCGCGTGATGGGTTATCAGCTTCCAGAAGCAGTGAAGAACGGACGATGGAGAACGTCTTGAGATTTGTTTAGGATTATTTTACCCTATGTAATGTGTTTAAACAGTTAGGATTGGACTGACTGTATTGGAAACTAGATGCTTAGGGTTTTAGGTATTGGCCATCGACCTAATTGTTGTCTATAAGGTCGATGATGATTTTCATTTGAGTTTGATGGAAAATGATTGTATGTGAGGTGATTCTTGCTAGACCAGAGAAGTGAGTAGATACCTGCAGAGTGTAATTGCAAAGGAAAAGGAACTGAAGTGGATCTGCCTTGGCATTAAGTGTTGTTATCAGATCAGTGTATTACCTGTTGACTTCTAACCATTTCAGCAGTTGGAAAATCCCTTTACTGGGTAGCTTTAATAGGCTTTATGTAAAACCTCTAACAGGGTTTTAACCTCTAACTGGGTATTTAGCCATCCCTTAACCAGGTGATCCCTAGCAAGATCGGTTCCTAGAAGAACCAGTTGTAAAGTCTTTAACCGGACTTGGCTCCTAACAGAGCGAACTTCAGAAGAGTTCAAGAACAACTTGTTGGTATTCATCCCCATTGTGGTTTTTCCCTGTTGGGTTTCCACGTGAAAAATCAGTGTGTTATGTGTGATGCTTTTTCATGTGATGTTTTAGTGTTTTCTATTAAGCGGTAATGTAAGCTGATCCAGTGGTCATTATATTTATGATGTATTGCTTGTTTAAGCATATGGGTGAAGTGGAAATGAGATATTAGGTTTTGTGAAGATCTAAGTGTTACTAGTTTATGTCTTTTATAGTCATACTATGTTTTATCGGTAGTGCCTTGATTTAGACTGGTGATGTTGTTTACCAGTTAGTGTAGTCTTTGCAGTTTAAGTTGTTGAAGAAGTTTTTGTCCTTACTGATTCACCCCCCCCTCTCAGTATCTATTGAGTATTTACTATTCATCATTATTCATCAATTGGTATCAAAGCGTCCTTCAGGGCCTCTGTGTTATAAGCTTAACCACTTGAGGAAAAGATCCCATTCTAATGATGAAGAGGGAAGGTCCTAAGTTCAACAGAGATAAATTTAAGAAATGGAAGGACAAAATGAAGATCTACATTAAAAGCATGGGTGCTCAACACTAGAACTATGTTGAGAATACTTATGTTGTCCCTACCGGTACTCTCACTGATGATCAAAGAAGAGAAATTCAGGAGAATGGGCAAGTCATGGAAGCTCTTATCAATAGTCTATCTGATATTGAGTTTATAGATGTTCAAGACAAAGACAATCCCAAAGATGTATGGGATACTCTGGAGTCTATCTATGGCGGTGATGAGCATGTGAAGCAAGCTAAGGAAGAGAGACTTAGGGGAAAATTTGAAGACATGCAGATGGTTGAAGGAGAGACCATTCAACAATATGGGATAAGAATTAAAACTATTGTTGGATACATCAAGAGTGCAGGAGGTACAATGGATGATTCCATCATTGTTAGCAAAGTTTTGAGAACCTTATTATCGGTCTATGCAATAAGGGTTGTTGCTATTCAAGAGTTGAGATCGATTGACAAGACAAAGGTATCCCTTGATTCTATCATTGCTAAGTTGACCGCATATGAGCTAAATAGTTATGATGGCAGTGTTTAGAAGATTGAATCAACCTTTAGAGCATCTATTGCACTATCTAGAAAGGGAAAAGTGGTTAGTACTAGTTGTGAACCCAGACAAAGTAGAGATATGGATGACAAGGAGATCCTGATGGAGTTTGAAGCTCTTCTTGCCAGGAGACTTCCTAAGGGAATTGGAAAATACAGAGGTAAGCTCCCTTTGAAATGTTTTTCTTGTAATAGGATAGGACACATTGATATAAACTGTCCCAATAGTGATAATGAGGACAAACTGGAGAAGTTTAAAAAGTTCAAAGGAGGAAATAGGAGAAACCGTCTTGTTGCAGTTGATGAAGGTGTCACTGATGATGAATTAGAAGATGAAGAAAGCGAAGAAATAGTGTTTGTAGCCGTTAAGGAAGATGTGTTGGACAAGAAGGCTCTTGTCTCCCGCCTTGATAATTCTAATGAGTGGATTATTGATAGTGGTTGTTCTCACCACATGACTGGTGACCGGAGAAAATTTCTGTCTCTAGAAGAGTATGATGGAGGTGTAGTCCAGTTTGGTAATGATGCACCATGTATGGCAAAAGGAAAAGGATCCATCTCTCTAAATGGAAAAAGAAGTACTGAGAATGTGTATTGGGTAGAAGGTCTCAGGAATAACCTTTTGAGTGTTGCCCAGCTGAATGATAAAGGACTCACTCTGGAATTCAAAGATGGAGTGTGCAAAATAAAAGGAAAGAGTGGTGAACTGATGGCCACCAGTATGCAAACCAAAGGTAACTTATTTAAGTTAAATACAAATATCAGTCAATGTCTAATGGCTAAGTTTGATGACAGTTGGATATGGTATAGGAGACTCTGCCATGTAAATTTTGATAACATTGTGAAGAATAGTAAGATTAAGGCAGTTAGAGGATTGCCTGTGCTAAACAAACCAGAGAATCCTTTGTGCAGAGAATGTCAACTGGGGAAAATGTCTTCCTCAACCTTCAAAGGTAAATATTTCACAATAGATAATTTACTTGATCTTGTGCATACTGATTTGTGTGGTCCTATGAAAACTAGGATAGGCACTTTATGATTCTTACTAATGATTTCTCAAGAATGATGTGGGTCACATTCTTGAAAGACAAGTCTAAAGCTTTTGGAAAGTTTAAAGCCTTCAAAGCACTAGTTGAAAAGGAAAGCGGTAAGAGGATTAAATGCCTTAGAACTGACCAAGGAGGTGAGTTCATCTCTGGTGAATTCAATAAGTATTGTGAAGGGAAAGACATCAAGAGTCAACTGTCTGCCCCCCAGACTCCACAACAGAATGGCCTAGCAGAAAGGAACAACAGAAGCAGCCAGAACGATGTTGATTCAAGGTAAGGTTGCTCACACTTTTTGGAGAGAAGCAGTGAGCACTGTAGTCTACACTATGAACCAGGTACTCATGAAGAAAGGTAAGAACAAAACTCCTTATGAGTATTGGACTGGTAAAACTCTAGTAGTAAGCTACTTTGGAGTGTTTGGTAGCAAGTGTTATATCAAAAGAAGTGAATACCAGAGCAAGTTTGATGCAAAATGTGATGAGGGAATATTTCTAGGGTACTCCACCAAGAGAAAAGCTCTCAAGTGTTTTAATAATAGGACTCAGAGAATTGTTGAAAGTAGCAATGTCAAAGTCGATGAAACCTCTGAGAAACCTGAGGAAACCAGCATCGAGTGAGCGATAGATGAACCAGATGTAACCTTCTGGGAATCGGTTGCAAAACAACGAAGTACATGTAATAGTGCTCCTACACCAGTAGATGCTGATGAAGATGTGGAAGAAGAAGAAAAGCAAGAGGAATCAGTTAAGATCATTCCTAGGTATGTAAAGCTGCATCATGATCCAAAGCAGATCATAGGGGATAAGGATGCAAGAATACTTACAAGAAGAAAGGTCAGAGAGAATTCTTGCATGATTTTTGAATTTGAGCCCAAAACATTTAAAGAGGCACACAAAGATGAATACTAGATTAAGGCTATGGAAGAGGAACTTGACCAGATAGAAAAGAATGGTACATGGTCTTTGGTACCCAGATGTAAGCACAAAAATGTTATTGGCACCAAATGGGTTTTTAGAAACAAGCTGAATGAAGATGGCACAATGGCAAGAAATAAGGATATGCTCAAGAAGAAGGAGAAGACTATGGAGAAACCTTTTCTCCAGTAGCTAGATTGGAAGGAGTTTGAATGCTACTTGCATATGCAGCCTTCAAGAGATTCAAAGTGTATCAGATGGATGTAAAATATGCATTCCTGAATGGAATACTTGAAGAGGAAGTGTATATAGAGCAACCAGATGGGTTTTCCCTATCAACAAATAGTGACATGGTGTGTAGCCTACATAAAGCCTTGTATGGATTGAAGCAAGCACCTAAAGCATGGTATGAACGTTTACACTCCCATCTTGTGAAGATAGAAATATCTATCTGAAGTCAAAAGGAGATCATACTCTGATCTGTGAAGTGTTTGTTGATGACATAATTTTTGGTGGAGATGACAAGATGAGCCATGCGTTTGCAGATGAAATGAAGAAGGAATTTGAGTTGTCACTAATTGTTGAGATTAAGTTCTTCATTGGACTATAGATTCAACAAATGAAAGATGGTATCTTTATCACTCAGTCCAAGTATGCCAAAGAGGTGTTGAAGACCTTTGGCATGGAAGACAGTAAACCGGTTGGTACACTGATGATGGCTGGTTGTAAATTGTCAAAAGAAGATGACTCAGCGTTGGTGAATGAGAAGGAATACTGATCAACGATTGGTAAGTTGCACTATGTAGTACACAACAGACCAAACATTGCACATGCAGTGGGCATTCCTGCATGTTCCAGAAAATTCCAAGAGAATCCCACTTGGTAGCAGTCAAGCGGACTCTTAGATATCTAAAGGGAACTATAGATTATGGATTGTGGTATCCATACAGTAATGATTTCAATCTCAAAGTGTTTACCGATGCCGATTGGGCTAGTAATGTGGACGACCGGAAGAGCACAACCGGTGGTGCATTCTTTCTCAGTGGTAGACTTGTCTCATGGATGAGCAAGAAGCAGAGTTGTATCTTTTAGTCCACAATAGAAGAAGAATACGCAACAACATTTATGAACTACACTCAGACAATTTGGATGAAGCATGTATTAAGTGGTTTCAAAGTCCCTGTATCTGAACCGGTGAGTATATTTTGTGATAACACAAGTGCAATTAATATTTCCAAGAATCTAGTATTGCATGCTAGAACCAAGAACTTCGAGCTCAAGTATCATTTCTTGAGGGAGAAATTCTAGAACAAAGAGGTTGTATTGGAACATGTTTCCAATAAAGAGCAGTTAGCAGATATATTCACCAAGCCTTTGTCGAAGGCTACATTTACCTATTTAAGAGGTGAATTAGGGGTGATGCCCCTTCAAGAGGTGAACTAAAGGTATGTGCTCCACATCAGTTAGGTATTGCATTGTCAAATCTTTTCAAGATTGATGTGTTGAAGGATGCTACTCCTCAGGGGGAGCAACATAGTAGATCATGGATGTTTTATGCCTTCAGTTGAGAATTGTTGTCAAAGGGGGAGAAGATGTGAAGAAGAGAAGATATCTGTAGTATTGAAGACATATAATATGGAAGAAGATGTAGAGACATCTTTGTGTATTGCCATCAATGCCAAAGGGGGTGATTGTTGGCATATGTGCAGAGTTTGATGACATGATGGTGTATGTTGTCATTGATGTCAATATGTTGAACTATGAACTAATATGTCAAAGTAAGAAAACTGACAAGTGAATTAGTATGATGGTATGAACCGATATATGCAAAAAGTGAACCAATATGTTGGAATGTGAACCGGTAAATGCAAAGTTTGTATCAGGGTTTCATTTGATATGACTACTGGTTGGTAGTCTCAGCTTCAAGGTTTTTGGTTGATGCATTCCAAGTCTGTGTGATTCGACCGATGAAATCCTATGATGAGTTAGCATTGAAATGAAGATTAGATTGCGTTGCCACATCAGCCTTTTGTGCGTGAAGGATCTTCTTGAGGATCTTGCATGAAGAAGATTGATTCTATCCACCTCGGGAATGAGCAAAATCTTAGTAAACGGTGGAGAGCACGTGATGGGTTATCAACTTCCAGAAGCAGTGAAGAACAGATGATGGAGAACGTCTTGAGATTTGTTCAGGATTGTTTTACCCTATGTAATATGTTTAAACGGTCAGGATTGGATCGACTATATTGTAAACCTAGATGCTTAGGGTTTTAGGTTTTGGCCATCGACCTAATTGTTGTCTATAAGGTCGATGATGATTTTCATTTGAGTTTGTTGGCAAATGATTGTATGTAAGGTGATTCTTGCCAGACCAGAGAAGTGAGTAGATACCTGCATAGTGTAATTGCAGAGGAAAAGGAACTGAAGTGGATCTGCCTTGGCATTAAGTGATGTTATCAAATCAGTGTATTACTTGTTGACTTCTAACCATTTCAGTAGTTGGAAAATCCCTTTATCGAGTAGGTTTAATAGGATTTTTGTAAAACCTTTAACAAGGTTTTAACCTCTAACTGGGTATTTAGCCATCCCTTAATTGGGTGATCCCTAGCAGGATCGGTTCCTAGCAGAACTAGTTGTAAAGTCTTTAACCGAACTTGGATCCTAACAGAGCGAACTTCAGAAGAGTTCAAGAAAAACTTGTGGGTATTCATGCCCGCTGTAGTTTTTTCCAGTTGGGTTTCCATGTGAAAAATCAATGTGTTATGTGTGATGCTTTTTCATGTGATGTTTTAGAGTTTTCTGTTAAGCGGCAATGCAAGCTGATTCAGTGGTCATTATATTTCTGATGTATTACTTGTTTAAGCATATGGGTGAAGTGGAAATGAGATATTAGGTTTTGTGAAGATCTAAGTGTTACCAATTTATGTCTTTTACAATCATACTATGTTTTACCAGTAGTGCCTTGATTTAGATCGATGATGTTGTTTACCAGTTAGTGTGGTCTTTGCAATTTAAGTTGTTGAAGAAGTTTTTGTCCATACTGATTCACCCCCCGTCTCAGTATCTATTGAGTATTTACTATTCATCATTATTTATCAAATGATGATGATTTTGATAAAACCAATTCCAATAGGAATGATATATTCTACGATGTGGGACAAGGTTATGCTTGCCAAACGTTGTAGTTTTGTGATAGAGGATGATAGATCCTGATGAGAAACTATGTTTTAAGTGACCAGTTTATCAAAGAGGGTGATAATGCACTTTGAGATGTTTAGATATTGAACTTGTTGAAGGTATATACTTGAAAATCTTGGGGTGTCTAGTTCTAGAATCCAATTTGACAGAAGATAACTTGACCAAGCGAACCAAGAAAAAAATATAAGAAGAGAATGACAGATATCAGGTGTTTATGCTCACTATAAATTGACCAAGCAAACATGATAGATCTGAAAAAGACATGCAAGAAGACAACTTTGGACTAACAGAGATTGAAATTCATACAACAGTTTAGATAGTCCCAGACAAAAATTTAGATAGATCCATACGATAAACTAGAAATCTCACACAACAAAGGCCTAAACTTGTATGACACTTACCACAGAACCAGATGACAAAAGATAACAAAAAAGGTTCTGCTAAACTAACTTGTACGAGAATTCCCACAAAACCAGATGATAAACTAGATTTCTCATACGACAAACTAGAAAGCTTGTATGACTGAGGACAAAATAGAGACAAAAATCTTATTTGGATAGATTTTTGATCAATGAAGTTTGATATTTTGATTCTATTTTTCAGTTTTAGATGTCTGATTTTCTGTTTTAGGGATGAAAACACAACAAACACCTGATATGATAAGTGACCTCAAGCACAACATGATAAATCCTAAGGAAGTTGGCTGAGAGAGAAAACCTTTGTTTGCAAACTTAGGTACACACCCAATAGCTAATCAGAATACAACTGTTGAGTCTCACGCAATGGATTCTCAACACAATATTATTTGACTCCAAATGCTAATGGGGGCACGATATGGCAAGTGTCTTGGGAGAGTTTATCTCTCTTGCATAAAGATTATCCCCCTTTCGGAGGTGAATCGGGTAGCTTCTATCTTAGGGTTCATAGTAAGGGTTTCTGTTTGAAATTACCCCTTGCAGTAGTGCAAGCGCAATTGAGGCCTATAGCCCAACAAGGTACCAAAACAAGAAGTAGTCACACAAGCATGATTGAGACCACGAGGCCCTACTAAATGTATGATACGAGAGATCTCAAAAGAGAAAACTCAAATAACCCCATCCTCCGAGACTTTAATCCCGAGAGGCCTATTTTTTAGAGTGAGACAGAAAGCTTAGGTCTAGTTGTACTCACTTGGGTCATTCTCACAGGGTGATTACTTTTTCCCACTGTGACAGGCCTGCTAAAGGTAATCAAATCTCAAACATAGAAGCGCTTCAAGGGTCAGGATTTATGATTGTCCAAATGGTCAAGAACATACTCTCCTACCTTTTAGACAACTTCTCAAGCATAGAAAACAAGATGTTCATTTACCATTAGCAAAATAAGTGTGCTTAGAAAATTTAAGAATACACAAAGTCTTATTGATTTTCCTTAGGCAACCTGCAAAATAGATGCGTTGATAGTCATATTGTTTTAATGAAATGAAGTTTTGGCAAGCGTAATCTTCGATAATCATCCTACAAAAACCAGTTAGGCTGCTAGAAAAATCACAAACAGACCAGGGTTAGCATTAGTAATAGCCAAATTGAAGCATAAAAACCGTAAAATGCAATCTCTTTTGAAAACATAGAAGAAGAAATTTGTATGAGTATTCTCACTTGCTCGTACGATTATTCTCACATACCCATACGTGTGCACAAAGAAAATCGTATGGTACTATAAAAGTACTATTGTGAGTTCTGAAACAGGCTCGACTAGAAACCCGTGAGATTGAAGATTTGATGATGAGAGAGGCCAAGAAATTAGATTTCTGGCCCCACGGTGGGCGCCAAAATGTTGTGTGTGTGAAGTAGGGTACCTACAGCTACAACACAAACACTCAATAGATCATTACAAGCATGGTTAGAAAATTGAAATCAAATGAAAGATAAACCATGACAAAGCGACCTATCACCTCCTAAGAGATGCAAGTATGAATTTTCTCTCAGAGCTAGATGAGCATACCCAGTGACTTGACTACACCTAGATGGAGGATTTAAAAGGATATGATATGAAAGCTAGATGAGATTGATTATGCTAGATTGATCCAAGATGATAATTAAGCTAATGATATGCATGATTAAGCTATGATGATGATGTAATTAAGCTAGAATAGAGATTAATTAAGCTACATGATTCAACAATTGTGCTAGAAAATGATCAAATTAAGCTAGATCTAAATACAATTGCCTATAATAACAATTGTTAAATGATATTCTAGAATGGATATGCGTATAGTAAAAATGCCTAAATTGATATGAGATGGGATCCTTTGTGCTCCAAAATGGGGGATATTTATAGGATTTCCAAGGCCAGGGGTGAGGTGGTAGGATCAATGGTCAAGATTGAGTCTGAAGATATCAAGGGTCAAATTGGAGGAGGTTGAAGAAGAGGTAGGAGGGAGGGACACTTGTCATCTCTGTGGTGACAATTATCAAGGAGCCTTGCTCATAAGAGGGCAAGTGTCCGAGAGAGACATGTGGCCAAAGTACCATGTGTCTCAAAGAGAGGACATCCAACCCATAGGAGGTTAGGATGTGCAAGATAGGATAGGGTTAGTTAAACTCAGGGTTATGTAGAATGGGTTAGGTTAGAAGGTGGTTAGGTTAGGTGGTTAGAAGTTAGGAGGCATGTGGGTAATTTAAATTTAAAAATTCAAATAATAGGAAAAGGCTAATTAACTTTCAACAACTCATTAATTGATCTGTTTTAATTAATTAGGGGATTAGAAGGAATGAATTAAATGGGGGGAGGATTAATTAATCAAAGGGGACTATTGAAATGAACCTATTAAATAAATCCTTAGAATTATTAATATGCAGGTGAATGAGGGAATTTAATCAAATTGCTAGTGAATTCAATTAAATTGGGAATGGGGATTAATTAAATAATTGCTTATTTAATTAATTATCTTCAAACCATTTTTAGGTGTATATAGTCATTATATTACTTGAGCTAGGAAATGTTTGAACTAAGATTTCTTATTGATTGATGAATCCTTAAATAATAAAGATTTGGTGTACTATTGGTAATTGTCCTAAAGGAAAGATTTTAATTTGTCTATGTTCAAAGAAGTTTTGGATTAATGCATGCAACTTCTAGGAGTAAGTCAAGTCCAAGGGGGGAGGATGTAGTGCCTCTCCCTGATTCATCTTGCTTTTAGTACACCCATGGATCATAATGATATAGCTTGGTCTGCTTTATGATGATTTCCTGGTATCATACTATGTACTAACCCTATATCATGATTATATTGGATATGATGATGATTTTGATAATGCTTGGTTGTCATGACTGTCTTCCTACTAGATTCATGATAGGGATGATCTCATACCACTCATCACAAGCATGATATGACGTTGCGATTCTCTACCACTTTGTTGGTCATTTATGATATATTGTTGTATATGTTGTCTCGTGGTTATTGGAGGTTGCAAGATTGCAAGTACCAGACATCGACTCCACCTGGTCTCACAAGTTTGAACATGTCTTTATCCCAATGGCAAGTTGTTGGAGATGACATGAGTTCCCTCTACACACTCTAGGCTAAATTTGTCATCCTTGTCAATTGAGTATCTTGGCGTGAGTTGTCAAGTTAGTATCTTGAGATGTGGTTGTCTTGTGGTGTTGTGAGTATTTGATCATTTATTTAATTAATATTTGAGTAATATAGTGTATCAATGTTAAAATTAAATTATTATATAGTTGGATATTTAATTATTATTGATTATTATTGTTGAGGTTTAATATTTATTAATGTTATTTGATTATTGTCTATTTAGCTTTGATTTTTTGGTTTAATATTATTTATTATTTAATGTTTATTGGATATTTATTTATTATTTATTTAATGTTTAATTATTTTATTTATGGAGCTTTGGATTTATTATTTTATATAGTTGTGGCTTTATATTTAATTGGTGGCATTTATTTATATTGCCTTTGACTATTTATTTTATTGGGCTTTTGTATGTTATTATGCCCTTAGATTATTTTATTATTGGTTAATTATATTATTATTGTTTCTTTGTTACTTGTTTGGGTTATTTAAATATTATATTCTTACCTACCCTTTTATATGACTGGTTGAGAGATTAGGGTAAGTAAATAATATTATTTTATATTCTTACCTCAAATTCGGGAAGGGGGTTGGTATAGAATATAGTATATTGTAATATTTTGATTGGCTGGGTTTTGGCTATGGTTTTGAATTAATTTTTATAAATATATCTTCATGTGCATTTGTCGGGGTTGGCTTTCTGAGAAATGTTTTGCATTATTGGGATTTCTGGATTGATTCTGAAGCTTGGATCTTGGATTTGCTTTCTTGGAGTTTTTTGGAATTGGTTGCGCTTCTTCGATTTCATTTTCCCATCACTTCTATTTTTCATGGTTGGTTTGATTTTATCCTTTCTGCATTTTCAATTTTTAGGAAAAGCTTGTATTCTATGTGTCTTCTAGAAAGATTGTTGTTGGAGGTTTTGGGAGAATATTTATGAAAGTATTGCTAACAAGCTTATAATATAAAGTTTGGGGATATTATATATTGCATAATTATTTGTTGTAGAGTTGTTGTATGCATGTCTCTATGCTCTCCATGAACGGCTCTGTGACAGTTATGTGACTTTGTAGCTTTTTATATACCCTTAAGAACTTTGGTCTAAGAAATGTATAATTGAATTACCATTGATTGCTATGTATATGGGTTGATTGTTACTCTAGTTGAAGCTCTTGTTGGTCATGTCTGACTTTTGGTTTTCTATGCTCTGTTGGATTTGTAGTTGTGTTCTGAGTGAAGTAATCCTTCATGCATTGATTCTCATTTGTTATTTGTTAAACTCCCTTAATTTATTATGGATATTTCGTCCTTATTGGGTTGATTTGAGGTTGAGATTGAGCCTTGGTTAAATTCTATGTATTTATTAAATCTCATTTTCTAAGTCTTTCTAAGTGGATGCACTAATTTGGTCCACGCATTAAAAGAATTGTTATATGCGCTAGTAAAATTGGTCTATGCGCTAAAATAATTTGTCTATGCGCTAAAATAAATTGTCTATGTGCTAATCTTTCTTGTGGATGCGCTAAACTACCCCGTCAATAGTAGTTTTCACGATTTTAGCTTTTTGTGTCAATTATCTTAGGTATGTTCCTGTACTAGAGACATTTATTGGTATTTTTGGTTTTCTTAGAGCTGGTGTTGCTTAGTTTTAGTTGCTTTATTATTGTTTACTATGGAGGACTATTTATATATAGTTGAGCAATGGATAGTATTATGTTTTCTCCTGTGAATTGATATTGAGGCTCTTGGTTTCTTTATACTTTTGGCATTATGGTTTATGTATATTCGATGGATTGCATACCTTCATGTATGAAGTTGTTTCTTGTAAATGCATTGGTACAAGCTTACTTGTGTTGTTGACTATGTTTATGCTAAGGTTTTAGAACATGGTTAGGGGGAGTGGGCTTTCATGTGATGACTGGGGTTGTGAGAGATAGGTTGCTAAGAGGTTCCTAGTAAGGATGCTTAGAGTCTAGACCACCAGGGCACATGGAAATTTTTCCTTGTTTAAATAAGTGATAACATTAATAATTAATTAGATGGATTATGTAGTTAGGATTCATCTAAACAAGATAATAATGGTTGGATGTGAGCCCCAAGACTTGGTCCTAGGGAGGATATTTTAGGATAATCTTGGGAAGACCATTTTGATGGCAAACCAAACTCCCTTGATCTCTCATAGGTTGAGATGATTACACATGTATATCAAGGTTTATATTCCCCTTCTTTGTGAGGATAACATGCAATGACATGCCTATCAGGGTGTAGCTTTTCCCCTTTATGTGAGGATAGCATGTGATGACACTTCACTCCTACATGTGTCCTTGTTACTTATGCCTTGATTGTTGATATGCCTCTGGGAGTTTCTATGTTCATGATTAGCCTTGTGATGTGATATGGCTTATTGCATTTGGATGCTTCTTGTTGTGGTTCTTGAGTTGTTGACTTCTCTTTGCTTGTTAGGTGTTAGCCTAGGTCTAGAGTGTGAGTGGGACCTTGTGTTATCTCCTATCATGGGGGGTGGTTCCTTTGATTCCACATGGTTGGGTGGTTTGATGCCTTCTTCTATTGGGATATTCTTTGTTGGATTATTTTATGTGTGGACGTGGATTCTTATCTCTTTAGCTTATTGACGAGTATTGTAGCAGACGGATGTACATGATTTATATGGCATTGTAGTGTAGGTTCCATGATATCATTGTATTCATATAGTTGAGAGCTATGCTTCTTTGTGTAAAAAGGATAATGTATATGTATTGGTAGTTGATTTATTATAAAATGGTTATGTCTCTTGTAAGAGAACATATAGATGTATCATGTTGTATCTTGGATATTGATTGTTAATGAGAATAATATGATTGATTCTATTGAAGTGCACTTAGTATCATATGGATGTTTGTTGTGTAAAAGAGATGGATTAGTAATTTGGTACATCATATCAGAAATGGATCAATGTTGCTTAGATAATGAATGAGTAATTGGGGTTAGGAACATTTGGATTGGTGTTTTAAAATGAACCTAATGCGGTTTAAACGATATTTTCAATATTAGTGGTTGCATTTACGATAGATAGATTAGAAAATGATCAAATGTATATTCATGAAAAGAGTAGATAATAATTGTATTAGATTGCATTGGATATTAGAAGTGATCATGATGATATTGCTTATGGTGGTGTTATAAGTAATGATGTTGAGATACCCTAGGGAAGATAGTTAGATATTGAGTTGTGTTCATTTCTGCTTACATTATGAGATTATATGATTATGCTTTTATGCTTATTTTCATGTTGGATACATGTGTTGTATTAGATGAAGATATTTAAAAAAAAATCTCTATTTGCATGTTAGTTAACTTTATTTCTCTAGGATATTTTGGCATGCATTACAAATTATAGTGCCATGGTTTCCATGTTGTGTATAGTTTCACTACTAGTGTGTAATTAGTGTTGTGTTCAATTATTTAAAAAAAAATTATTAACTATTTTTTAGCTAATGTATCATGTGGTCCTTGACAAGGCATTATGCTAACACAAACATCGCATGTTGATGTAGACAAATGAGTCATGTTGATGACTTGACAACTCAAAATATTAAAAAGATTGTAGGTACAACTCTTGTACTTTAACCAATTAAAATATATTTTTTGAATGAAATGGGAGGAAAACCCATCATTAGCTTATTCCATCATGCTATGTATGGAATCATCCATGTATATTCAACTCAAGTTATAAAAACTTAAATGTACCTCCATGCCAAGATAGAATTATTATCATTAGATGAGAGCACATGAATAATGTTGTTGACTTAAAAGGAAATGATGATCTTTCATCGTAGTTTTTTTCATACCTATTCCCTTGTATTCATAATGACCCATGTACCATATTAATACCATAGTTAATAGTTCAATCATCCAACCATCCAATTAGATAGTCCTCCAAATATCTTGAATTCAAATAACCACTATTATAATATTCTCATTTATAGTTCAAACAAAAAAATTATGTTTGTGTCAATAATAGCTCACAATATGGGGTAAAGAAGAAGTCAAAACCAACATTTATTCACAAGTTACCCCTTACCAAAAGATTGCTAAAATATTTAGAAATATAATTTGGTTGGAATTTATGGAGAATTTCAAGGATTTTTAGGAGGAGATTATGGAGGAATTCATTAGTAATATTTGAAATGACCATACCACTATGAGAAGTGTCTACATCCTTATTTCCTATACTATCATCAGTGCCATGTTTTGACTATGAGATTAAGGTGAGAAATTTTATCTTCTCAAAATAGTGAGATTCTTGTTAGCAAAGGATATAAAAAAAAGTTTCTTTGAAGAAATCCTCACAAAGCCCTACAATAGAATGTTTAATGAAATAATATACTTATAATGAGTGGGTAGTCTAATCTAGTTTTATGGGCAATCATGAAGATTCTAACTCATCTCAAATACCTCTAGGACCTTGTAGAATATAAAATCAATCTACCACATTTAATGTTCTATAGTAGTTAACCATTTCGAATAAATATCAAAGAGAATAAATCCACCATCAAAAATTATGAACTTGTATTCCTCATTTACAATCATTTCACAAAAAATAGAGGAGAAGCCCATTGACAAGCCTTTCTAGAAGGATCAGATGTGACAAAACTAAAATTAAAATAGATAAAATAAATCCGAAGTTGAAGAGAAAGAAAATAGCTGTAAAGGAGCTAACATGGGCCTTGGGACCAAGACCAATATTAGTATCAATACCGATATCGATATGGATATCGATTTCAATATATAAATACATTACTAACCTTTTGTTGTCTTTTCACAGGCTTGATATCATACGAAGGTAACAATGGCGCTCACTCTTCCATTTTTTTCTATGCAATATTTCTAATCGGCTTAGTCTTGGATTTGGCTCATGTGTAGCATTTATTCTTTTCTATTCCTGTCAAATTGTATGGACCTGCTATTAGGTATGGCCATTGTGAATCTATATGTTCAGCCATTTCTATTTTTTGACAGACCTAGACTTTTGCTTGCAAACTTTATATTTGAATTACGGGTAAGCTCGAATTGGTGCAGGTTTCATGGAGAAGTCAGATCTGGCTTCTAACTCTATCTGTGTTAACCATCTTCACCCAAGACTAATAAAACAGATGCCATGGACAAATTCTCAGCCTCCAATCACAAGATGTTCCAAGCTCCCCAAGATGTTCCAAGCTCCCCAATCACAAGATGTTCCAAGCTCCCCAAGATGTTCCAAGCTCCCCAATCACAAGATGTTCCAAGCTCTAGTGCCCCCAAATTCCTCTAGCTTCAGTATTGGTGGTACTATCGACTGATTCCTTCTGCTCGACTTAGAGGCCAATTTTGGTTTCTTTTTGCTTGACAGTCCTGCTTTGATGTCAATTTCTCTCTTTAGGAAAGATGCTACTTGTTTTGGTTTTCAAAAATGTTTTGATCTTAAAATGATGTTAATGTATGTAATTCATCTCGTCTCCTCTGTTAGCTCGGTTCATGAGTAAATCACTGGTTGGCCTAAATGTATTTGTAACCCACTTCTCCTACAGCGCTGAGAACAAATTAACCATGCTTTCCTCTATGTAATGCTTGGCATCCTTTCTTTAATGATGGAGTATCTCTAGTCTATTTCCTTGTCCATATTACAAAAAACTTGTTCACATTTTCATCACAAATCTTAATCCTAAAATTTGCTTTCATCTACAAGTCCATTGTGTATCCACTTTTGATGAGATTATATCTTTTTGCTAAATATTTGCTCAAGATTCATAAAAAAATTAAAAAGAAAACAATAACCAAACCAATGATAAACTTCATTTTTGGGCTAAGAATAAAAAAGTGGTTAGTCAACTAATTCCAAACTTATTTAGACTACACAACAATTCTCTATATAGACAAATCCTAGTTTTCATAATGTTCAAGCACAAACATATATTGTTGTACCACAAGGACAACTAAGAGACCCAAATCATCCAAACTATAGCTACAATCCCTTGGGTGAATCTATAGAGGTGGCGGTGTTTCAAAAACTCATTCAAGCAAACCAAATAAAAATTCTATATACCATACCTTTTGATGAGAATAAACTTAAACTTACAATGTATGGTACAAATAAAATGAATATTGTAAGTACCATCACATCAAATGTCACACTACATCAAGATTCTTACAACTCAAAAATTGCATCCAATATCTCATCGATGATCGTGAGATTAAAGTAGAAGGTCACAAATACCCCTCACCTAATCATATATATATATATATATATATATATATATGATTAGGTGAGGGGTATATATATTTCCCTAAGCATGATCAAAATAGTCTATCTATGTCTAGCAATGGCTCATTCTAAAATATTGCACTCATAATATCCACAGCCATAATATATCCACCTCATATGATTCCATAATATTTCATCTCTCTTTCCAATCATTCATCCCTTAACCTTTACAAAAACAAATCACCTCTAAGGGATATCCATAATGAAAAATCATAAAATAAAAGTTAATCCAATTCTTGCTAAAAAATACTCTTTATAATCAAGAAATCCTAGATCAAACACAACAATGCACTCCATCACTAGTCAAGCCCACTCTAGAGACTCCTATTTTAAATTTATTACCACCATGCCAAATTATTGAGTCCATCTAAGAATCTCTGATCCATATTTAAACTCAAATCCCATTATTAGAATTGGATATATGTCAAGAGTACAACCCAAAGTACGAAGAAAAAAATCTAAAATGAATCACAATCAAATTACTTAAATCCAACCTATAGATGAGTGAGAACTTCAATTTCATTTAATCATTCATAAAAATAACATATCCATAGAATTTCATGATGATCTCGTCATCCCTTTCATCCCCATGGATGATTCTAAACTTAGAGTTAATCCCATCCATATCTATTAACCTCCAATTCTCAAAATGAGATACTTGATCCCTTCGAAACTTAGACAATCTTTCCCTTTTCCATCCAAAACTTATTGTCTATGTGTAAAATTCATCTAAAAAACAAGTAATCAATTAGAAGCAAAAGGGAAATCATGAATCCCTATCTAACCAAAGAATTTAACAAATAAGAAAATGTAATAACACAATCAAGCAAATAGGAATTAAAATAATCAAATCAAATCAAAACTCCCTATCCCAAGATCGCATATTGCTTCCATTGCTCTTCTCCTCTTCATGGTATGATGGCTCTTAGATATTGCGCTGGTAACCTGCAAGTGACACAAAGATTCAAAGTTCATGATTGTTGAAAATGGAGATTGGATGCTCAATTTATAGAAAATTGGAGAAGATTGATTGAGAGGTGGAACAGATTGATCAAGAGGTGGAACTCGGGTGAGCTCACATGAAAATTGATAGTTGAACTACTGATTGTAGGAGTGAAACTCAATAGATTGAATAGATTAATTGAGTCAACTAATTGAGAAAAAGCTGACTGAAGGAAGAAAAAGAATGATTGGAGGAAATAAAGAGAATGACAAAGAAAGCTTAATTTAGAAAAAGCTAACTGAAAGATGGAAATAGAAGTTGAAGAGATAAATGATTTAATTAATTAATTGATTGAATTAATTAATTTAGCATGTGCTTGCATTTAGATTTAGATTTTCAATTTAATCTTTGCATGAGATTTTAATTCAAATAATTGAATTTATTAATTCAATTTAGTATTTGAATTTATTTAGAACTTGACTTTGATTTTCAATTTGGTTTTTGAAATCATGCACATGTGATTGAATTTGGAAGAAATTAGAAGAATATGAAATTAAATGAAATTAGAATTTGGGGATTTGGAAATGGAAGAATTAATTAGCAAATTAAATATTTTAAAGAAACTATTTAATTATTTTAGAAATAGAATTTAATTAAATAATAAAGATTATTTAAATTAAAGGATAAAATCACAATTAATTAAATAATAAATATTTAATTAATATTTAGAAAAGGGTTAATGATTGAATGATGATTAGAGATAGAAATTGAATAATTAGTAATTTATTTAAATAATAAAAATTATTTAAATTGGGAAATTAATCATAATTAATTAAATAATAAATATTTAATTAATATTTAGGAAATGATTAAAATGATTAAATGATAATATAATAGGAAAATAGAATAATTAATAAGATGATGAGGAAATATGAAATTAGAAGAAATAGATTAATTAAATTAATTAAATAATAAAGATTATTTAATCAATTAGAGAAATAATTAGTACATGATCAATGAGACATTTTTAGGTGTCTACATTTGCCCCTCTTTGAGACAAAGTTGGAATGACATTGTTTCAAAGAAAACGAAAAATTCTGCCCCAGTATGCGTTGGTGATACTGCTGTATAGTGTAAATATGCCCCCTCGGAAAAGGCGGTCGGAAAATTCCAAAATTGAGACCATGTTTTCTATATCAATGTAATGAGCAAGTGTGTGAAATTTCATGCGATTTCGAAATCATTTGAGTAGGCTACGAGGTGTTTGAAGCTGGTGGGGACCACGGGCGTCGAGGTGTCAAAAAACCCTAATTTTGAGCTATAAATAGAGATTTTTAGGTTTTCATTTGCTCATTTGCAATTTGGTAATTCCTTGGTTTTCTCTGCACTTTGTGTGCTTTTATCTGAGTATTTGATCATCATGGCTGGATATAGAGCTCGATTGCACCTATCTGACCGAGTACGTTCATATCAGAGACCTCCTAGGACCGGCGGCATGGTATTTTCCCTATTTTTTTCCTGATTTATGCCTTTTTTTGCTATTTTCCAAAAAAAATTCCATGATCATTTTTGCATTGTGTCACGCAATCGTCTGTCGATGTTTATGCATTAGTGTTAACTGTACCACAAACGTTCTAAATGTTACACATGCGTTGTAAGTGTTACGCATTAGTGCTTATTGTTACGCAAGAGCTTTAAACATCACGCAAGAGTCATAATTGTACCGCATTAGTCATAACTATCATGCATTCGTTGTATGTGTAATTTTTTGTCATGTGTTTGAAAATATTTTTTGTTTTTCGGGATCCGATACTTGATATTTCGAACATTTTCTCGTTGTAGGAGAACATTGGAGTGTTATACTGCCGACAGAGAAGACCTAGTGGACTTGATCTTTGAGCTGACTTACCGGATGAGGAGATCGAGCATATCCGACAGCTTGGTCTATATCATGTTTTACATTTGCCAGAGGTTACAGCCAACAGGGCCATGATTACATCTTTGATAGAGCGGTGGCATTTCGAGACCTGTTCTTTTCATCTTTCGACTGGTGAGGCATCAATTACATTAGAGGATGTATGGCGTATACTGCGGATTCCCATTCATGGTGAGAGAGTGGTATATGACCATGATGATAGCATTGCTGGACTATGTGCACTTTTTGAGTGTGAGATTCAGGACTTGCAGATCATTGGTCGTTATGACATCCCTTGGGCCCGATTAGACTATGATGACCTGACTATTGTATTATGCGGTGTTGTCGGTGGTTTACTGATACCTGACATACGAGGTCATGGGTTTCCAGTTGGATGGGGTAGAGTGCTCCATGATATGATCGTTCATCGTCGACTATATGCTTGGGGTCCTTGTCTACTAGCCATGTTGTATTATCAGATGCATGGTATTGTGTATCTTGGATACCATTCTATCAGTTGTGGTGTTACTGTGTTCTAGACATGGGCATGGGAGCACATTTCTATTTCTAGGCCTATCATTCATGTAGATTTGCAGCCAGGTGAGCTTTATGCTTTCAGGTATACAATAGGTATCAGACACAGAGGCTCAGGGAACACCTTGTACTAGAGACATCAGTTTGACATATTGCAGCATTTTATTTGGAGACCATACTTAGATTGCCCCGGTTGGCCTGATGATGTAGTGCACTTGTCTTTCTGCCGACAACAGAGATATCTTATTGGTAGGACCTTTGAGACCTAGTGGATTATCGAGATGTATCTTCCAGGGCGGGTTCTGAGACAGTTCGGTGAGGTACAGGTGACACCAGTGGTTACTGCATATTTTGCTCGTGTATCACGGGAGGTATCTGATTGGGGTGTGTGCATACAACCACATGTTGCTTCTGTTGAGTTTGATTCTCTGCAGCCATTACTCTGGGGTTGGGGTAGAGGTGCAACAGATCCAGGGATGATGACGGAGTATGATGCGTGGTTTGCTAGGCACGGGCCAGTGCCTTTGACTGATCCTGCTGTTCCGATTATAGCATAGCAGATTCACCATCCTAGATAATGGTTGAGGATAGAGGTAGGGGAGAGAGATGGAGGAGGAGGAGAGGGTGGAGATAAGGGAGGAGATGGTGGAGATGAGGGAGGAGACGATGGAGGAGATGAGGGAGATGAGGATGTAGACATTGGTGGAGACATCGAGTCTATTAGCAGTGAGGATAGCGATGATTCTTCTGAGTCATCGAGTAGTGAGAGTGGAGGTGATGAAAAGGATATACCAGAGTTAGAGGATGTGCCTGGTGTAGAGGGTGGGATAGGACAGGTTGGTGAGGAGGATGAGCTGCAGACTCTTAGAGCGTGGGTCCAGAGTTTGGAGGATGAGGTCACTAGATGAGATATCGAGCGAGAGACTTATCCTGCAGATTATGGTGCCCTTGAGGTTGAGAGAGGTTCCAAGAATGTCCCACTGTTCTATGCATGAGAGAAGTATAGTAGAAAGGACCAGTGTGGGTGCCCCGCCTTAAGATGTCAACATAGACAAATGTTTATATCTTAAGGAAAGTAGAACAAGGATACCTACCTTCATCACAAACAAGATATCCGCTATACAACAATGTCATAAATCCAAGCAAGAGAGGGAATACTCTTCAAGAAAGGATAATATAGATGGCACGAGATATCTTGCTGTAAGTGTAAAGTTGATCCTTGGAGGAGAAGAGATATTTGTTCAGAAAGACATTTACCCCCAAGTGGAATTGTCTTATACAAATATAACATCTTCTAGAACAAGAAAAGGAAAGAACAAGAATGCAATTCTTCCTCCTATTTCTAGATGAAAGGGATTATTAATGAGGGATGACTCATGTTTAGCCCCTAGATGGATGGTTGGATTTATCATAGATGCACATTACCAAGTGTAAAAGAGGTTGTAGTCAAGGATTAACACTTCTTGTATAAGAGAGAATCCTTATGCCAATAACCAACAATTCTACACAAGGAATGAAATCAAGTAATAGAACTGACACCATCCCCTTAATACGGCAAAGTGGATCCCTAGAGAAAGAGAGAGAGAAGGATCATTTCCCCCCAAGCTAAGGGACAATGAGAAGATCTTACACAACCTACTAGAGAGAGAATAAACATAAGAAAATGTGCAATGAACTTACATGAACACGTGTAAGAAAAGACATTAGTAAATGTAAAATATACATCTCAAGAAGTGGTAATCTTCGAAAAGAAGATAGAAAAAGAATCATATATTCCCCAAGGGTTATTGGTCATTAAAGAATACCATTGTAAGAAATGATAATCACATATGAAAAATACAGCCCCTAAAGGAAAAATTGATACAAGGGAAAGGGGCAAAAATCCACAAGGAGAAATATTACACATGTTCTGATGGTGATAAGTTTCAAGTGATATGCCGTCCTAGTGGAACAAATCCTCTCAAGGAAAGGATACATACTTCTCAAGAGATCATTACCTACTAAGAGGCATATCATACTTACGAATAATCAAAACCATAGAAGACGTAATATTTCCAAGAGAATGAAGGAAAGAGAAGAAGTGCAGTACTCGTTAAAGATGCCCCATGCTCACATAGGAATAGCCCTATGCAAGAAAAGAGATCTAATAATGAATAATGCACCAAGATAGAGATAAATGCATAGAAAGAAAAAGAAAAATGGACTTAATGTTGCTGCCCCAAAATATGTTAAAGTAAAACAATACCACCACTAATGATAAAGAGCCCCCGTGAAATGGGGTAATTATGCCATAAGGTGAAGAGAAACATGAAGGGAAAGGAAGTGCTAGGAGCGATGTTTCTACCAAGAAAGACAACTAGATCTTATGTGAGACAAATGTTTGCAAGATCATATTGTAGTTGAACAAATTTCTTAAATGCATAACATTTTCCAATAGAATATGAGTATAGATCATAAAAAATGCAATATTCAATACCTTTCACTTGCTTAAGATTTTTGTTTTTATTTTGAGGAGGAAAGGAAATGTTCTTGTCATATTTCAACCTCCAATAGATTCTTGAAGCTAATATGTCGGGATGGTAAATATCATCTTCCCATGAAGAAGAAGGTTTGTAAGAAGAAGGAGTTTCATTATCCACAATTTTAATTTTGCCACTATCTATGCCATCTTGAATAGAATTTTGAAAATCAAGGCAATCATCAACATTATGGTCATGGGTTTGATGAAATGATCAAAAAGGACACTTTGAAGAAGAAGCATTCTTGTGGGCTCTCTTGATCTATTGTTTTTGAAGGTAATCTTGAAAGTTTTGAAGTCTAAGGAATTTGTCCATAGAAAGAGGGGTTCCACTTCCCAGGCCTCTTGTAGTAGTTTGTGTAGGAGGATTTATAAGGACACGAATTCCATGCTCAAATTTCCCAATTTCTTTTCCTTTAAAACCTTGTTTTGTAATTATATGAAAGCCACTACTATAAGAATGTTGCAATTGACTAGATGGCTCAGGAACAAGATCATGAATTTCTTTGAAATTCGATGTGTAAGGAGGTAGACAAGGATTTTTTAGATGAAGGAGGAGTATCATGTGGAATGAGAATCTCTTTGCCTTTATCAAGATTATCCTTTTTGAAAGATTGGGGAAGAACATCTTCATCATCTAAAAGCTCATTTTTAGTGATTTCTATGCGAGGAGAAATGTCATGAATAAAATGCATGGCATCATCCTCCCTACATAGACTTTGATGTTGAAGATAGGTCTTAGGAGAATAAGGAGGATCTAAAGAGGTGAGAATTTTGATGTTTTCATATTTCCCCCCTTGCTCAAGGGTATGTGTAGAAGAAGAAGATGGATCCAGATTACTTTCCAATGCTCTCTCTCTTGTAGAAAGATCATTGGGTAAAGCATTAGATCTCATTTGTTTCACACAAGATACTCTAGGAGAGGTACAAGGGTTAGGATCTCTAGGTTTAGGATCTACAAAAGCTTTAAGGTGATTAACATAGGAAATGCATTTTGTTAACAACATCACCATAATGCAACATAAATGATACATGAAAGATTTGAGATCTAATTGAAAAGGAAATAATTTGGAAATCCTAACAACACAATATGACCAAGTGCTATGAAGAAAGAGAAGCAACAAGAAATGGAAGAAACTCTTATCTGACACATGATAAATACATGCAAAAATTAATGTAATCACATGCAAAAGAGCAAGTAAATCCAATTTATTAATTGCCATTAAAAATCTCTTAAGTGAAATCTAAATTTGCTAAAAAGGCAGATCTAAAATTAGGACCTTTTTATGAAAATTAATTTTAAGATTTGAAGTTGATGGTTTTTGAATTTGTGTTTGACCTTAGAGAGTGTTAAAATTGATAAAGTACATTGATTTTCTGGATTTAAGCAAAAAAATACAGTCAATTTCGTCACCCGAAATTTCAGGAAAAAAGCCAAGGATCATGACAGGAACGCACATAGTTCGACCAACCTTTTTCAAAATTTTCAAGGATGAAAGAGATTATGATTTTAATGCAGAATCCAAAAAACAACCGATTTGGAGATGTCTAGATCGGTCAAAATTGTAATCAAAGGTCAAAAATAAAAGAATCTTAAAAATTAGGGTTTTATGATTTAACCAATGAATTTTCAGAATAAAAAGACAAATTTGAATTGCAACTTTGAAATAGAAATCAAATCTGAAACAAGCAATTAAAATTTTAGACCTCACAAGCTTAATTTTTTCAAAATGAAAAATTAGGGTTTTTATGCAATTAACCTCTAAAATCTGTAAATAGATCAAACTTGAAAATAAAAATTTGAAATTCAAATTGCAATTAATCGGATCTAAGAATGAGAAATCAGAATTAATGTGTAAGATGTTGGGTTCGCCAAAATGTAAAGTGGAAAATTTGATCCTAGTGACTCCCCACCTAGGAGAGAGAAAGGATTACAAGTGGTTGAAGTGTGATTTACCCTCTTTTGTAAGCGAGAAAGTTGACTTGTTGACTATGTGGAAAAGAGAGAGGAAATGAGTAAAATGAGGTGCTACCAGTTTGGGATCGCGTTGTAACTTCGGATCTGAGCTAATTAAACCAATACGAATCTGCCATGCAAATTTGGATAAAAGTCGTCGGGACCGTGGCGGGAATGTACATGGTCCGCCACAAAATCCGTGAAATGAAAAGGGTTCTTCTGTCTCTGCAAATGAAGCCCAAACCTGCAATTATAGTTGTGCACCTACAACCTACACATAGAAAAGAGAAGAAAGGGGGGTTGTGGATAGGGGTTTGCCTTAGTCAAACCCTGGTTGTGGAATCAACCTAGAAAGAAAGTAATTACAAATGCTTGAATGCAAACAATGGAGATGTATACCTTGTAGATCTGCAACTTGTTGATGATGATTGCTTTTCTTCTTGAATGTAACCACAAATGTTGTATGAAATGGCATGTAATATGACAAAACCCTAACACATACACATGCTAGCAAATCAATGTTGTAATGTTGCTCCAATGGATGAATGAAGAAGACTTGAATTCTTGAATGCTTGATAATACCCTTGAGATCTTGTATCTTCTTCCTATTCTCTCTATCTTGTATCCTCTATTATCTGTGTATGTGCTATCCATCCATCCTTTAATGAGCGTATTGAATTCCCTTTTATACACGCCTCAAGGATTAACTTTCAATCTCCGAAGGCTAACAAAGAGGAATAACAAACACTAAAGACAAGAAGTGCATAGGAGATCGGGCAACCCACACATAGGACCACCCTAGGAGGTGGGGACAGGGGTGCCACACCACTGTCCTAGGGGACAAGGGTGCCACTCCCCTATCCTAGGGGGGAAAAGGGTACCATGCCCCTGTCCTACCCTATTTTGAGGCCCAGACATGGTCTAGAGAAAATACAAGACACAGAGGAGGAAGGGAGAAGGGTTGAAAATGCAGAAATAGGTCCTGGTTAAGGAAGGAGATGTTGTTGCCAAGGTAAGGACCCCAAATATGGTTAAAATTGTAGGGTCACAATTTCATGACACTACAAGTCCTTATTTGATGTAATTACAATATTATTTCATTAGACCCCTCATTGAGGTGAGATGCACTTAAATTGGTTGTGGAATTGATTATGATTCACATGATTAAGTGTTGGATCCAAGAACATTCGCAACATAGATTATTTGAATGGTTATGTTTGGATAAGGTAAAATGAATGTAGGAACTTGTATTTTAGGTTTTAAATTAATTTAGTGAGTCTTGGAACTGTTAGCTTTGGTGGTGTTGTGAACTTACCTTGTAGTTGTTTTTCTCATCACTAAATATTTTAATGTTATGAAGGCTTCACGATTTGAGGCATCTTCTGACATCTTGCAAATTCTTGCAAAAGTGAAAAAGTATCTTTAAGTATTTGTCATTGTGTATTTTAGCTTAGGGTAGGGAGAATTGGTGGTGTTATTATAAACCTCTCTATCTTCTCCTTTCACACTTTGGTGGTGTCTAGCACCCTAGGAAGTCATTTGTCTTGATCTTCCTTGAGTCAAGTTTTTACATTTTAGAGTACCTAGGGTATTGCAGACCTTTGTGGGTGAGTGGACTCTATATTTGGAGTGTCTTGTTTGCCAATCCATTACTCCTTATTTCTCATTGGCTAGGACACCAATACAAATATTATAATACAATGCTCAAACAAGACTCTAGTGCTAGAACTAGACACTAGTGCCAAGTTTGGACTCTAGTGCTTGGGCTTTTGTGTCCCCTTTGGGTACTAGTGTCCTTAGTGTATTTTTTTTTTGTTTCATTATTGGAAGGTGTTTTTTGATCATTTCTTGGCAAAACCCTAAAGACAAAAGTTGGTCCCCTATGTTTGAAGAATCTTTTATTATTTTGTTTCATCAAAGATTGACATACATCAATAATTATGGCATATCCTTGCCTTGGAAAGTGTGTTGTAACTTGGAAGTGATCTTCCACCTTTCGTTTGGTGATGAATTGGACTATCTAGTTAGGAAACCTCTTGTGTAAGTTGGCCTTTGTGTTTGAGGATTTCCCTTGATTTTTACATGTGTATTAGAGGTGATGGTGTCATTGTTCTACTCCTTGTCTTGGAAATTGACAGTGTCATCATCTAGCTAAGCAATATTGGATCCTAGGTATCCTTTTTTGGTATCAATCCTCTAAGTATTTTGAAAGTGGTGTGTGTTGATGTTTATTAAGGGTTGACAATTCCATCATCCTACACTTGTTTGGTTTCATGAGAGAAAACAATCATGGGTTCTAGTTGGTTATTCTTTGCATGTTATTCTCCCTCTCATCTTCTCGTCATGGTTAACTTGTCGCATGATTATTAGTATTTTGTTGGTGCCACCTTTCTTATGCATTAGTGTGATTTTTCCTATTGTAAATACCTTCAAGACATTGTGTTCCATATGAAACTTATGTCTACATTATTGTGGAAGTATGTAGTGACCCTTGAGTGGTCCTATTTTATTGTGTTTGTTTTCTTGGATGGTGTGATGGATAAATCTTCCTAATTTTATTTGGATGTCAATGATATAACTCCAACTTGAATATTGTGAATAGTTTTTCTAAGTGAAGAATTTAATATGAAAGGTTGATCAATATTTATTCATATGTATGATATTTGGAGAAAGAATATTGATTATATGTTAATGCTTGCTTATAAGTGTTTTATTCATTGATTTTTGTTTGAATACATTGTTGCATGTGGAAAGGATTTGTTGATGCATGAAATAAATATGAATTATGGTAATAGATCATTTGGTTTAATAATGCATGTTCCCAAATTATATTTTTTTCTTAGGATCCTTGGGGAAACCCATGTTATTAATAGGGTATGTGTAGGATCATGAGGGGCCAAAAAGTGGCGATATGATAAAAAATTGCCTTCTCCACTCGCCCAAAAACACGAAAAAATATGTGTTGACTTATTGCTTGGCTTGGATGTTAGTACATCTAGCCATGGCAAAATCCAAAGCATATCGAATATCTGATATTATTGAAATATTATATTAATAAAATATATATTATATTATATATTATATATTATATATTATATATTAAATATTATATAATACATAATATATATTATATTATATAATATATATAAAATATACTATAGTCTTGGGACATGTAGTGTCGCGGTTTAAACACTTGGTTGGTGAAGCAGCCACCAAGGTTCAAATCCCTGCTGGGCCATTGTGCTCGCAAGGTCTTGTGCCTTCGCTGGGCAATTGTGTTCGCAGATTTGAACAAGTGAAGTGTGGGGATGAGGTCCCCTGTTTGTGGCCTCACCGGTTCATATTTCCGGGTCAAAAGCGTTCACATGGAGCCAGAGGGCGTGTCGTGCCAGCATCACCGGTCATGTTAAAAAGTTTACTAGGCATAGTTTTTTTTTTTTTTTTTTTTAAATATACTATATAATATATCTTATAATATATCATATATTATTCATATATTATAATATAGAATATATAATAGTATATTATATTATATATTTTATATAATATATTATACAATATAAAATATATAATATAATATTATATATTATATATAATATATAATGGTCTACTTGGAAAAAAAGGTCCAGGGATCGGATATCCGATCCAAATCAGATTTTTGATCCCTATGGGTATTTTTATACCCACTAAGACAACCTATGAGTCATTTTTCCCCTCGCACTATGTGAACCAAGCGAATCCGATATTTGATTCTAAGGCAATTTTTTTGTGAAATTTTCATCACGGGTATGATTTTTTCCCAATTTTCTTGTCCTTTCATCAATTTTTTGCATTTTTTTATTTTTATTTTTATTTTTTTGATAGAAATTAGGTTTTTTCATTTCAAATACATTGTTGTTTGAAATTTATTGATTAAATTCAAAATTTCAACTTCAACTAGCCAAAATGGGGGATAACAATGACAATCATGAACAACCACAATCACCACAACCACCAAACCCTCCATTACCAAACCCCCCTCAATTCAAGATTTAATTGGTTAAAATTTGAACCAATTGAGGGGGATTGCTAATACTTATAGTAGAATCCCTTGTCTAGCCCCAATATTAACTACACTTAATGCCATACTAAAGAATGTAGAAAATGACACCACTGAGCATAATTTTGTTCTTTTGTGGGGAGAGTCCATGAGGAATAAATATGCGAATGTCTTGATGTATGATCATGTGAAGGAGCTTAAGATATCCAAAGATGATATTGTCACCTTGTTTATTAATCCTCGCACTAGACAACCTGTAGATGTGAGAAAAATAAAAATTTCCATCAAATAGTGTCAAAATGTTGATATAGTAAAAAAAATTTGGGATCGTTGGTGGATGGTTTTTGATAGAACACCTAACAAAAATCTTGATGTCCCAGCTCTATGAACATATGCAGGTTGTCTATGAAAATCTTGATGACATCCCAGCTCTATCAAAGACATATTCTAGGACTCCTGAACATCTTAAGAGAAAACGTGGAGATGAGGTAATCAAGAATTCAATTTTAGAGTTCAATTATAATTCAATGTATATTGATTTTTATGTTAACTTTTCGAATGTAAATTATATAATATAACTAATATCAATTATGGTTTGATTTTTCTTGTGCAAGATCCTTTAGAGCCAAGGAGTTCTTTGAAGAGGATTGATTTTTATGATCCATCAGTAGTTTAGCATGTGATAGAGACATTTTGGGATACTTACATTGGCATGTATATTTTGTATATGGAAATTCATTTTTTTGAGTTGGCATTTATTCAATTTTTGTATATGGACATACACTTGTAATTATTCAACATTTTTGTATATATAAGTTGATATTCGATATAACTTGTTCCTTATGTGCATGGCTTCATTATTTGAAACTTTAATCTTGAATGTATTGATTAACAATGGTTAAATAATGAGTAATAGAATGTAACTTGTATAATATTGAGATTCGATATAATTTGTTCCATCTAAATCTTAAGTATTAAATTTGGTTTCCTTTGACAACTTCACCTAATTTAATGACCATATTGGTATTGTTATTAATCATAACAAGAATACTTAGTAATGAAAAATGAAAAGTAGCAAAGCATCTTCTACAACAGAATGGAGTTTTTTCATAATTCATTGGTTACATTCAACAACAATCCCCCATCATTAAAGCTATCTTGGTAGGGAGATATTGTGAAGAGGTCCATTTACACATGTTGCATGTTAAATTTAAGACCTGAATATATGAACTCTAAACATAAACTTGTTTTGATTGTCATTCAATTGCTGAAAGATACAAATGTTACCTTCCTTTCTTTTATTATCACATGCAAAATATCTCCACCCCCCACTTAAGGTAGGGATATTGTGCTTCATAATATATTGTACCATCCATTCCAACATGTCTAATTAGGTATTCTTACCCTAGGCATGCTCCTATTCCCTCCCCCCCCACTTGGTCAAACATTGAGGCCATACCCTACTAGTGTCG
Organism: Cryptomeria japonica; assembly: GCF_030272615.1. Classification (NCBI taxonomy): domain Eukaryota; kingdom Viridiplantae; phylum Streptophyta; class Pinopsida; order Cupressales; family Cupressaceae; genus Cryptomeria; species Cryptomeria japonica. The sequence continues at coordinate 411,319,828 of NC_081415.1, forward strand.
TCCCTCGAGCACCCTAAGTGTGAAAAAATATCAAAATTTAATAGGTTGTATCTTAGTATCCATAGCACTTGTGAATGATTTGTTTGAACCTACAGGGTCATGTGAGGGCTGCCTACAATAGCTTGTCTCAGATTTTCAATATTCAGAGCGGTTTTCATAGGGCAATGATTTTTCAGTTGACGAAAAAATCATCAGATGCATTCAATGAAAAATTTGCCGCGGAGGCAAACTATCAGTTTTCTTGTCATAGGAGTGAACCATCAGTTCCAAAATGTTTGGTTAGGCATTATTACCCTAGGCATGCTCCTTTTTTGCCCCACCATTCAGTCGAATGTTCAGGGCCATACCCTACCGACATTGTCCCTTGAGCGCTGTACGTGCAAAAAACTGTGAAAATTTGACAAGTTGTATCTTAGAATCTGTGGCACTTGTGAATGATTCATTTGAACCTATAGGGTCATGTGAGGGCCACCTATAATACCATATCTCGTATTTTCAAGATTCAGAGCGATTTTCGTAGGGCAGCGATTTTTCAGTTGGCAAAACAATTGTCAGATGCATTCAATGAAAAGTTGCCACCAAGCCAAATTATCATTCTACTTGTCATGGGCACAAACCATCAGTCCCAACACATCCGGTTAGGAATTCATATGCTAGGCATGCTCCTATTTTTCACCTCCACTCGATCGAATGCTCAAGACCATACCCTACCAACGTCGTCCCTTGAACACCCTAAGTGCAAAAAAATATCAAAATTTGAAAGGTTGTATCTCAAAATCCACGATACTTGCTAATGATCCATCTAAACCTACAATTTCATGTGAGGGTCATCTACAATAACTTGTCTTGGATTTTCAAGATTCAAAGTGGTTTCCGTAGGGCAACGTTTTTTCAGTTGATGAAAAAATCATCAGATGCAATCAATGAAAAGTTTCCACGGAGCCAAATTCTATTCTATTTGTTGTGGGTGTGAACTATCAATTCTAATATGTCTGGTTAGGTATTTTTACCCTAAGCATGGTCCTATTTTTTCTCCCTACTCAGTTGAACACTCATGGCCATACCATAGCGGTGTTGTTCCTTGAGCGCCCTAAGTGTCAAAAAATATTAAAATTTGAAAGACCATATCACAGAATCCATGATACTTGCAAATGATCCATTTGAACCTACAAGGTCATGTGAGGACCATCTATAATATCCTATCTCATATTTTCAAGATTTGGAGCAATTTTCATAGGGAAACATTTTTGCAGTTGATGTAAAAATCATCAGATGCATTCAATGAAAAGTTGCAACGGAGTCAAATTCTTGTTTTGTTCGTCATGGGTGAAAACCATTAGTTTCAACATATTTGGTTAGGTATTTTACCCTAGGTATGCTCATGTTGTGCCTCCCTACTTGGTCGAACACTCAGGGTCATACTATAGTGGCATCGTCCCTTGAGATCCCTAAGTGCGAAAAAATTGTCAAACTTTGAAAGGTCGTATCTCAGAATTTGTGGCACTTGTGAATGATCTATCTAAACCTACAAGGTAATTTGAAGGCCATCTACAATAGCCTGTCTCAAATTTTCAAGATTCAGAGCAGCTTTCGTAGGGCAGTGCTTTTTTAGTTGATGCAAAAATCGTTAGATGCATTCAATGAAATATTGCCACGGAGCCAAATTATCATTCTATTCATCATGAGTGTGAATCATCAATTCCAATACATCTAGTTAGGCATTCTTAACCTAAGCATGCTTATTTTTTACCTCCCTACTCGGTCGAACGCTCAGGACCATACTGTAGCGATGTCATCTCTTGAGTGTCCTAAGTGCGAAATATTATCAAACTTTGAAAGGTCATATCTTGGAATCTGTGGCACTTGTGAATGATCTATTTGAACCTTTAAGGCCATGTGAGGGCCATCTACAATATTCTATCTTATATTTTTAAGTTTTGAAGCTATTTTTGTAGGGCAGCATTTTTTCACTTGATGCAAAAATCATTAGATGCATTTAATGAAAAGTTGCAATGGAGCCAAATTCTCATTCTTCTTATAGTGGATATGAACTGTTAGTTCAAACACATCTGGTTAGGCATTAATAACCTAGTCATGCTCATGCTTTTCATTCCTACTCGGTCAAACACTTAGGGCCATACTGTAGCGGTGTTGTCCCTTGAGCATCCTAATTGTGAAAAATTGTCTAACTTTGAAAGGATGTATCTTGCAATCTATGGAAATTGCAAATGATCCATCTAAACCTACAAGGTCATGTGAGGGACATCTACAATAGCCTATCTTGGATTTTCAAGATTCAAAGCTATTTTCATAGGGCAACATTTTTTTAGTTGATGCAAAAATAGTTAGATACATTTAATGAAAAGTTGCAACGGATCCAAATTCTTGTCTGCTCATTGTGGGTATAAACCATTGGTTCCAACACATTTTATTAGGAATTATTACCTTAGGAATTCTCTTGTTTTTCCTCTCTACTCAGTCGAATGCTCAGGTCCATACTGTAGCGATATCGTCCCTTGAGCACCCTACGTGCAACAAATTGTCAAACTTTGAAAGGTCATATCTCAAAATCCGTGGTACTTACAAATGATCCATCTGAACCTACAAGGTCGCGTGAGGGCAATCTATAATATCCTATCTCATATTTTCAAGATTTAGATTTGTTGTCGTAGGGCAGTGTTTATTTAGTTGATACAAAAATCGTCAGATGCATTCAATGAAAAGTTGCAATGGATCCAAATTCTTGTTCTGCTCATCATGGGCATGAACCATTGGTTTCGACATACATAGTTAGGCACTCTTACCCTAAGCATTCTCTTGATTTTCCTCCCTACTCAGTCGAACGCTTTGGGCCATACCCTACTGTCACCATCCCTTGAGCACCCTATGTGCGAAAAATTGTTAAAATTTGAAAAGCCATATCTCAAAATATGTGGCACCTGCAAATGATCTGTCTAAACCTACAAGGTCATGTGAGGGCCATTTACAATAGCCTATCTTAAATTTTCAAGATTTAGAGTTGTTTTCGAACGGTAGCATTTTTTTAGTTGATGCAAAAATCATTAGATGCATTCAATAAAAAGTTGCCACAAAGCCAAATTCTCATTTTTATCATTGTGGGCGCAAACCATTGGTTCCAACATGCCTGGTTAGTCATTCTTACCCCAACCATTCTCCTACTTTACCCACCCACTTGGTCGAATGCTTAGGGCCATACCCTAGTAGCATCGTCCCTCGAGCACCCTAAGTATAAAAAAATGTCAAACAAGCCTATATTAAATTATAATGAGGATGAAAAGGATAAATATAGATTAACAAGCCTACATTAAGCTTTAATGAATTTAGGGAAGCAATAGTGATCATCATCATCAATATTTGCATATATTCTAGACACATAATTACCATTACACTTACATGTGACATCCATGAACATACATAAGTGGGTCATACATATAATATTTGTTAGTCTATGCATCTTTTTTCATCATAGTCAATACAACTACACCAATGTACTCATGTACAAATATATTGTATATCATAAATACAACTACAACAATGTGCTTATGTGCAAATACATTGTATATATTTGTACTCATGTACAAATATATCATATATCATTATAAAAAAGTTACATCAATGTAATCATATATAAATACAACATCCTACTTCATGTGCATTTGATATCCTCACATCCTAAGAGCCAAGCTTGCATAGAGAAATGCTTGCATATGAATAAAGACCAATATAAGCAATGCGAACAACATAAAAAAGACCTACATTTTTAAGAATTGTTAATCTACAGATAAAAAAAATGATACCAAATATAGAGGTGGGATTATATACCATGAAGATATGTCCTTATGAATTATAGCGAGTGTACCCACAACGTTGGTACAAGAATCATGATGCAATAGTATTATCCATCAAAAAGACCTGCATTTTTAAGAATGGTTAATCTACACATAAAAAACATGAACATAAAGCTTTTATGATCATTATTTGAAATGAAATGCATGGTAATAAAAAAAGAGGTGGGATTATATACTATGAAGAAATGTCCTTACAGATTATATCGAGTGTACCCACAACGTTGATGCAAAAATTGTGATGCAATAGTATTGTCCATTAAAAAGACCTGCATTTTTTAAGAATGGTTAATCTACACATAAAAAATGAACATAAAGGTTTTATGATCATTATTTGAAATGCACGATAAAAATTAAGAGATAATAAAGACCTACTACTCAATTGTGCTTGAAGGATCATCTCTTTGCTTAAGAGTATCTAGTATTGCTTCATGGTCAACACTACTCACTGTCCATAGTTATTTTTTCTTTGGTCTTTCTTGATGATTCAATAACTTGACATTTGTAGCTATAATAAGGTGTGAATACATGAGAATGGTTTTGTGCCTATCGTAGTCTTCAAATGCAGGTATGCCATTCTTTCTAATCTTTTATGTTCTCAACCAAGTTCCTGCAACAACAACTAAAACTATAGGATACATGAACACATCATCATCTGTCACTAGCTATGTTATCTTCTTCTTTCCCTGTACACACCATTCCAGCCAATAGTCTAATCTCTCTTTCTTCCCCTATGGTACAACCATTGCAAAACCATGTCCTGGTTATAGAAGATCTGAAAGAAGGTCATACTCAATTGAACTTTCCATGTCATAATTTGGTATGGATATTGTTTGAGATAAAGGAGTTAGATATTATGGAACCCATGTATCCACCCACTCAATTGACTCACACTAATCCCAGTCACACTGAACACAACTCTGACAAAAAAAATCCAATTCCCATGTCTAAATGGTCCATGTACTTGCATCTATGCTGCAAAATGAATGCATCTTTGAAGAATCTTAAATTGTTTAACAATCCAATCTATCTCCCACTGTACCCTCCTATAACCAACTAAAAGAATTTGTGCACTACTAAATCAAGTGTCCCTCCCTATGACATTTCTAAACTACACCAATCAACAATAGAATGTGCATCAGATAATTTTGTACCTGAAATCCTCAATTGCTCCATAACTAGAGCTCTCTTCAAAAATGCACTTGCTCCATCTTGGTTCCCCTTCCCATGCCTTGCTTCAAAAAACTCCAATTATGAGGTACACACCTCTCTATATGTATTCTACTCAACCAATAAAACATACAAGCATTCTTAAATTGACCCATGTAGTTATCTGACCATATGAGATGTCGGTCTATTGCAACAATTTTCTCCTACAAGAACTCAAAAAAATTCTCGAAACAATATTGCACATACTCGAAGGAGTGAGATCTATCATCAATCGTATAAAAATGATACTCTCTGATTATCTTATTGTCCTCTTTTGTACTATCAAGGGCATGCATATATGTTATGTGAACAAAAATAACAATCTGAGTTGAATTGTAATAGTGAGCCTGTACCTCATTTTGTGGTTGCAATGTACAATTTTCTGCAAAATTGACCACCAATATAACAATGCCAATCAGAAAAGAATAGTGCCAAGTGGAGAAGAGTTCTTGCACATCTTCAATTATTGATCCAACCACTGAGACCTATGGGTATGCCTTGCATACTTGTAGAAAATATTTTCCTTAAAATGTAAAATAAAATCAGAAACACGTACTTCTCTGGAAATCAACTCACATCTAGAACCTTCACCTCCACTCTTCAAAGTATATTTCACTGTCTCATATCTTTTTTCTCAACAATATTCTTTCCAAACTCATATTTTCTGCCATCATGAAAACATGAAATAAATTTGACAAGCCACCACATTTTGAGCACTTCTCATTTAAACAATCATTTCTATAAAAAAATTATCCATCATCTCTAGGATACAAAAATAGATCTAGCAAGTCTCTTGATGATCTCAAAAATTGCATTGCACCGCACTCCTACAACATATCATTAGTATGCAACATAGAACAAATATAGCATAAAAGTTCACGGTACATTGAAAACTCCAAATAGTATTTGCAACAAAAAATATTACGAATCCTAAAAGGTACAGAATAAAATAGCTTCAAATAATAAAAAGGATCTTTGCGATATTTTCAATGTTGGATGTGTTTCACAAAAAAATTTGTACAACATTGTTCAGCTTGATTCCAAGAAATGTTTAGGATGCACTGTATGGTATCGATTGCCAATTATTAACTTTGAAACATCCTTTACATTGGGTGATACTCTAGAATTAGAGTGCCAAAATTGTTGAATTTCCTCCACATTGTCAGTCAACTTCTTATCAACACATGGAAGCCTCCAACCAAAAGCCCATGTATCATCTTGAGGAGGATCATCAATTCTTCCTCTTCTTGCAAGTGCTTTATTCATAAAGTGAGACTTTCTCAAATGATGGCTTACTAAGGAGCTTGTAATCACTCTTCGAGTGGCTCTCTTATCTTTTTCCTTGCTATTCTTTCCAATAGAATTGAGAACATTAAATTTTTTTTTGACAATAATAGAATTTTTCTACATCTTCTTGTTCATACAAATCTTCAATTTGGTTAGAAATTGTCTCATCTTTTGCATCTTTAGCAATTGAACAAAAAGTTGGCATTGCTCGGTCAATGTCTTATTGCTAAAATATTGATTGAAAAGTTTCGTAGCCCACAATCAAATAGTTCGTGTTGACCTCGCGCCTTCAAGATTGTAAATAATGTTCTGATCAATTTTAGGTAACCATTTTGAGGTTCTTGAAGGTCTTGCATTTGGTATTTGTCTTTCTTCCATGAGAGGTTCTTCATTTCTCATGCAATTTGGTGTTATATAATGTTCACTTGGTTGAACAATTCCACCTTCAATGTCAAAATTTCCCAAATTTTCACCTCTAATGTCAATTCCCAAATTTTCACCTTCAATGTCAAAACCCAAATTTTCACCTTCATTGTCAATTCCCACATTTTCACTTTCAAATCCCACATTTTCATTTCTAAATTCAATATCATGTTGAACAATTTTAATATTTATTTCAACATCATTATTTCCAATTTGAATATCATGTTCAACATTTCCAATATCAAAATCTACATTTTCATTTTCATTTTCAATAACTTGCTCAACATTTTCAAATTTAATTTCCTCTTCACTTGAAGTAACATTTGCAAAGGCTTCACTAATATTTGATATACCTTGTCTTCTCCTCCTATGACCTTCATTTTTCTTCATCTATATACTTTAATTTCCTCATTCGAAAGATTTTTTTTACGTTTATTCTTTCGACAACTATTCCTCCCCATTATACCTCCACAAAGATGATCTAAAATGATTGCCAATGACAAATTTGTCTAGAGGAATCTCAAAAAAGTTGAATTTTATCACTATATGTATAAAAACTGTGTTTATTGCCTACAAAAAGAATGTAGGGACTGTTGGAATGCACAATATAGCCCACAATCCTATTTTGTGTGATCCACATATCAGATATCTGATACCTAAACATATTTTTTTTATATGGACACCAAAATTTCCATTGGCACCCAAATGCAGAGGAATCAGATATCGGATAAATATCTGATATCCTGTTTCTTCCCATATAGGAAAAGTGAGAGAGATAAGGGGAAGATAGGGAGAGGGATAGGGATAGGGATATATATATATATATATATATAATATATATATATATATATATATATATAATATATATATATATATATATATATATAATATATATATATATAATATATATATATATATATATAATATATATATATATATATATATATATATATAGAGAGAGAGAGAGAGAGAGAGAGAGAGAGAGAGAGAGATGGGGGAAAGGGATAGGAAGAGACTGAGAGAGAGTGAGAGGGAGGGAGGGGGGAAGATAGGGAGAGAGAGAGATTAATGGGTCATATGGTGTCCTAAGGGGTCATATGGTGTTCTAATGCATGTGTGGCCCCTTAGGACCCCATATGACCCCTAATGACACCATATGACCCCTCAATACATGACATGGCCCCTTAGGACACCATATGACCCCTTAGGACACCATATGGCCCCTTAGAACACCGTATGACCCCTTTTAACATCCTAGTACATGACATGACCCCTTATGACACCATATGACACCATATGACCCCTTAGGACAATATGATATCCTAATGGTTCATATGGTGTCCTAAGGTTTCATATGGTTTATGAAGGGTTCATATGTTGTTCTAACACATGTGTGGCCCCTTAGGACCCCATATGACCCCTAACAACACCATATGACCCCTTAGGACAATATGATGTCCATATGGTGTCCTAAGGGGTCATATGGTGTTCTAACACATACGTGGCCCCTTAGGACCCCATACGACCCCTAACGATAACATATGACCCCTCATGACATGAGATGACCCCTTAGGACACCATATGACCCCTTAGGACAATATGATGTCCTAATGGGTCATATGGTGTCCTAAGGGGTCATATGGTTTTCTAACACATGTGTGGCCCCTTAGGACACCATATGACCCCTTAGGAAGCCATATGACCCCTTAGGACACTATATGACCCCTTTTAACATCCCAGTACACGATGTGACCCCTTAAGACAATATGATGTCATAATGGGTCATATGGTGTCCTAAGGGGTCATCATTGTTCAAACACATGTGTGGCCCCTTAGGACCTCATATGACCCCTAACGACACCATATGACCCCTTAGGACACCATATGACCCCTACAGACACCATATGACCCCTTAGGACAATATGATGTCCATATGGTGTCCTAAGGGGTCATATGGTTTTCTAACACATGTGGCCCCTTAGAACCCCATATGACCCCTAACGATACCATATGAACCCTCAAGACACAACATGACACCTTAGGACACCATATGACCCCTTGGGACAATATAATGTCCCAATGAGCCATATGGTGTCCTAAGGGGTCATATGGTGCTCTAACACATGTGTGGCCTCTTGGGACCCCATATGAACCCTAACGACACCATATGACCCCTTTTAACATCCTAATACACAAAATGACCCCTTAGGACACCATATGGACATCATATGGTCCTAAGGGGTCATATGGTGTCTTAAGGGATCATATGGTGTCTATAGGGGTCATATGGGGTCCCAAGGGGCCACACATGTGTTAGAACACCATATGACCCCTTAGGACACCATATGACCCCTTAGGAAAATATGATGTCTTGAGGAGTCATATGGTGTCCTAAGGGGTCATATGGCATTCTAACAAATGTGTGGCTCCTTAGGACCCCATATGACCCCTATCGACACCATATGATCTCTTAGGACACCATATGACCCCTCTGGACACCATATGACCCCTTAGGACCATATGATGTGCATATGGTGTCCTAAGGGGTCATATGGTGTTCTAATGCATGCATGGCTCCTTAGAACCTCATATAATCCCTTATGACACCATATGACCCCTTAGGACACCATATTACCCCTTAGAACAATATGATGTCCTACTGGGTCATTTGGTGTCCTAAGGGGTCATATGGTGTTCTAACATATGTGTGGCCCCTTAGGACCCTATATGACCCCTAACAACACCATATGACCCCTTAGGAAGCCATATGACCCCTCAGGACACTATATGACTCCTTTTAACATCCTAGTACATGACATGACCCCTTAAGACAATATGATGTCCTAATGGGTCATATGGTGTCCTAAGGGGTCATCATTGTTCAAACACGTGTGGCACCTTAGGACCCCATATGACCCCTAACAACACCATATGACCCCTTAGGACACCATATGACCCCTTAGGACACCATATGACCCCTATAGACACCATATGACCCCTTAGGAAAATATGATGTCCATATGGTGTCCTAAGGGGTCATATGGTTTTCTAACACATGTGGCCCCTTAGAACCCCATACGACCCCTAACGATACCATATGAACCCTCAAGACACAACATGACACCATAGGACACCATATGACCCCTTGGGACAATATGATGTCCCAATGGGTCATATGGTGTCCTAAGGGGCCATATGGTGCTCTAACACATGTGTGGCCTCTTGGGACCCCATATGAACCCTAATGACACCATATGACCCCTTAGGACATCATATGACCCCTTAGGACACCATATGACCCCTTTTAACATCCTAATACACAAAATGACCCCTTAGGATACCATATAGACATCATATGGTCCTAAGGGGTCACATGGTGTCCTAAGGGATCATATGGTGTCTATAGGGGTCATATGGGGTCCTAAGGGGCCACACATGTGTTAGAACGCCATATGACCCCTTAGGACACCATATGATCCCTTAGGAAAATATGATGTCTTGAGGAGTCATATGGTGTCCTAAGGGGTCATATGGAATTCTAACAAATGTGTGGCCCCTTAGGACCCCATATGACCCCTATCAGCACCATATGATCCCTTAGGACACCATATGACCCCTATGGACATATATGATCCCTTAGGACCATATGATGTGCATATGGTGTCCTAAGGGGTCATATGGTGTTCTAATGCATGCATGGCTCCTTAGAACCCCATATAACCCCTTATGACACCATATGACCCCTTAGGACACCATATTACCCCTTAGGACAATATGATGTCCTAATGGGTCATTTTGTGTCCTAAGGGGTCATATGGTGTTCTAACACATGCATGGCCCCTTAGGACCCTATATGACCCCTAACGACACCATATGACCCGTTAGGACACCATATGACCTCTTAGGACAACATATGAACCCTTTGAGTAATGTGATGTCCTAATGAGTCACATGGTGTCCTAAGGGGTCATACATGGTGTTCTAACACATGTGTGGACCCTTAGGACCCCATATGATCTTTAATGACACCATATGACCCCTTAGGATACCATATGACCCCTTAGGACATCATATGGTCCTAAGGGGTCATATGGTGTCCTAAGGGGTCATATGGTGTCATTAGGGGTCCTATCTAGTCATGTATGTGTTATAACACCATGTATAACCCCTTAGGACACCATATCGACATCATGGTGTCCTAAGGGGTCATATGGTGTCTTGAGGGGTCATATGGTGTCCTAAGGTGTCATATGGTGTCATTAGGGGTCATATGGGGTCCTAAGGGCCCACACATGTGTTATAATACAATATGACCCCTTAAGACACCATATGACCCATTAGCACATCATATTGTCCTAAGGTGTCATATGTTGCTATAAGAGGTCATATGATGTCTTAAGGGGTCATGTCATGTACTAGGATGTTAAAAGGGGTCATATGGTGTTGTAAGGGGTCATGTTGTGTACTAGGATGTTAAAAAGGGTCATATGGTGTGCTAAGGGGTCATATAGTGTTGTTAGGGGTCATATAGGTGATGAATAATGATGAACAATTGATACCCTAACTTGTACTGAGAAGGGGGGTGAATCAGTACACATAAAAACTTGCATCAATATTTTGACACTCTCTGAACATAGATAACGAGTTGTCTATACCACTGTACTTAACCATAGCAATACCGGTAAAACAAAAGTACTTCAAATATCATTCAATAATTCTAAAATCTAGATAACTATTTTACCAGTTTGATCGTGCATGAGTTGCATTAGTACTATCACAACCATTAGCTCTGCATGCATATTCAACTGAACAAAAGCTACTCAATCATCACATGAAAAATACACAGCTCATGACACATAGGATTTTCCTATGGAAACCCAAATGGGAAAAACCACGGTGGGGATGAATACCCACAAGCTTGTTTTTGAACTCTTTTGAAGTTTGCTTTGTTCGGAGCCTAGTCTAGTTAAAGACTTTACAATAAGGTTTTGTTAGGAACCAATCTTGTTGGGGAACACCCAGTTAAGGGATGACTATAAACCCTGTTAAAGGTAGAAACCTTGTTAAAGGTTACCTCGCTAGAGGATTTGAAGAACTCAATGAGCTTGAGTCACCTGGTTAGAGGATTTGCAACAAGCCTGTTAAAGCTACCTGGTCAAGGGATTTTCTTTCTATTGAAATGGTTAGAAGACAACAGATAAAACTCTGATCTGATAACAACACTACTTTGCTAAGGCAGATCCTTTTCAGTTCCTCTCTTCTGCAATCACACTCTGTAGACTCCTTACTCTAGTTTTGCAAGTATCAAGTCTCCAACACATAGACACAAACACAACTTTTGCCAAAAACACCAACAATAACAAACATCATCGACCTTATAGACAACAATTAGGTCAGTAGCATAACGTAAACCCTAAACATTTAGGTTTTCAATTACAAGCAATCCAATCCGGACCATTAATATGCATTACATAGAATGAAACAATCTGAGAAAGATCTCAAGTTATTCTACATCGTCCAATCTTCACCACACCTAGAAATCAGTAACCCATCATGTGTTCTTCACACACCACTAAGAGAAATGCATATTCTTGAGGTAGACATTTAATGCATTTGCTCCTCATGCGCAAGATCCTCAAAGAGATTCTTCACATGCATGTAGCTGATATGGCATGTTGATCTCATCCTTATCTCTTAACTAACTCATCACAGAATGTCATCGGTTGCACCGCACAAGTCAGATCGCCAAACCAAAAACCCTCAAGCTAAACTAAGACTACAAAACTGGTAGTCAAACTGTGAACCCTGACATCGGTTCACTCCATCCTAGTTGACTATAGCCACTTCCAGTCTTCACACTGGGTCATACCATTTCACCTTCTTGATCATCATATACCGGTTCATTTATTGACATAAATGACAACATGCATTATCACCGCTTCATCATATGCCAACAAACTCCCCCTTTGGAATTGATGGCAATACTCAGTGAATCATTTCTCAATAAAATATAGTGTGCATTCTGCCATATATCTTCTCCCCCATATGTCTTCATCATCAGATATCTTTTCCCCCTTTGACAACAATGCCAAAGTGGAGGCACAAGCTTCCAAGCTCCACTATGTTGCTCACCCTATGGAGTAGCATCCTTCAACACATCAATCCTATAAGATCTGACATGGTAGTACCTGAATGATGTGGAGCACACAACTTTAGTTTACTTCATGAAGGGACAAAACTCCTAATTCACCTCTCAAATAGGTAAATGTAGTCTTCAATAAGGGCTTAGTGAATATGTCTGCTAGCTGCTCCTTACTGGAAAGATGTTCTAATACAACCTCTTTATTCTAAACCTTTTCTCTTAAGAAATGATACTTGAGCTCAATATGCTTGGTCCTAGCATGCAATACCGAATTTTTGGAAATATTGATTGCACTAGTATTATCATAGAAAATACTCATTGATTTAGATATAGTCACCTTGAAGCCATTCAATACATGCTTCATCCAAATTGTCTAAGTGCAGTTCATAAATGCTACCACATACTTTGCTTCAACTGTAGAGTGGGAGATACAACTCTGCTTCTTACTCGTCCACAAGACTAGTCTTCCACTGAGGAAGAACGCTCCACCAATTGTGCTCTTTCGGTCCTCCACATTACCTGCCCAATCTGCATTAGTAAACACTTTGAGATCAAAGTCACCATTATATGGATACCACAATCCATAATCATCTATTTCCTTCAGATATCTAAGAATCCTCTTTACCGCTACCAAGTGGGATTCTCTTGGATTCTTCTGAAAATGAGCAACTATGCCTACTGCATGAGCAATATCTGGTCTATTGTGCACCACATAGTGCAGCTTATCGATCATTGACCAGTACTCCTTCTAATCCACCAACACGGAATCGTCCTCCTTAGTCAATTTGCAGCTGGTCACCATCGGTGTTCCAACCGGTTTTCTCTCCTCCATGCCAAAGGTCTTCAATACCTCTTTGATATACTTGGACTGGGTAATTAAGATACCTTCTTTCACCTGCTGAATCTATAGACCAATGTAAAAATTTATCTCTCCAATCAGAGACATTTCAAACTCCTTTTTCATCACATCTGCAAATGCATGACCATTTCATCATCTCCTTTGAAGATTATGTCATCTACAAATACTTCACAAAGCAGTATCTGATCACCTTTAGATTTAAGGTAGATGTTGTTGTCCTCACTTGTTCTTTGAAATCCTATCTTCACAAAGATAAGAGTGTAACTGTTCATACCATGCCCTTGGTGCTTGTTTCAATCCATAGAGGGCCTTGTGTAATCTACATACCATGTCACTATCCTCTGACAAAGCAAACCCATCTGGTTGCTCAATATACACTTCTTCTAGGATTCCATTCAAGAATGCAGACTTCGCAGCCATCTGGTATACCTTGAATCCATTGAATGCTGCAAATGCAAGTAGCATTCAAACACCTTCTAGTCTAGCCATTGGGGAAAAGGTTTCTCCATAGTCTTCTCCTTCTTCCCGAGCATATCCTTTGCATAAAAGTCTTGCCTTGTTTCTTACCACTGTGCCTTCTTCATTCAGCTTATTCCTGAAGACCCATTTGGTAACTGTGACATTCTCATGTTCTGGTCTAGGTACCAAGGACCATGTTCCATTCTTCTCTATCTGGTCCAGATCCTCTTCCATTTCCTTTATCCAGTCTTCATTGATAAGTGCCTCTCTAGTGGTCTTAGGCTCAAATTCTGAAATCATGTAGGAATTTTCTTTCACCTTTCTCCTTGTGAGTATCCCTGCATCTTTGTCTCCAATGTTCTGCTTCAGATCATGATGCAGTTTTACATACCTAGGAATAACCCTAGTTGGTTCCACTTGCTTTTCCTCTTCTTCTCCTATTGCAACTTCTACCAGTATAGAAACACTGAGGTCTTTGTAGTGTTTGTCACTTGTTTCTTTCTTAACCGGTTCTGAGAAGGCTAAACCCAGTTCATCTTTTATTTGATTGTTGTCGGTTTTCTTAGGATTCTTAGGAGATTCATCAACCTTGACATTAATACTCTCAACAAATTTTTGAGTCCTGTTGTTGTAGCACTTGAGAGCTTTCCTTTTAGTGGAATATCCCAAAAATATTCCTTCATCACACTTAGCATCAAACTTACTCAGATGCTCATGTCTCCTGATATAGCACTTGCTGCCAAATACTTTGAAATAACTTACATTAGGAGTTATCCCATTCCAGTACTCATAGGGGGTTTTGTCTTTACCTTTCTTGATGAGTACCTAGTTCATAGTATAGACTACAGTGCTCACCGTTTCTCTCCAAAATGTGTGAGCTACCTTTCCTTGGATCAACATAGTTCTGGCCGCTTCCACTATAGTCCTGTTATTCCTCTCTGCTATGCCGTTCTGTTGTGGTGTCCTTGGGGTAGACAACTGCCTCTTGATGTCGTTCTCTTTATAGTACTTGTTGAATTCATCATATGTGAATTCACCTCCCTGATCAGTTCTAAGGCATTTTATTCTTTTTCCACTCTCCTTCTCAACCAATGCTCTAAAGTCTTTGAAATTTCCAAACACCTCAGACTTGTCTTTCAAGAATGTGACCCACATCATTCTTCAGAAGTCATCGGTAAGAATCATGAAATACTGATCTCCCTAAATACTTCTTATTTTCATCAGACCACACAAATCGGTGTGCACTAGATCAAGTAAGTTCTCTCCTGAAAAAGTCTTACCTTTGAATGTTGAGGAAGACATCTTCCCAAGTTGACATTCTCTACACAAAGCATTCTCTAGTTTGTTCATTAGTGGTAACCCTCTTACTACCTTGATCATACTGGCCTTTACTATATTATTAAATTTTATATGATAGAGTCTCCTATGTCATATCCAATTGTCATCAAAATTTGCCATCAAACACTGACTGATTTGGGCATTCAACTGAAATAGGTTTCCTTTAGTTTGTTTACTAGTGGAAATAAGTTCACCACTCTTTCCAATTATTTTGTAGACCCCACCTTTGAAATACAGAATAAGTCCTTTGTCATTTAGCTGAGAAACACTCAAAAGGTGTACTTAAGGCCTTCCCCCTAGTAGACATCATCCACATTGCTCTTTCCATTTAGTGAGATGGATCCTTTTCCTTTTACCATGCAAGGTACATCGTTTCCAAACTGGACAACACCTCCATCATATTCTTCCAGAGTTAGAAAATTTCTCTAGTCACCAGTCATGTGGTGAGAACACCCGCTATCAATGATCCACTCATTAGAGTTGTCAATATGAGAGACAAGGGCTTTCTGGTCAAATACCTCTTCCTTGACAACTACAAACACTATGTCCTCACTCTCTTCATCCTCAGATTCTTCATTGGTAACACCTTCATCCACTGCAACAAGATAATTTCTCCTACTTCCTCCTTTATACTTTATAAACCTTTCTGATTTATCCTTATTGTCATTGTTAGAATAGTTAACAACTATATGTCCTATCTTATTGTAGGAAAAACACTTCAAAGGAAGCTTACCTCCATATTTTTCGGTGCTGTTTGGAAGTCTCTTGGTGAGAAGAGCTTCAAATTCCATCAAAATCTCCTCATCATCCATATCTCTGCTTGGCCTGGATTCATAACTAGTGCTAACCTCTTTTCCTCTCCTGGTAGGTGCGGAGGAAGCATATGCTCTGAAGGCTGACTTAGTCTAATGAATGCTACCATCATAGCCATTCAACTCATATGCAGTCAATTTAGCAATAATAGAGTCTAATGATACCTTTGTTTTGTCGATAGACCTTAGCTCTTGGATAGTGACAACCCTGATTGCATAGACCAGTAACAATGATCTCAAAATTTTACTGACAATGGTGGCATCTTCAATTGTTCCACCAGTGCTCTTGATATCTCCAACCATAGTCTTGATCCTTATGCCATATTGCTGAATGGTCTCACCTTCAATGATCCTCATGTCTTTAAATTTTTCTCTGAGGCTTTCTTGCTTAGCTTGCTTGACATGCTCATCACCTCCATAAGTGGTTTCTAGTGTGTCCCATACATCCTTAGGATTGTCCTTATCTTGTACATCAATGAACTCAATATTGGACAGGCTGCTAATAAGGGCTTCCATGACTTGCCCATTTTCTTGAATCTCTATTTTCTGATCATCGGTCAGAGTGCCAAAAGGGATTACATAAGCATTCTCAACATAGCTCCAGTGTTGAGCACCCAAACTCTTGATATAAATCTTCATTCTATCATTCCATATTTTGAAGTTGTCCCTATTGAACTTAGAACCTTCCCTCTTCATCATTAAAGAAGGATCTTTTGCCTCAAGCGGTTAAGCTTATATCACCGAGGACCTGGAGGTGCTCTTATACTAATTGATGAATAATGATGAACAAGTAGTACCCTAACTGGTACTGATAGTGTTGAAAAGGATCCACCTTAGCAAAGTAGTGTTAACAGAAATACTTCGGACAACTAAACCGGTAAAACAAAAGTACTTCAAATAGCATTCAACAATTCTCAAATCTAGATAGCTATTTTACTAGTTTGATCATGCATGAGTTGCATTAGTAATATCACAACCATTAGCTCTGCATGCATATTCAACTGAACAAAAACTACTCAATCATCACATGAACAATACACAAATCATGACACAGATTTTTCATGTGGAAACCCAAATGGGAAAAACCACGGTGGGGATGAATACCCACAAGCTTGTTTTTGAACTCTTTTGAGGTTCACTCTATTAGGAGCCTAGTCTGGTTAAAGACTTTACAATAAGGTTTTGTTAGGAACTGATCCTGTTAGGGATCACCCAGTTAAGGGATGGCTATAAACCCTATTAAAGGTTACCTTGCTAGAGGATTTAAATAACTCAATGAGCTTGAGTCACTTGGTTAGAGGATTTGCAACAAGCCTATTAAAGCTACCTGGTCAAGGAATTTTCTTTCCATTGAAATGATTAGAAGATAATAGATAAAACTCCAATCTGATAACAATACTACTTTGCCAAGGCAGATCCTTTTCAGTTCCTCTCTTCTGCAATGACACTCTATAGACTCCTTACTCTGGTTTGGCAAGTATCAAGTCTCCAACACACAGACATAACCAAATTTTTTTCCAAAAACACCAACAATAACAAACATCATCAACCTTATAGACAACAATTAGGTCGATAGCATAAACCCTAAACCCTAAACCCTAAACATTTAGATTTTCAGTTACAAGCGGTAAGATTCTGACTGGTAAAATGCATTGCATAGAATGAAACAATATGAGAAAGGTCTCAAGTTATTCTGCATTGTCCAATCTTCGCCACACCAGGAAATTAGTAACCCATCATGCATTCTTCACACATCGCTAAGAGAAACACACATTCTCGAGGTAGACATTTAATGCATTTGCTCCTCACGTGCAAGATCCTCCAAGAGATTCTTCACATGCACATAGCTGATGTGGCATCTCAATCTCATCCTTATCTCTTAACTAACTCATCACAAAATTTCATCGGTTGCACCGCATGAGTCACATCGCCAAAGTGGAAACCCTCGAGCTAAACTAAGACTACAAAATCGGTAGTCAAACTGTAAACCCCGACACTGGTTCACTCCATCTTGGTTGACTATAGCTGCTTCCAGTCTTCACATCGGTGCATACCATTTCACCTGCTTGAGCATCATATACCGGTTCACTTATTTACATCAATGACAACATACATTATCACCACTTCATCATATGCCAACAATAGGGTCCTATTAGTGCTTAGCTCTATTTCATGTAGCGCATTACTCTTGCACTTGTTTCATAACTCATAGATGAGAAATACAATCATGTATGTAAATCATAAACAATTCTTATCTCTCTTTCATGTACTTAATTCCTCCTGCATTTGTTTAACTATTCATAAATGAGAAATACAATCATATGCAAATCATGAACAATTCTCAACTCTCTTTAATGTAGCACAATCTACCTACATTTCTTACACAATTCATAAATGAGAAAGACAATCATATTCTTTCCCATGTGGTGTTACAAAGCCCAAATGGACAAGACTGTGAGTTGGAGTTGAAGAATACAAATCATAAACAATAATTTGAACATGGTTGGAAAGAATTTGTCAATTATCATAGTTTGAAAATGGAATATTTTGTTGTGTTCAAATACATAGCAAAATCGTGCATGGAGGTTGATATTTTTGCATGATTTGGGTGTGTGAAAAACATCAGTGCTTGTCATTTTGAGTTTAAAAAGATTGTTTCAAGTAAGAGATGCCCTTATAACAAAATGTGCACTTTAGATGAATTTTTTTTCTTGTCATTTTTCATCACTAAGCATCCATGTTATGACTACTAAGCATCCCTTGCCAAACCTCTCTTTCTCTCTCTATAATTTCACTCTCCCCAAGTCTCTTTCTCTCCCTCTCCCTTTACCCTTCTCTCTATCTCTCTCTATAATCTCACTCTCCCCAAGGCTCTCTCTCTCTCTCTCTCTCTCTCTCTCTCTCCCCCCGCCCTCTCTCTCTCTCCTAAACAAGGTATCATATATTTATCTCCCTCTCCCCCCCTCTCTAAATCCCTTTACCCTTCTCTCCCTATCTCTCCCTCTGCCTTACCCTTCTCTCCAAGGTATCAGATATCGGATATCATCTGATATCCAATATCTTTTATTAGTAATACATTAATAAATTTTAATACATATATTTATATATTATATTATTAATATATAATGTATATTATGTATCAATTATTAATATATTATATATTAATATATATATATTGATCGATGATTCATATATTATATTGATTTAAAAAAAAGATATGCATTTCAAAATATCAAACCCTTAGATTGGGTAGTTTTAGTTTCTCCCTATGCATCCCTTACATAAAAAATTATCAGATATCAGATATCATTGGATATCCAATATCTTTTATTAGTAATATATTAATAAATTTTAATATATATATATTTATATATTATATTATTAATATATAATATATAATATATATTAATTATTAATATTTATATATTAACATATATATATTTTGATCGGTGATTGATATATTATATTGATTTAAAAAAAAGATATGCATTTCAAAATATCAAACCCTTAGATTTGAGTAGTTTTAGTTTCTCCCTATGCATCCCTTACATAAAAAATTACAAAAAGTGCATACCTCTTTCCTGACTATGCCTATGGTATATAGACATTCCAAAAATCATAAAAAAAGGGCATGTTCCGCCACCTCCTAACCCTCCTCCACCACTACTTTTCCCTTCTCATTTCCAGCCACCATTATCACTACATTCTGGTTCATGATCTCTGGGTCGACCCCACAATCAGAAGGATCTCCTTGAAGTAAGACTCAAATTTTCCTTGTCCTCCTCTTCCCGCAGGTCATCCTCACCTTTGCCTCAGAGGTGCAGACTTAACCTTCAGTGTTCAGTAGTTAGATCATAGGGCCCCCTCTTGGCTTTCTCCAGATGGGTTTCCCATGAAATAACATACACAATGCATTAGTTCACCCCTTGCATCCCTATCTACATCGTTTCCCTCCTCACTTCCTTGTTATAGTTCACACTCCACAGTAGGAACAACTTGAGAGGGGGGGGAAATTCACTAACATGAATCCATGCCCCTCTAGGGCATGCAAACCCTTCCTTGTTGCACACTAGAGACAACAAGCTTCCCATTCCCTCCAACCACTCTTTCTTCACACATCTATTCATTATTTCCACCATTGAGCTTCTTGGTTCCAATTCCAAACACACAACCATAAACATAGATGCAATGTCTACATTAGTGCAATATCTGAACTCCCCCTTTAGGTATTCCTCCCTGAGCATTATCTTCACTCTTGTGGTGAAATTTTTCTCTTCAAAGGTGAAGATATTGATTATCCTGTCATCCATTATGTGCCTCCAAAATGGTACCTGTTGCTTGCTCATCTGCAATGAAAAATTAAACTCCATTCTTCCAACTCTATTTGCTCACTTTTCTTTTGGCTTCACGAAGACACCAAACTCTGAATATGCCCGATCATGACTTATGGTTTATAACCTTCATTTGGTGATGCTGCATCTTAAGTGCCCCTTCCAACTTGGCAATGGCTCATTAATATAGCAACATTTCCAAGCTTATGAATTCAAATTCAAGATAAAGATTTTTTGATTTGTGAATTCATTTGATTACATCTCATGTCAATTTTAATTTGCCATCGCTAACTGCCACCATTCATCTATGTTATTGATGCATGACCCATCAGTCCTCATCCTACCACCTCATCCACACACCAATCCTAATTTCTTACTTTAATTTCCTATGCTTGAGAGCATTGTACATCCTCTCTCCTTACATCCTTGTCATAAATGAATTATGATTCCTCACCTCAGCTTAGCTCTTCTCTACTCTCATCACTCCTGCCTCATTCCATTTAATCTCACATTGTCAATATTCCACAACTTCCTTGGCTTGTGCATCTGCTTCTCGATTTCTCTCTCTTAACGTGTGAGATATTTTGAATTTTTGGAAATCATTTAATAGTTTAATGATGATTTGAATAATCTTATCAATTTTCCAATGGGTTGCTTCCCCTTTCAAGATCGTTTATGTTATTATTTTGGAATCACCTTCCAACTACAAATTTCTCACCCCTAGCCTTTTTTCCATTTGGATAGCCAACAGGGCTGCATTAGCTTCTGCTAAGTTATTGGTTGTGACTCTGAGGCCCAACCCACACTTTCCTAGGATCATTCCCTACATGATTTCTAGCCACACATCGTGCACCTGATTGACCCAGGTTACCCCTTGTCACTCCATCAAAATTTACCTTAACCCACTCTTTATCTGGGGGATTCCATTTAATATTGTGTCTTTTCTTCTCTTTAGGATCAATCCTAGGAAGCCCATTAACAAGCCCTACCTATTAATATATTAATACTATACAACATATAATAATATATTGAATATTATTAAATTTATTTAAAATAAAAAATTATAAAAAATCAGATATCCAATTTCTCTTACAAAAAAATTAAATCTTGGTATTTGGCTTGGGATTGCATTGGGATTTGGCTAGGAAATGCCAAACTTGGAAAGTCAACATAAAAAATGTGTTTTTGAGTGTTCCTTGCTTTTCTAGACTTTGCTCTGGTGGCTGACAACTTTTTCTTTAGCTGAAATTGATGAAACAAAAAGGGATTTTTAAGGACATTCTCATCTTTATAACAATATAAGGTTTGCCTTATTTTGAATAAATAATTATAATTTATTTTCTAATTAAATTTTGACTAAAGTCCTGATTGATAGCTTGATTGAAAAAATCCATAACTTTCAAATGGTATCACATTTTTAAAATCTGAAGCATGCGTCACATTCAGACATACAAGTTTTTCAATTTCTAAAAAGTTGTAGTTAAAAATTCACAATTAATTATTTACTTCAAAAAAATTACAAAAAGTTATGTGTCACATCCGGACATAAGTCTACTACTTATATTAAAAATATCATAAAAAAATATTATGATTTGATTGTGGTTAGGGTGGTCAGACATACACGTACTTCTTATCCTTTTCCTGAAATTTTAGTACTACTGCATTGAAATTTCAAATTTTCATCAAATAGATTTTTCATTTTCAGAAAACAACTAGTAGCTTAGAAAGTACATTAAATTTTCTATACATTTGTTCTTACATATATTTATAATAATGTTCATAACTTATTCAAATTTTTACTTCAAGTTGCTTTAGAACTTTGTTTTTTTAAAATTTCATTGCTACTTAAAGGCCTGTTTTGGCCCACCATGATCCTACACATACCCATTAACATCACTGTTGTATTTTAAAAGGATAAAGAAAATAGTTTAAATGCCTGTCATATAAATGGCTACTTTGATAAAGGTTTGATGGAATAAAGAATACATTAGAATGTTTTCATTTTTTGACCATTACATTGTGTTGACTCATCTCTTGGATAGTCTGAATATTTAATTTTTTAAGTAAAGCATGGTTGGTAGGAGCATTGTGTTAGTGTGGCTTGATGTCTCTAATATTTTTTGTCATGTTTAGAATGTGGATGTCATTATGTTATAGCATCTGGTAGTGACTCATCATGTGTGTTAATGTATATCCCTTGTGATGATCAATTTTTGCATGATTGAATGTTAGTTGATTCCTTAAGTGAATGCAAAAGATATTTGTGGCCTTGAGATTGAATGTGCCTTAGCTTAGACTTATCTTGTGAATATTTTTTGAAAGTGATCATGTGCATCATGGCCTTGTGATTGTAATTTTCCATATGAATGTTGTGCTTAAGTTGAAAATAATCATTGTCTGAAAAATAAAATTCAGTTGGATGGTGTCGAACCTCTATATATGCCTCCTTACGAAGTGAAGTGTTTATGTTGTAGTGAAATTTTAATTTCCCATAGTTTGATTTTGGTTGCATGATTAAATGAATTGGTATTTATTTTTTCAAATAGTTTGATTTTAGTTGCATGATTAAATGGATTGATATTTATGTTTTCAAGTTGTTGAAGTCTTAGAAGACTCACCCTTGTGGTGTTCATGGGTATATCCTTTAATGTACCTTGGATATTGTATTACAAGGTGTCATGTAGTGTTTATTCCCTTAAATGTTGATGTAATAGTTTTTTTCGAGTTCTAGGATTTTTTTGTTATTAAAGAACTTCTAATTGTTTCAAGGAATTGCATTGAATTTTTAAACTTTCTAATGGATAGTATAATCACCATATTTTCTATCTATCTATTTTATGACATTTGGTCACCCTTGATTGGTTATTTTACTATGCATATTTTATGATTTGTTGTTCTTTATCATGTTCATTATGAATCCCTAATTGAATGAGCAATGGAGTCAGTTGTGGAGAATGTGCTAAATCTTAATGTTCTATCAATTAGAATAATTATTCGTTGAAAGATATTCCCTTGTTAAAATGTTATGAAATTCTTTGAAATGTGTGGAAGAATTTTAAATACATTGTGAAAAAAGTGCTAGTTCAATTGGTGTTTATGTTAACTATAATCTTACTGAATTAAAATCTATTTCTCCTTGAGCATATAAGTGTATACTTTATTCATTATTTTAAAAGGGGCGAGATTCTCTTATGGCTTTGTGTAGCTTGTAAATAGATGTGAATGGCTTGTGTTTGACATTGAGTGAAGTACATTTGAATGTCTTCTTATATGCTTGGCGTGTCCTTGTATAATATTAGAATTGAGTTGCTGGAAAATTGTGTTTGCTTTGTGCATTATTTTGGTTGTTAATAGATGGTTGGGTTTGATTTATTCTATCAACTTGATTCTTGTTCTTTATTGTTGTGGTTATGAGACCACCTTCCCTAGTGATTTAGCATTAGTTGAGTGTTTGTGGAGGTGCTGTAGACATTGAAATCCAAGTTATTCGATAGCATCATGGTGCACAATGTCATTTTTGGATGTGGGTACCTGAACTAAACGTATGATTGGCATAGTGTAAGGTTGGGTGGTACATTAGTAGTGTTTTGAAACATTATTAGTTAGTATTATATTATATTTATATACATCTATCTCTTTCTTGGTCTCGTACTGAGGTTGGCCTTGTAGATGAAGGATTTCTCCTTGACAATTTAGATTTGTTTCTAGCTTAAAGATGGAAGAGGATGCAGTTTTTTTTATGAAGAATTGATTATCTTGGGCATTCTCTTTGAAATTGCATGGTATTTTGAGCCTTGTAGGAGTTCTTTTTTTCCTTGTCAATCATTATTTCATGATCTTGTTGGGTTGTTTAACTCTTAGTTGATCATAGTTGAGTTTTGTGGTGGCATAAAATAAAGGGTTTTGTCGATGCTTTGTGTTTAGTTGCCTCCAAGGTTAATTCCCTTTTCAGTTTTGGAGTTTTTGATCCTCATTGGTGTTGGTGTTTATTCTTTTCAGAGGTATCCTATTACATTCTTGTATCTAAAGACCCTAAGTTGTCCTTGGTTTTTTTATTGAGAAGCAAGTGTGTTAACGAAATCCTAACTATTATAGATTGGTACTTGACCAAGGACCTCTTGAACTGGGATCATGTTTGGAAGACATACATGATCTTGGTGAGCATGGTGGTGAGGTAGAGTTACCTCTAGTATTGTGGGATAGTTTTCCCTTATCTTTTGGGTTATAGCCCTGAAGTCATGCTTTGGTCTTAGGAGAGACCATCTAGGAAATTCAACTTTGTGTTCTATTACAATCACAACCCTCTTCCATTGCTATTATTAATTGATTCTAACTCTATATACTTATTAATGTATAGTTCAATATAATTTTATTATGCTAAATTAATACTAGAATTCTAAATTAAGTAGAGTTTTAAACATCTTTAAAAGAAAATTTATTAAATAATATTTGTCAAATGTAACCCATGGGAGTTATAAAAGAATCTTTTGCATATTCTTAGGATGAGAAGATAAAAATAGTAAAAAAAAACATTAAAAGGAGAGAAAATAGATGGAAGAGGGAACTCTCTCTATCTCTTATCCCCTCCTTTATGGAAGAGAAAAGGAGTGGAAGAGGGGGCAGAGTAAGAAAAAGAGAGGAGGAAGAAGAAAACTAGAGGGGAGATCAGCTTAATTACAGGTATGGCTTAAGATTAATATTATTGTAAGATGGCTTAAAATTTTTCTATGCTTTCAGATTCTATACACATGCAATTAGTGTTGGTGGTTAATTCCAACTACAAGTTCATTGTCCAACTACCGCTGACTGTGGATCATAGCAACTTCAACAGATTCAGTTCTTTACCACAAACTATGGATCACTGAGCTCTGTTTTGTTCAGATCCACTATTTTCTGCCTGAATTAAGGCTCCTGATTTCAGTCTTCTCAGTTTCTACGGTGATCTTTTGCATCTGATTGTATATTGTAATTCAACAGTATTGCAACAGTTAATATCAATAACACTATTTTTATGCTCTATATTTTTTTCCTGCAAATTCTGTTTTTCTTTTTTCTTCTAGCAGATCTATTCTACACTGTGCAACTACAGTTGCATTTATTTCACATGGTATCAGAGCAGGTTGTTAGAAAGGAAAAGCAAAATCTTTGTTTGTTGCAGATATAGAAGATCAGAGTTGAAAATAAATGGAGTTCTCAGCCTCTGCTATTCTCACACCATACAACTATTTTGATTGGAAGCCAAAGATTCTGCTTCAGCTAAGAAGTAGAGGCCTCTATTGGATAGTTATGGATACAGAGGTTGAACCCAATCCAGTAGTTGAAAAGTCTAAATACTTCAATCGAATGGATGAAGCCTTTGGTCTTCTATGCTTATCCATATCTCCAGAATTGTTGTTTCATGTTGAGGCATGCAAAACTCCAAATGACATTTGGAAGAAATTGGAGACACTCTTTGGAAAGCAAGATGAGATGCGAGGTCATATTCTTGAAAATTAGTTCAACTCATTAAATTCAAGAAGTTTTGATAATATTCAAGATTTCTTCACAAAGTTCAAATCCTTATTGCTTCAGCTTAAAGGATGTGGTATTGAAAAATCCAAGGAAGGAAGCAAATCAATCCTTGCTATTCTATCAAAGCTAGGTCCAAAATATGCAGTATTTGTCTCTGCTTTCCACATGGTCAGGCTCACAATAGGAGCAACTTGGAAGATCCCCACACTTGATGCCTTCATTGAGTCCTTGATACATGAGCAAGATAAGCTCATAAAGATGGGCACATTGAAAAACTCCAATGCTCATGCACTTGTTGTGCATGGAAGTGGAAAGAACAACTCCAAATCCAATCAGCAATCCAAAGGCAAAGGGAAGAAGGAACTAGATCCAAGAAAGGAAGGAAATCCCAAACCTCTAGATGGATCTACTAGCTCAAAAGAAAAGAAGGACACAAAGGGCAAATCAAAGTGTAGCTATTGCAACTGTGGTTACCATCCAGAATCATCATGCATGAAGAAGACCATTGATCTCATGGCACAAACACTTCAGCAAAATAATCTTGGTAACCTTATCCCAGAAGGTGCCAAGAAGAAGCAGGAAGAAAAAGCACTAGAAACAAGAAACAATGCTCATGCATTGATTGCTATTCATTCTTCTTCAGATGCATGGATCATAGACTCCGGAGCTTCACACCATATGGCAGCCACAAAAGATGTTCTCTCTTCTTTGAAACCATATTCTAGCTCACCTATTCGCTTGGGAGATGGATCTTCTATAGCAGCAACTGGAATAGGGAAGGTTGAGATGGGAATTGGAAGTTTTGAGAATGTCTTGCACATTCCAAATCTTTTTGTCAATCTTCTCTCTGTGTATCAAATGACCCACACTGGCACCGATAGGAGAGTTGAATTCACTCTAGATTCTGTGATCATATTTGATATTGAAGACAACTCCAAAATTGCTGTTGGTAAGGCAAATCATCAATCTCATCTATACACTTTCATTGATTTTCTTGCCAAATCAGATTCTACTTTACTTCTAACACATGCAAATGATGAAAGTAGAGTTTGGCATGAAAGATTTGGTCATATGAACTTTAGATACATGCAACAATTGAGCAAACAAGGGATGGTGAAAGGCTTGCCTACCATAGAATTTTCTGATGGAGTTTGTGAAGGTTGTGCTCTTGGAAAGCATCCACAAGAAAAATTTCCAAAGGGGATTGCATGGAGAGCCTCCTCCCCTCTAGAGCTTGTTCATAGTGATCTGATGGGTCCATTTCCTAATCCTTCCATGAGTAAAGCTAGATATGTCCTAACATTCATTGATGATTGCACAAGATACACATGGGTTTATTTTCTCAAATTCAAATCTGAGGTGTTTGAGAATCTCAAGATTTTCAAAGCCCATGTGGAGAATCAATCAGAAAAAATGATCAAGATCCTCCACATAGATAATGGGGGGGAGTATGTCAACAATGATATTCAACATCTTTTTGATGAAGTAGGAATATAGTTGCAGAACACAGTTCCTTACACTCCGCAGCAGAATGGGGTAGCTGAGAGGAAAAACCAATCCTTGAAGGAGATGGCTAGTTGTATGTTGCATGCTAGATCTCTTCCCTCCAAATTGTGGGCTGAAGAAATCAATTGTGCTTCATACATACAAAATAGATCTCCTCACAAATCTGTCACAGGAAAGACATCTTTTGAAGCATGGAGTGGTATGTAACTAGAAGTGACCCATTTTCAAATTTTTGGATCACGCGCATGGGCTCGCATTCCTGTAGAGAAAAGGAAAGCTTTAGAGCCTCAAAGCAAAGAATGCATCTTTATTGGATACCCAGATGGTGTAAAGGGATGGTGTAAAGGGCTAAAGATTGTTAGATCTTTCAACAAAAACACTCTTAATTGAGAGGAGTGTCTACTTTGATGAAAGTCCCATGCATGCATCTCAGGAGTCACATTCCCGTACTTCTTTGCTTCCTCCTCTTACAGATCTCATAGATAATACATGCAATCATTTAGATCTGATTTCTGATACATCTAAATCTGATCTAGATGAACTTGAGCATGCATGTGCAGATCTAGATGCAGTTCTTGATTGGGCTTCTAGTGATGATTTAGTATCTCCTATGAAAAATCAAAGGACTAGGAGCTTGGCTAATATATATGATGCCCCTCATGCACTTTCAGCTATCGATCCCATCATGCCAATGCATGCCTATATGATTCAGGCATCCGATCCTCAGACTTATCCAAAAGCTACAGGGAATCCTCTTTGGGAAGTAGCCATGGATGAGGAGTACAATTCTCTCATTGAGAATCACACTTGGGACTTGGTTCCACTTCCACCTGATCGCAAACTTGTAAGGTGTAAATGGGTCTATAGAACAAAGAAATCAGTAGATGGCCATGTAAGTAGATACAAAGCAAGGTTGGTTGCCAAAGGCTTTCAGCAAGTTCATGGCATTGACTATGATGAAACTTTTGCTCCAGTGGCAAAAATGGATTCCATTCGTTTGGCTCTTGCAATTGTAGCAACAAGAAGGTGGGAGATTCATCAGATGGATGTGAAGAATGCATTTCTTCATATTGATCTCGAGGAAGAGATCTATATGGAGCAGCCACAAGGGTATGTACAAAATTCCTCATTGGTATGCAAACTCAAGAAGTCACTCTATGGCCTCAAGCAGGCACCTAGAGCTTGGTATGCTAAAATGGATTCTTATCTATTGTCTCAAAATTTCATGCGATGTAATTCTGATCAAAATGTTTATATGATGAGAACATCTGACTCTTTATTGCTCGTAGTACTCTATGTAGATGATCTGCTAATAACAGGTGATTCAGTCAAAGCCATTACTGCAACCAAAGCAGCTTTGCATGCTAGATTTTCTATGACAGACATGGGTCTCCTCAACTTTTTTCTTGGTCTTGAAATCAACCAGAATGAATCAGGTGTCCAAGTTTCTCAATCCAAGTATGCATGGGATCTTCTAGCTCAATTTCACATGAGTGATTGTAAGCCAACACCCACACCTTTCTTGTCCAGAGTAAAGCTTGAGGATGGCCAAGATACACCATTGGTTGATTGCGCACTCTATCGTCAGCTTGTGGGGAGTCTTCTTTATCTCACTCACTCTCGTCCAGATCTATCATATGCAGTGGGTGTTGTTTCCAGATACATGCAGGAGCCTCATGAACTACATTGGAAAGCTGCCAAGCATACACTGAAGGTTTGTAGAGATCCTGTACAATGACAACGGAGAAAGCACATCGAGATCCATGTGCACTTCATCCGAGATCTGATCCATGATGACATCATTGATTTACAGTATTGTCCCACGTCTCAATAGATTGCTGACATATTCATGAAGACATTCACTGAGCAAAAGTTTCACTTTCTCTGAGATCTTCTTGGGGTGAAAGAAACTGTACCACGATAGTTTTCTCATTATGTTAGTCTCTTTTGAGGGGAGGTTTTATTCCCATTGGGTTTTCCTTCTTTCCTCATTTCTTTTATTAGATGTTTCTGTTCTCCTTTGTTAGAATTAAGGGGGGGTGTTGGTGGTTAATTCCAACTGCAAGTTCATTGTTTGACTACCGCTGACTGTGGATCATAGCAACTTCAACACATTCAGTTCTTTACCGCAGACTATGGATCACTGAGCTCTGTCTTGTTCAGATCCACTATTTTCTGCCTGAATTAAGGGTCCTGATTTCAGTCTTCTCAGTTTCTATGGTGATCTTTTGCATCCGATTGTATATTGCAATTCAACAGTATTGCAACAGTTAATATCAATAACACTGTTTTTATGCTCTGTATTTTTTTCCTGCAAACTTTGTTTTTCTTTTTTCTTCTAGCAGATCTATCCTACACCGTGCAGCTACAGTTGCATTTATTTCACAGTTAGGCTTAAACCACATACATTAAGAAACATATTAAACCTAAAAAATATCAGTCAATGTGAGAGGTGCATAGTGACAACCCATATGACATTAAGAACAATGGTGTCATTTCATAACCTCAGTGGAAACTGCCTTAGTTTGCGTCCTTGGTCTTTTGTAAGAAATTCTGAACATTAATATTGGCTATTCTCTTTCATTTTTAAATAGAAATTCACTCTGGTTTTCGCTATGATTTAACATTATTGTCTCTGTTCATAATCACTGCATAATTTCAATCTATATAGGCTTCATTACGTTAATTAAACTCCGTGCTATTTAAACAGGAGTTTATGCGTAAATCATACATTAAGATTACAGTCTCTTATGATAATATTTAGAACAAATTTGTATATTTTTAGTTGAGAGTTCAGATTGACTTTTAAATGTCTTCAATGCCTTTCTTTAACAACTATTCTTAGTGGCAATTTCTAGCATGTCGCACTTATTTGTTTATACACAATAAGTGGCATCATCAACATTTGACAGAATTATCTTTAAATATCACAGAGAAGCTTACTTTAGATTGCATTTCCTGACACATATCAAGTTTTAGTTGAAAGGTGGAGTAATGATATTATATGAAGGATTATAGGAGAACACTCGCAGTAAATTTCTTATTGGTAATCTAGAATGTAGTTATTGCAAGCCATTTCTGAGATGAAATATGCAATCTATTAATTTTTGAAATCAATGGTTCAAAATTAAGGAAAAAGGATGCAAGATAATTGAATTGATTTCAATAGTATGATTATATTTCTATTAATTAAAATAAATTATGATAAAAAATTTAAGAATATGTATTTTAATTAGAAAAATAATGTGAATAAAAGAAAAAATATATCTTTTATTATTTTATTTTTTTAATAAGAATATCTTTTAATATTGTCTTTTAAGAATTGATTTTGTCACTTTAAAATTTATTTTACTTATTTATGTCTTTTTATGAAATTACTAATAATAATCAAGGGTTCTTAGAATTAATTCAATTTAAAATTACTTGTCTGATTAAAATTTTAATTATTGTAAAATAACTATATTTTGAATAAAAGGTCTATTTTTTATTACTATCTTCTTTTGATAAGAATATGCTTTAATGTTATTTTCTTTTATTAGGATATTCTATCTTTCTTTCTTTTAATTTATTCTACTCGTCATCATCTTCTTCTTTTAACAATTAATTTTTATTAAGCTAAAATTTTATTTTAATTATTCTTGTCTTCTTATGTAGTTACAAATAATAATTAAAATATATTAGAATTAATTTAATTTATATATTTTTTATTTTATTAAATTTTAATTTATCATAGAATGATTATAATTATGTTTTTGTTTCAATTTGTATAATAAAATAAATTTCAACTTAAAACTTAAATTAAAAGTTAAGAGCCAGAGAGCAATAGAGAAAAACTAACTTTTCTTTACTCGTTTCATGTCAATAATTTAATGATATCATCTGTCCTTGGAGAGTTATACTTAGGGTAGCATGTCATTTGATTATTATCCCCATCTTTATCTCCTACCCTCTCTCTCTCTCTCTCTCTCCGTGTTCCTCTCTCCTATTACTCTGTAGTACCCCTCCCTTGATCATACTATTTATGATTTAGTTTGACCATGGTTGACTTTTTAGTGGCATACTTGGATGGTTGATATACCATGTTGTGATGTTATATTCAAGATTATGCGTTGATGTGCGATTTCGTGAATATTGGTTATGTGTTATTTCCTTATGGAAGATTAGATGTTATTTTGCTTATGCATTGTATTCCTATAGATGAGGAAATGTTAATTTTATTTATGCATTATTGACCACGGACTAACACATTTTCTTATATATGTATAAGTTGCATTATGTTACTGTCTTCATGCATGTGTGGAATCTGTATGGGGTGTGAGGAGATGATTTTTCATCACTCACTTTGGTGAGACATGGAACATCACGATTCTTCTTCACTAGTATGTTTACTATGTTTGTATATATATGTATATGCATGTATGGCTTGGTGATACAGGAAATTGTAAGTACAAGGTATCGACTCCACCTGGCTTCACAGGTTTGAGCATACCTATTAACCCGATGAAAGTGGAGGAAATAGTTTTAAGACCAAAATATTACCCCTAACCTTGCTCAATAGTGAGCATTGTCAACAGTCCTATGTTGGTATGCGGGTCATGTGTTTGGGTGGTTTTTTAGTACACATTTTTAAATAAAGGGATTAAATTAAATAGGACCCCTTTGTATTATGAATTGATAAATCTATTGCTCAAGTTGTTAAATTAGATTATTTCATTTATTGTTATTATCTAATTATGAAATTTATTTGTGTTATGCATTTTGAAAATAAAGAAAATAATTTTTTTTTGGAAATCAAAATATCTCACCCGTTGACTTTTGAAAATGGGAATTTAGTTTTATTAGGAAATTGGGAAAATAATGCATTTAAAAAAAAAAGAGTTTAAAAAGTCTTTTTGAGAGAAGTCTTTTGATTGGATGAAATTTTATTCAAGCTAAAATAGATATTTTTGGAAATTTTTTCTATTAAACCTGTGCATTCACGGGAATGAAAAGGATGAATTTTTGCATTCAAAATCTGGTTTTCAGTTCTGTTCAACAAAATTTCTACAGTTGGGGAATTGGTTGCTCTTCCCAAATTTCATCCAGGAAAGCAAACTCAGGTAATTAGATCAAAAATCCAGTTGATAAAACATAATTGGGGATTAAAATTTATAAGTTTCTATTTTTTTTTTTCAAATTGAGGAAAAATTGAATTGGCTGGGAAAACTTCTTATTTGCAATTTGTTTTTTTTCAAATTCTTGTTGTATCTGGTTTTAAATTCAACTTTTTTTCCCACTAAATTATTTTGAAAGTAATTGTTGGATTCAAAAAAATTTCTCTCTCGCAACAATATTTTTAAAAAATGAAACCCCTATAGAAGTTTTAATTCTGCTGTTCCAGACTGTTAATGATATATCCAAATTTATAAAATGGGTTTCTACAAAATTTATTGGGTTTTTTTGTAACATTGTTTCCTAAATTTTGTATAAATTTTTTAAAAATCTGGTCTTGAGTTTTTGAGAAATGATAGAAGCCGTGTGACTATGTTTTTTTTATGGTTTGTTCCGATTAATTAGAAAAACATGTTTTAAGGACCCGAAACCATTTACTTAAAGATCAAAAGAAAGATCATCAACAATCAACTAGACCAACATAAAGACAACATATAAAAGACTGGCAAGAAAGCCAGCAACCCGAACGGACAACAAAAAACAAAAAACCTAGTGATTTTAGCATCCCTCCCATGGAGTCTTTCCATGTACTTCGTTAGCCTGCCCTTCTGTAAGATACTCCAGATTTTCTCCTTTTGTTTCCATTCTTTACAATTATTGGGCTCGTAGCGATGCCTGTTACCTCCCAAGATTTCACAGCTCAAACCAAAAACTCGAGAGTTGCAGATAGCTAATGGAAAGAAATCTCTAGATGCAACCCCAAAAACCCAAAAAGTGTGGGAGAATGTGCCATTCATCTTATCATTATTGGTACTAACACAATAATAATTAATATTAGTCCTCCGAATCATGTCATTAATCATTATATAATCCATTTAAAATCTTTGAGGTACAGTTATATTGATCCATGAAAATGATCGATCTAACATCATTAAGAAGATCCTCTTCACCCTTCCAGGTAATCATGTTGCCATGAGTGACCACCACATTAGCTGCCCAATCAGTGGGGCCATTTGTTTCCCGATAAATGTGAGAGATAAAACATTTATCAAAGGTTTTAAAAAGATACCTAGCATCCTTAATAATATTGTTAATAGTCCATGAGGGCTTGGTAATTCCTGTAAGGAAGTTAATGATATTATTAGAGCCCCCCTCGATCTAGAGATAAGAACAGTTCCACCTTTTAGCCAGAAGGATGCCTTGGAGAGAAGCCATAGCTTCCGCCATATGATTAGTTTGGCAACCTATAGGAACAACAACAATTTCCTTACAAATGCCATTTTCATCTCTGAGAATTGTACCACATCCCGCTGGTCTAGGATTGCCTTTAGCAGCACCGTCAAATTTGATTTTGAACCATCCAGGAGGGGGAGAGTACCGCTTAGCTTCTAGTATCTTAATTTGTTTAGTATCAATCCTAACAACACTCTTCAGGTTCCAGGAGTTGAGGATGTGAACTTCCAGCTAATTGACCGGAGTGCAAGGTTCTCCAATGGTCCTGAGGTTCTCCACTATAGCCCTTTGAATTTTTTGAAAAACAACAGCTCGGGGGAGAGAAGTATCCTTGAAAATGTGGTTGTTCCTTTCTTTCCAAATCCCCTATAGGATGTGAGGAAGAGAGAGCTTCCACAAAGTTCTCAAAGAGGGATTAGACCAATGGTAGCTCCAAGAATGGAACAAGTCTTGAATAGAATTAGGGAACACCCATACCATGCAAAAATTCTTAACAAAGCTTTCCCAGATAGAGATAGTGAAAGAATAGTGAATAGCCAAGTGGTCCACAGACTCTTCCTCCTCATGACACAAAACACACCTATTGGGGAGATTAAAACCTGCAATCTTCAGGTTATCTAGAGTCAAAATTGTGTTTTGGAGGATAGTCCAATAGAAGATATTGATCTTCGGAATAAGACTCTTGATCCAAGCTTTAGATGAGAAGGGGTTCCCTAAGGGGGCTGGAGTTAACACTCCATACATGGAAGAAATAGTAAGGTTGCCTTTGGGCTCAAGTTTCCAAATAAGAATATCTTCTTCATTATTCAGCTAAGTAGAAAACAAGTGTTTCTTGAGATTGATGAGGCCAGGGTGTATACTTTCAATATTTTTTCATTTGTCACTTATCTAGTACCCCTCAACCAAGGAACCAAAAACTCTTTTACAAGGGGCAGCAAAAGGAGCCCAGTCAGGGATTTCCAGAAAAGGCTTATCAAGCAACCAAGGATCTTTCCAAAATGTGACTTTCCTACCATTACCAACTCTCCATTTAACCCCTTTAGCTATGTTTTCTTTACACTTTGAAGAATGGTTCCAAATGTGAGAGCCATTGATGTTGAAATCAGAGTTGATGAAAGAGAAAAGAGATGAAGACAAGAGTGGATACTTACTTCTCCAAATTTCACACCACTCACTGTCAAAGTGGAACAGTCTCCACATCTGTTTGGACAAAAGAGCTTCATTGAGAGTCCTGATTCTCCTCAGACCCAGACCACCCTTTCTTTTTGATCTACAAACCTTGTCCCAAGCCACTAAAGCCATTCTCTTCTTTTCCTCAACCACAGACCAAAGATTTTTTTTTTGGATTTTTTCAATAACATCAACAAACTTAACAGGGATTCTGAAGAGACTAAGAGCATAAATAGGAATGCTTTGAAGGGATGCTTTAAGAAGATGTAACTTGCTAGCTTGACTTAAGAGAGCACCTTTCCAACCAGCAAGCTTTCTCTAAAATTTATCCACCAAAGAACTCCAAATGGAATCAGGGGGAGAGATGCCTAGGGGGAGGCCAAGGTAGGTAGAAGGAATAACAACAATCTGACATTCCAGAATTTTGCTAATTCTATGTTGTCTTTTCTCGGGAGTGTTGATGAAAAACACTTCACTTTTAACCTAGTTGATAAGCTGGCCAGAAGCAGACGCATACTTGCACAGGATGTCCTTTAGGATTCTAGCTTTCGAAATACTGGAATCTCCCATAATGATGGTATCATCCACAAATTGCTAGTGGGAGTAGGTGTGATCAGTAGAAGAGGGTTGGAGACCTTTAAAGATACCTCTAGTTACCATACTTCCCATGTACCTGCCAAAGCATTCAGCCAAAATGATGAAGAGAATAGGGGAGATGGGATTCCCTTGCCTCAAACCTCTAGAGGCTTTAAAAAAAGGGGAGGGGGAGCCATTAACAAGAACATCAAGGGAGGCAGAGGAGAGAAGGTACTTGAAGAGGTCCACACATCTGTTAGAGAAGCCAAAAGCCAAGAGAACCTTCATGAGGAAGGACCAGTCGACCCGGTCATAAGCCTTGGAGAGATCAAGCTTGAGAATAAAACCCTTCTTATTAGGTATAACAAGGGAATGGATATTCTCATGGACAGTAATGATGGAATCAAGAATTTTCCTTCCTGGTACAAAACCATTCTACTGAAGACTGATCAGGGAGGGAAGGACATTCAAGATTCTAGAGGTAAGGACCTTGGAAATAATCTTATAGAAAGAGTTGCATAAACTAATAGGCCTGAACTTATCCATGGAGTCAACTCCTTGAATTTTGGGGATCATAACAATGAAGTTGCCATTAATTTATTTCAGTAATCTTCTTTCCCCAAAAGATTGTTTAACCCCATGGGAGAGATAAATATGCCAGAACTCTTGGAAGAAGAATATAGGGGAACCATCAGGACCAGGAGCTTTATTGCCCTCAAAAGAAAAGACAACATTTCTGATATCCAAGTCCAAAGGGATGAAAGTCAAAAAAGAATTCTTATGCTCATCAATATGGCAAGGAATGTTTTAGAGGAAGGCATTTTGAGCATCATCATCCAAGCTCTGATCCCTACAAAGAAGATCAGAGAAGATATTTTTTGCCTCATTTCTAATCTCCTCCTACTTGACCAGCTCCACATTGTCCACCATCAGTTTTTTGATCCTATTAGCAGGTTTGTGTTTGATAGTCGACATATGGAAGAATATGGTGTTCTTATCCCCTTCCTTCAGCCAAATACATCTAGATCTTTGCTTCCAAAAAGATTCTTCTTTTGCAATGATATTGTGGTATATTTTGAGGATCTCATTTTCTTCTGCAATTGTAACAGTGGAGAATCCATCCTTCTGGTTTTGGACTTGAATTTTGTTGAGGTCTTCATAAATTTTTTGTTTGGCCTCAAAAATATTCCCAAAGATGGATTTACTCCAAGTCCTTATGTTATCTTTTATGCTTTTAAGTTTCTTCACAACTCTATACATGGCAGTACCCACAACTTGAATGTTCTATCATTCTTGAATTTTATGAGTCAGATCCGGATGTAATGTCCATATTTTTTCAAACCTAAAGGGAAAATGCCTTCTCTTGTTGATAGGGTCAACAATAAGAGTTATAGGGTAGTCAGACCCAACACGAATGTGAGTAGACAGAGAGCAGAAATAATGTCTGAACCAATCATCAGATATAAGAGCCCTGTCAAGGTGTACTTGAATAAGGTCATTTCCAGCCCTCCTATTAGTCCAAGTATAGTTGAAACCCTGCATCTCCACATCATTAAGGGCCTGAGTATTTATAAAATCCTTGAGGGCTAGTCTACTGTCTAGCTGAGAAGGGCAACCACCAAATTTTTTCTCGTCTTTCAATAGGGTATTAAAGTCTCCCATGACCAGCCAATTGAGGTTCTTGAAGTTGTCCCTTATTTCCATAAGTTTTTTCTAAAACTTGCTTCTGGCTTTCAAGGTATTGGGAGCATAGATGTTTGTGAGAACCCAAGAGGTATCATCCTTTAAATGCTCAAATTTAATGCAAGAAAAATCGCTCTCTTGAATAAGAACTTGACCTCTAATACTATTGTGATTCCAGATTGTTGCAATGCCTCCAGAGGCACCTTGAGAGCTACCACCACAGATGCTACCAGATTTACAGAAATTCAAAGCTTCAACCTTTTCTCTACTCATCTTAGTTTCTTGAATAAGAAAAATGTTAGGTTTACTATTCCTAATCATATTCCTAATAATATCATGCTTGTGGGGATTATTAAGTCCCCTTATGTTCCAAGAAATAATCTTCATAATCACTTACCGATTCCTAACTCCTTCAGAGTCCTCTGAGTCCCATCTGCTATGTTCTTGCTAGCCTCCTGATCTCTGAATTTGTGGTTTGAAGGTCATCCTAGGGATGAGGAGACATACCCTACATCAACTTGAGCAATTCTCCTAGACTTCCTTATTTGGGTAGCAGAGGGAGTGGAGCCTTTCTTGTTCCTGTGTTTTGGTATTTTCCACTCGACTTCTTTCTCAAAACCTACTTCAGGATCACTAAGGATTCTAGAAATCTCCTCTTCATTACCCCAGATAGGTGATCTAGAGTCATGTGAAGAGCTAATAACTATTTTAGAGGCATGATCTGAATCAGAAAGATTTAGTCCCAAGATAACATAGTTTTGGGCCTCTTGAAAATCAGAACTAATTTGTGAGAGGGGAAGAGTCAGCCTTCTCTTCATGTGATCTAGTGATCTCCCCTTCCTTATATTTCTCCACTTCCTTGATATCCTTATCCTTCTGATTCTCTTCATTGGAAGCTTCCATACTAGGCATGTTGTCAGCTGATAGGATGGGGTTTGGGATAGACTAGCCTAGCCTATACTCTTGGATCCTTTCCTTGGATCACCAGGTGTTCTAACCACACCTTAGGGTCTCTAGGACTTCCTTTTCTTGTGGAATCCCCTGACCTTGCCCAATCCACCCACCAACAACTTGAAAAACTACTCCTAAGGTGTCATCTACTCATGAGATTCAAGAACCCTTACTTGGGCTAATAAGGGTTTAGCTTGTACCACACCTTCTTGGGTCCTAGCAAGGATAGGATAGGTCTAAGACATGATTTTCCACCCACTCATGTTCCCCCAAGAGGTTTCCAACATCCAACTCCTTACTGATTTCACCATTTTTTGTCTTTTTCCTACAAAATAGGGCTACAAGGAATGTGCCCAATTAGGCCTCCTATCCAGACTTTTAGGGCTCCCTCTTGAAAATGATGCACATGCTTGTGAAACTTCCTAAAAGACCTACTATTCATTTGGCAAGGGCTCAAGGATTTTTCTAGTTTTGGGCCTCCAAGTGTCTGTACACTACCCTAGGTGGATTTTAAGGTTTTTAAGGGTTTTAAAGAGGGTTTTTAGGCCTACCAGGGTCACAATGTTGGCTTGTTGATTTCACCACCTTTTCTAGATTGGTGGAAGCTCCTCCTTCTCATGAATGGTGCTCCATTCACCCCTCTACAACTCCTCCAAAGGGTGCCTCCTCCTCTGTCCTTCCTTGCTCTCCAAGACCTCTGCAACTTAACCCTTCCTAGTCGGGCACTATCCAGTCTCACCTAGGAGGGGGTCTTTAGATGGCCTCCCTGCATCTTCAAGGGCCCTTATTGCTTTGAAGTATTGTATAGGGTTTTTACTCCTATTCCTCATGGTTTCATGGTGATTCCACAATAGGGAATGGAGTTATGAACCCATTGACAGAAACCAGTCCAAACTGGACAGTGTGAAGCAAGTTTACAAAATATTTACAAACACACACAACCTACAAAACAAAACCTAATCTAAATACTTAGAATGGAAGTAAATAAACCATACAAGACACTCAACACAATTTTTCTCAAAAATCAATCCATTAATGATCGTGTCTTACTCCATTTGTGCCGACTGGTAACTAAAATTGCAGTCATAGTCAAGTCACTTTGCTTGGGCTGTACAACAACTAACATCCAACCCATTATCTTATGGTTTGCAACTACATATACTACCCTTTCCTTGGTCTATGTGCCCATATTAGGGTTTTCCATGCTACACTAAATATTTTGACCACTAGGTGGAAAAGTTGCTTGACAACTTTGAAAAGTTGTCATGCAACTTTTGCAACTTTTGAGCAACTTTCTCAATGTTGCTTTTCTTGACTCCTAGGCCCACATTGGGCTATCCTAAGGACACCACCATGCTAAGAATGACCCTAAACACCTCAAAGACACACATACCCTCTACTTTCAAGAAAAACTCATCTTTGACTTATGACCCTAGGACCTCAACTAGGACCTAAACTAAGACCAATGAGCACATGGCTCTTATTGTATATACAATGGCTTCTTAAAGAAGCAAGAACAAAATAAAAATTAAAATGGTGGGAGCCCTTTGAAGGGTTCTCCTTCACCATCAACAATCACCATCTGGGTAGTTTCTTTAGAAGATTCATTTTGTTCTTTTATTTCCTCTCTTGGGATCTGCCCTCCCAGGATATTATCTGCTCCCATACGTTCCTTTCTCGAAGGTTCCTTGGGGGAATAATGTCTAGAAATAGAGGCTTAGGAGACCACATCCTTGTTCTCCCCCAGGGGTCCAAAACAATTGATCTCAGCTGGGTCAACTTCCGTGTTTTCTATATTTTTGACTTGCCAGACCGTTTTCTCTTGAGCCTTTCTACTCTCAATTGCAGTTTTGGCTTGCTTGTTATCCCCTCTGGGCTTTAGATGGAAATGTTTAGCCCAGTGACCTAATTTTTTACAGTGGAAACAAGAAAAGGAGATGGATTCGTATTCGATCTATTGTTTCCAAGTACCCAACTTAGACACAATATCTATCTGCTCAGGCATATTTGTGCCGTGGGCAACGCCTACATAGAATCTAGCATGAGTGAACCTTCTTCTTGAGGCTATGACCAGATCTATTAAGAGGAGATCACCAAAAGAGCTTGCAATACCCAAGAAAATACTTTCTTCCCAATATTCAAGAGGTATACTTGGGAGCTTAACCCAGACTGGGACTTGCACCAGAAGACATTCACTCATATTTAGATTCAGGTGCCATTTTTGGAGGACCAGAGCTGCCTTTCCGACCAGCCAAGGGCTACCATAAAGAATCCTTATTTTGTCTTCTTCACAAGAAAAGGAAAAGGAGAGAAGGCCTTTGGGTAGAGCCAAAATTTTAATATTGCCTTTCAAAGCCCATTTCCATTTAACATAAGCCCTAACAACCTCAATATTTGGGTGTGGTCCCATGAATTTACCCACCAGAGAGTTCAACATACTACTTATGTTATGATCCAAAACCGAGTTAGGAATAGAGATGGAAAAATTACCACCAGTCGGGTCTGATATGTTCTAAATAGGAGGCAGGGAATATTTCCTAGATGGTCTAGTTCCAAAGAGGGTTGACCACCTTCTAATTTCTTTTCCATTCTCCAATACAAATTCACATGGGCTAGACCCCCCAACGGGGTTTCCAGGACCCACATTCATTTCTGACAGAGTACGGTCAGCCTGCAGAATATCTAGAGGCTTGTCCTTCTTCCCCATCTGGCCAGCTCCATCGATCTCGCTGCTACGTCCATTGGAACTAGAGTTCCCGCCTTGCAGAGAATTCAAAATTTGAATTCTTCCATTGCCGCCTACTTCTCCTCCACACGAGCTCTCCATCTTCACACTACTTGATAAATTATGAAGTTTACATGATGTGTTTTTATGGTTTGTTGTTATAAGCATGCATTATTATTATTTTAAGGTTTTGTTTTAAGAAAAATAATAATATATATATATATATATATATATATATATATATATGTTGTGTTAAAAAAAAAAAAAAAGGAATAATTTTGATAAGTGAAATTTAGTCCTTAAAAAAAAGGATTATCAGGTTTCTAAACAATATATATGTAATTATTAATTTAAATAATGAATGTAAATAATATTGTTAAATAAAAAGTTAGCTTTTGACCAATAAGGTGATTATTAGTAAACGTGATTATATTAAATCAAATTGGTCAATTTTGAATTGTTTAAAATAAAAACAAAATCATGAAATAGATGTGAAAGATTGATTGTTATTATCATAGTAAACTTGGGGAAATGAAGTTATATTAATAATCATAGAATAATTAATATGGTTCTTGTTGAAAGTATCATTAATTGCATTAAATAATGGTTTTGTTTTAAATATGTCATATTTTATTACTTTCTTTTGATTAATTAGAAATTGTATTGCTTATGAAACCCTCTCTAGCCGATTTTGTTTTCGGAAACTTAATGGCTCAACTTACCTTAGAGGAAAATACTCTGATATGTGTTTGATTATGTTTTGAAATGAAGTATATTTTATCAAATTAGATGGTTGAATGTTGACTTGGATTTCCTTGCTCATTACCTTTTTGTGATCTTATCATAATTGGCTCGAATGCATTTGTGTATTGATGAAATTTTCACTCCAAGGGAGTATTCCGGTGTTTTTATAAAAAGGGACATTATCCTCATGCCTATGTTTGTCTTTGATTGAATGCAAGTTATTTTTGCAAGTCTATTTGGTTATGTGTGAACTTTGACCTTTCTTGCTATTTACCCTCCTTGTGGTCTTGGCATGTGAGGAGATCAAATTGTGTACTAACTCCAGTTGATTAACCTAGATGATGGAGTTAGGCAATCTAGTGAATTACTCAATTTTCTATTATGAACTTCCTTTTGTGATATTGGCTTTTTTTTATGCCTTGGAGTCCTTTGGCTTTTGTAGTGTCATAAAGGAGAGTGGCTTTCAAGTGGGGGCCGCACCCAAAGTGGCTAGTAGGGTAACCCATCAAAAGTTTTCTTACGTAAGTGATAACTTAATAATATATTAGGGGGTTTGGTAGATGAAATATTAAATAAGATTAATTGTGCCCTACTCATGGTTGAGTGCTTGTATAGACTTAGGATGCAGTGGAACGGCTTGGAATGGCAAACCAACAACCTTGCCCTCACAAAAGGATTGTTTGGGTCCACATGAGACTTGGATTAGGCTGGGGGTTTGGGAGAGGTTACCAGGGTAACCCAAGATGGGGGTCGGGACCTATGGAGGCTTACTAGGGTAACCATACCAAGCTATGTGATTACAGTCTTCCCTTATGTTCACTAGTGTGCGGTCTTGTGTTGATTTTTTTTGGAGCACTATTGTGGGAGTCATAGCTGTATGTTTATGTTTATTGTGAGAACTTGATATTCATGTTGGACCATGGAATGCTTATGATGGATTGCAAGGAATTGGTTTCACTGGTGCTCCGGTTATCTCTTGTGTTTAATTTACTCCATGTTTTAGATGGATCCTCTTTCTTCTTCTTAGATCATTCATGTATCTCTTGGACCCTATGTGATCATATGTATCATTTGTTTATGTACTCCTTATGGTAGATTGTAATTGATGTAAAATTAATGTATTTTTCACCTTTTATTTAATAGAATAGTCTTGCACTTGAAGCAAACCCGAAGACGTAGCCCATTAGGGGTGAACTATGTTATCAATTTGTGTTGTATGGTGTATGTGTTCATCTAGTTCCTTTTAATTTTGAATGTATGAATGAATTAATGGTTAAATTATTTAATATAATTTAGATGATATTCATCTTAATTGTATGTATGAAGTTATTAATTAAATGCAGTAATATGGATTATGATGAATATAGCTTTAGTGATGTAATGTAACTTATAGCAGTTGTATATATTCAATCATGCTAGTTTAACCTCTTATCAAATTTAATTGCTATGTTCATGTGGTAATCATTCTATCATAAGTAGGTTTAATCAATCTCATTGTTATTTGAATTAACACACCTTAATGTTCATTGGATTAATCGAGTAATTTTCATTGGAAACCCTTTAGGTGTTTAAGTTAAGTCTTTCACTTGTGCAAATGTTATTGAAATGTTTAATTTAATGCATCTTTAAGTTCTTTAATTTTTTTTAAAATAATTATTTGCACTCTTTTTGAGAGTTATAGTTGAATCCTTTAGGGTTTCTTTGTGGGGCATTACATGCTCACTCATTTTATATCTCTCTACTTCTCTAGCCTCTCTTTATTTCTCTCCCTCACTCCCCCTTTCTATCTATTTATATATCTTTCTCCTTCTATCTATCTTCATATCTATCACTCACATACACATTCCTTGTTTCTCACTCGCTATCTCTATCTCTATTTCATCTCTCTATCTCTCTATTGTTCAATCATCTCCCTTCATATCTCATACTCTCTCTATATATAGAACATCATGTATATTTATCTCTTGACTCCCTATTCGCTCTCTCTTATCCATTTGCATTAAAAAAATTATATCTACTATATGTCTCTCCTTTATATCCCTATCTCCATCTCTCACTCTCTCCCCTCTTCATATCCATATCTCTCTCTCCCCATCACTCCCTTCTTTTATATCTATCTACTGTTCCTATCTCTAACTTATATGCATGCACACATACACACACATTCCTTGTTTATCCCTCCCTATCTCTATCTCTATCTCTCTATATTTCCCTCTCTACATCTCTCTAAATATTTCTCTATTACTTTCATTTGGAACCTTATTTTTCTCTCTTGATCCCTTCACCTCTATCTACATATATCTCTTTCCCCCACTCTATCTATATATCATTATATTAACCTCTCTCTCATTCACTCTATTTATCTTGTGTATATATGTATCTCTTTATTTTTCTATCTCCCTCTTTTCCCCCTCTCTCTATCTCTTTCTATACATATCTCTCTCCATCTCTCTCCCTATCCCTCTTTGTCTATCTATATTTTCCTTTATCTATATCACTCTCTATTCCTCTCTATTTATCTCTCTCTCTCTCTCTCTCTCTCTCTCTCTCTCTCTCTCTCTCTCTCTCTCTCTCTCTCTCTCTCCCTCTCTCTCTCTCTCTCTTCTTGTATATATATCTTTCTCTTCCAATATATGTTTTTCTCTTCCGATATTGCTCCTATTTCTCTCATCCTCTCTTCATATCTATTTGCCTACCACTTTATCTCTTTTCTTCTCCCCCTCTATCTACATCTCCTTATATATATATCTCCCTTCCTCCATATCTCTCTCTCTATCTCTTCCTCTCTTTATATCTCCTTCTATATCCCCATATCTTTCTATCTTTATCTCTCCCTCTATGTCTATCTATTTTTTTCCGAGCTCTCTCACTCCATCTTCCTATTTCTCCCTCTATATCTAGACACATGTCTTGT
The DNA here is from genome assembly GCF_030272615.1 of Cryptomeria japonica. NCBI lineage: Eukaryota > Viridiplantae > Streptophyta > Pinopsida > Cupressales > Cupressaceae > Cryptomeria > Cryptomeria japonica. Next base: position 411,364,718 of record NC_081415.1, read on the forward strand.
TCTATCCATCCATATCTCTTCTTCTCTCCCTCTCTCCCTCTCCCTATTTTTAGATGTCTATATTCATATCTCTTTCCTCCCTATTATCTATCTCTACATATCTCTCTCTCTCTCTGTATATATATATATATATATATATATATATATATATATATATATCTCTACCTCTTTGTATCTTTCTATTTATTTTTCTGCTCTACATCTATGTAATCCTCTTCGCTCTCTCTTTCTATCTCTACATGTCAATCTTCTTTTATTCATCTTCCTCTCCTATTTTTCCATCTCCATTTTTGTTATTTATTAACCCTTCTCTCTTTCTCTTCCCCCCTCTATCTATCCCTCTTTTCATCCTTATCTCTATCTCTCTCTCCCTCTCACCCTATTACAAAAGTAATGTGAGCCTCTTGGTAATGGAAATTGATTATCTTCCTAATTTAAATGTTTTGTTTAAGCTATTATTGGATCCTTGTAAGTAGATGCAAAGTGGATTTGAAGCTATCACTTCTCCATTGAGACCTTTGTTGCACAAACAAGATCACGTTTTAAATGGATTGCCAATTGATCTCATGTACTACACAAACTTATGCAAAAGATAGACCTGTTATGCCTAGCATATCTATTTCCCCATTGGTCTCCTTAAGCCGAAATGTGGACCCCTCCCCCCTTTTTATTTATTTTTGGTTTTACCTTGGAACTCCAGAGTCCTAGATTCCTGAGGTCCTTATTGTTCCGACCTCGGAACTGTGGAGTCCTGGAGTCCCGAGGTCTCTTTTGGTTTTACCTCAGAACTCCGGAGTCCCAGAGTCCCAAGGTCTCTTTTGGTTTTACCTCAGAACTCTGGAGTCCCAAAGTCCTGAGGTAGGTTTGTCCTTGTGCTTTCCATCAACCTCAGAACCTTGGGACCCCAGAGTCTCGAGATCGTGTTTATGACTTTCGTACGGAAGGGTTCAGGAGGCTATATATAAGAGATGATGGGCTTTTTGAGTTCATTTGTGCATCCAGAGCTTCTCCTCCCTAACCTCAAGTCATGAAACTCCGGACCTCTGAGTTCTCTCTTGGCATTTTTTTTTGGGTCTTCGATTTACCAGGTTGGTGAATTTTCTCCCTTCGTGATGTTTTTCTAGGTTTCGTGAGGTTTGTTTTGTTTTGATTTCTTTCTCTTGTTGTTTGTTTTTCATGTTTTGTTTTGGCATGCCCTGGTTTTTACGCTAGGAACCCCGGATCTTTGGAGTTTGGGGTGACCTCCATTTCACCACGGATCCTCAGAGTTCTGGGTGCTTGTTCCATTTGACCCCAGAACCCCGGATCCCTAGAGTTCCGAGTGTCGACCTCCATTTCACCTCGAAACCCTGGATCACCAGAGTTCCGGGTGTCCATTCCATTCCACCCTAGAATCCCAGATCCTTGGAGTTCTGGGTGTCGACCTCCATTCCACCCCAGAACCTTGGATCCGCGGAGTTCTGGATTGCCCCAAGCCAGGAGCCCGAAACCCTGGATCCTCAGAGTTCTGGGAGGTTTTTGTAGACTTCACCTTGGAACCCTAGATCCCCGGAGTTCCGAGCCTTCTCCCCTTGTGCCTATCCTGGGACCCCAAGGCCTCGAAGTAAATCAAAGTTTGTTCTTAATCTTGGATACTAAAGATTTGTGTTTCACTTGCAGGTTCGCGAGGTTAGATGGACTCATCTTCTAGCAAAAGAGGCAAAGAAATTGACAGACTTCCAGCCACCATGAAATACCAGTATCAGGGACATGTCTATGTTTCGAAGTTAGAAGATCAAATTCGATGGGTCACAGACACCAAAATCAGTCATGTAGAAATTGGAGATATTGAGGCCCAGTTGAATAAACCTAGTTTAGATGCTCTCCACTGAAGAATCAAGAGGTTTGGTCTAGTGGAGGCTACTATATTCCCACAATCACTACAGGAACCAAAATTTATAATGACCATTACTCCATTCTACAATCTAGAGAGTAGAAAGTGCAGTGATGCACAGGGAAAAATAGTTATCTACTTGTCTCCAGATATGCTGGGGTTCATCTGTGGAATCCCAACTAGGGAGGAGACATTTTTATTAACTAAAGAAGAGGCCTTAAAGGCATGGAATGACAAAACATCAGCCAATAAGAGGCACATGAATGCCAACTGGCTTGAAGAGGAAAGAAAGACAGGGCTTAAGGCAATAGAGATCTTGAGGGCAGACTTCAAAGAACCTCAAAAGGACCTGATCATTATGCTCAGTAGGGCCTTTGGCAAGCCGGATTACAAACACTTCCACCCCTGGATGTTCCAATTCATGAGCACCATCTTAATAGGGAAGCAATACTTTGACTGGCCACAAATCCTTTCTGACAATATCTGTAAGAAGATGAAAGAGGTGCATCACACACAAAAATTCTTCTTCACATCATATGTCATCTGGGTAGCGGCCAGAGTTGGACAATTCCCAGGCCTACAGGTGGAAGGACAGTTAGGGGAGAAGGAAGGATAGAAGAAGATATGGGAGTATTATTCCCAGCTCACTCTAGCCAATGCCAAGCTGCATTTCAAGAGGGTTAATGATGCCTTTGTTTTCCCAATAATTATCAAATTGACAGGGGATGTAGGATATCGTATTAGCCTAGAGGCTATGGCTATCATCTGGGAGTGGGCATGTTGGTTCATCCAAAACCCACGATCCACTTACATAAGGGTTAGTGGATTCACAGGGAACCCAATGTTGCTGCCTCTTTATTGCAATGATAGGGTGATCCTGCTAGAATATGTAAGGCAACTCATAGGCCTCCAATCACTACTATCATCAAAGCATAAGACAGGAATCGATTTCTCGGTGTCTATTGGGTACTTTGCCTGTTCCAAGATACAAGTGGAGAAGTTGGCAAAACAGGAGCTTCAAGATCTAAACTTGAAGGAATGCAATCATGCTAGGGAATTTTATGATCCCTACGGGAAACTTAAACAATCTATGCCTAAGGCATATGAGGGGCACATGCCCAGCTTGGAAGACTTCTGGGCTAACCTACAAGACAACTCCGAAGCCAGGGAAAAGAACTATAATAGGCTATCTATCCCACAGGTGAGAGATTTTGGTATTGAGACTAACCTCCCAAAGGACCTGAGAGATGATGGAGAGTTACTTGATCCATTCTATAGAGGATCAGGGATAGATAAGAGGTCCCTCTCCCAAGTAAAATGGTTTGCAACCAAAGATACAAATATGGAGAAGGTCTCGTAGGCCGTCATCAATAGAACTAAACAATGGTTAAGCCAGAGGGTAAGGCCTAGCGTATCAAAGACAAAACATAAGGAGTCCATCTTAGTGGTACCTCAGTCAAGAGGCCATAAGGAATACGCTCAAAAGACAAGGTCAGCCTCAAGGTAGAATACCTCCACCGACCCAGGTGAGGAAGATAAGCCACAAGAGAGTACCGAGGACTTATTGATGAAACTCTAGGAAAAGATGAGGGAGTCCGAACTATTGAAGAAGGTTGCAGACCTAGGGGTGACCGATGGGTTAGGCATGGTGCCACTTGCCAAAGTTTTCCCACCAAGGATCGCTATAGGCCACACCGAAGGGGAGGGTACCTAGGGACAAGAAGAGAATGTAGAAGCCAATGAGGAGGTACCCGCTTAGCCACCTTCCATAGGTACAACAAGTGCTTCAGGCACCACTGCTTCCATACCACCATTAGTTAATGTATCTACAGGGTAGCCCGGAGTGCAAGGTTTCACATCTACTACTGAGGAGGTAAAAGTTAGAAACATTGAGTCTGACTCCAACCAAGAAGAGGAGGATTTTGAGCAACAACGACCGCTAGAAGGCGAGGGGGGTGAAGCAGAAGACATTTTTAATGAAAGGTTGATCTTAACCCCCCAAGATCAAGAAGACCTTCTAAAGGATATAGTAGCTGGGCAAGCCGAAATGGAGCCAAGTGATGAAGAAATGACATTCAATGAAGAAGTTAGTGGCAAGCTAGGGGAATTACATAGGCAACAAGCTCTCCAAGATAATCTAGCCCACCAAATTTCCTCACCCCAAATTCCTGAGCAAGAACAAGATGAAGTGAGAGATGAAGCAGAAGAGCAGGCAGAGGTCCATATTATAACTGTGGCTATTGTATCACATCAAGGTGACAAGGATGAGGATATATCGCAATGGCTAGAGTTTACCTTCGGAAAGAAAAAGAGGAAAGCAGAACTCCCAGAAGTCACTCTACAACAAGTAACCACTGAGGAACCTCCAAAGGTTAAAAGGCTGAAAACTATCCATCATCTATCAAAAATAGATTCCGGTGAAGTGATTGCAGATGTGGCAGTACCGCATGAATTCAAAGAACAGGTTTCCCCCAAGTATCAAATATCTTAGGTGAATTTGGGTAAGCAAACCAAGTGGGGAGAGTTAGATACCTTGGAGCTAGCCACAAGTGTTGTCAGAGGGCATGTGGAAAAAGAGCATACCTCAAATATGGAGCTTAAGGCGCAACTTGGGCAATATAAACAACTCCTGATAGAGATGTGTAAACCTCTGAATTCTTGTAGAACAGATGACATGCCTTCAACCTCATCACTACCAGAGGGCGAGGTAAAGGCACTGCTAGAGGTAAGATGAGTAGCTACGGCCACCAAATCTTGGACTCAGGTTAATGTGGCCAAGATTAGATTATTTCTGCAGAATATAATGGAAATATACCATAAGGCGGTATAGGTAGGTGAAGCTTTGGCACCATGCTCCACACAATGGGAGCAAAAGGAGAACACCTTTAATAAACAACTCCTAATTTTGAAAAAGATACCATGGTTAGGAGAAGAGCTGATAGGAGAAGAGCTGATAGAAAAAAAAGACCTCTTAGGAGGGGACAATTGTGAGAATTTACAGTCTTACATATACATTTTGGAGCTGAAAATAGAGATGTATCAGCAGTATATCAAGGAGATGACTAACATTCGGGACCCTCTCCTTAGGGAGATTTTGTCATATGAGAATTTTGTGATGAATGTACTAGGGCCTTTTGGCCTCAGAATAGCTGATACTAGAATAATGGACCAGCAGCAAGTCTTGAATCAATGGGATGTGTATGAGGCACAAAACCTAGGACCTGCTGCCTAGTTCAATGTCGCCCTTATGGATAGATACACACAGCTGATTACTCAGTATCAAGAGGTGGCAGATACGGTAAAGGAGTTAGAGGAAGAAGGAGCACATGCAGATGAGGCATTGAAGAAATATAAATTTAGAATTAAGCATGTAGCCAATCCGCCAATCCAAGTAGTTGCATGTATAATTGAAAATTATAAGGCTTTTACTAAGAAATATTAAAGTTAAGCCCACAATTGCTAAAGATAGCAAAGCTTTCTCTTGTATTTTTAAACTGCTGCTCCTACTCAAGTCCAATTTTGAGAGAAATTCTACATGATTACAAAAATGTGGCTCACCAAGTAGGGTTTTCGTAGTGCTCATGCAATCCCTATTTTGTAGTTGTTAAGTGGAGTATCGAGGCAGAAACTTACAAGTTAACTACAACTCCTAGGATCAGTTCTTAATTTAGAGTAGAGTTAATTCCTAGATAGTAGGGTGGGAAACTTCTATAAATTGAGAAGTTAGATTCATTTGTAAAGGTCTCAAATTGATGATTTGTGGCCTACTTAGAGATTTTTAGAGTATTTTGCAGATTGTTAAGAAGTTTGAGTTATTTTTGTTATACATTCATGGAGATTAATATGAAAAGCAGCTTGTAGATTGCCTGATCTACATTTATATTCTACCAAATCATTCTGTGTAATTAGGTAACGTCTATTATTTTGAGTTAACAAAATGGTAATCTTTTTGTCTATCATGTTATGAACCATATTGCGCATGTCAGTGGTGTATGAGAATTATTGTGATAGGCCATATTGTTGATGATTTTGCAGGTTTTATGGAAGTCCGTTGTTGAATGCTAACTTGGATAATATTTGATAATTGCTTGAATTGCAGGGAACTAATTGAATAGTTTATTAAGTTGTCATTGTATTGATCTTTATTGTTATTTTCTTGTTTCCCTTACGCTTCGCATTTTATTTCCCTAGAGAATCTTAAATCATAAAATACAAAAAAAAAGAGGAAGTGCAATTGTCCATAAACCAACAAGATTTAGCTCTAACCAGCAGGCCCCTTTACAAGTATAGCCACATCAACCGTTGAGCTATCCATCACCATCGAGACCCAACTACAGAGACCTTGGGGTAGTGAGTTCTTCCAAACTCGTTACTTTTCAGGAGAGGTGGTGAGTGTTTGCATAAACTGCCTGACTGTTGGTGGGTGTGTCAAAACACACGTCAACAAGACCCAATTTTTCCCGATTTGATCTTCCATCCCTCTTTGGCATACCCATTGCACACCAAGGTGGAATTGCTAGTTATAAATATTTATAATATTATTTGGTAATTAGAATGTGAGCATGGGATTGAAAGTGTTTGTAAATAAAGTCCACTTTTTCCTTGAAGATAAGGATAAGAACAAATATATAAAATAAAGATATTTTGATATGATAATACTTAAATAATAATTTAGTCTTGATAATTTTTTTTTCTTTTATAGAGTTTGATAAAAATAGAATAATATAATAATACAACTGTAGTCTTAAATTTTTTTTCTTTTGTAAATAGTTTAATATAAATATAAAAATAATAATATACATCAGAATAGAATAATATAGTCATATATATATATATTTTAATAATTTAACATTAATTATATTATATTAATATAAAAATAATAATTTGATATTAATTACAATATAGTAATATAATAATTTTTGAAATTTAAAATAATGAACTCATATGATATACTTTGAAATTTTTATATAATATCTTCAAAATATAAGTATGCTAGTAAAAAAATATTTTTATAGTATGTGATATTAGGACTTGAAAGTGATTAAGTTAAAGAAAAGAGATACTCTATGAGAAATTATCTATTTGATTTAAAGTGTAGAAACCTCTTGATAGGATGGGTCATACCTTTTCAAATATTTACTATTTAGTCCTAAGTTGTCTCTCTTTATTTAGTTTATTATAATTTGTTAATATAATTAATTTTTTTAATATGTTGTTTTCATCATTTAAAGTAATATTTTGTTTTTATCTTGACATGAGTTTTATGAATGAAACAATCATGATTGATCTTAATTGTCATTTTTTTAAAGATTTGAAATCCATTAGAATGTTTTCTAATTGGATATAGAACTATTAAAGGTGTAAAATGTTATTAGAATACCCATGAGTATGAAAAATTTATTGCTGATGATTTCTTTTCTTAGTAAAATATATATTTTACACTCATTTTCAAGTATATTTTACTTAAAAAATTTAGTAGAATCTTATTTCTTCTTAGATGAATTATAGATTAAGATTGGACTATTTTGGAAAAAATATTGTAAAGGAATACTTGTAACTTTCCTTTTAATTACTCTTAGAATGGGTTACAAGGAATAAAAAATTGTTGTTAGGATATCTATTATAATATGAGATATGTTATTCTAATTATGCCTTTTGAGAAAGTTTGACTTATGTCTTAGACCTTCTTAATGATATAAATAATATGACATAGAACATGAAGTTAAAATGGTTATTACGCTATGAGGGGTATGGATTGTGTTTGGACTAAACCAAAGTGAGGGTGGATCAAAATTAATTTTGATAGTTGTTTGAAAGGTAATCTAGGTATCTCAGGTATAGGGTGTGTTGCTTGTAATGAGGATGGTCAAATTTTGTTTAAAGGAGCTCAGCGTCTATAGGATGGAACAAATAATGAAGTGCAAGAACAACAACTTACTAGTAATAGAACTGGAAAGTAACCTGAAAGCTCCAAAGGTCCATTTAGAAGGTGACTCCCAAGTAGTTGTGGATGCAATTGCTAAAAGATCTTCTCTGTGTTGGTGCATCAGTAAGTTTGTATCTATCATTTGTTCAAAATTAAGAACCTTCCAGGACTTTCAAATTTCACATATTAAACAAGCTGTGAATTGGGTGGAAGATTACCTATCCAATGTGGCTTGTGAATTGGATATTTTTGTAACCAAGTGGTGGGGGAATGCAGATGAAGAGGCATATTGAGATTCCTAGGTGGCACACTTGGGCTGAATATTTTAGTGGTTAGTCTAGAGGTACCATCACCATAGCATGTTTTGAATTCTCATTTACTTCTCAAGGATGTTGCATTAATGAGAATGTGTAAAAGTGGTTCGTTATGATGTTTGCATTTCTGGAGATGTATGAGCCATTAATGTAGGCTCTTTTCAATTGATTGGGAAGAATGTGTACTTCCACATCAGGCTTGAAAGGCAATGGTCTGGGAAAATTCTAGTGGTTCCTTAAATGGTTTTCTTCAGCGGTTGTGTTTAAAGTTATTTTGCTAGTTCTAGGTGGTGGTGAGTGTGGTGGTTTTGTCAAAGATGGAGGCAAATTTCACACTGAAGACTAAAAAGAAGCTTTGCACTTTTCTTGGGTTGTTCACAGAAAGAAGATTGAATGAGACGTTTTTACAAAAAGATGAAATGTTGGTGAAATGCGTTTAGAGATTGATGGAAGAGAGAGAGAATTGGGTATATAGAGCATTGCTATAGAATGAATATGGACGCATACTCCCTAATTGTTGCATGGGGGTTAGAATTGAGGCTTTCGATGGAGCCGGTTAAAAAGGTGGTGAGTGCAATTATTCTAGAAGATTATAGTCTAGGCATGGAATCCATTTTTGAATGGGCGGTCCCTAGTAGAGGGTTCGATACGTGTGAAGACATTTTAAACTTCCATCACTTCTCAGGAAAAATATTCATTCTTTTCTTGAGGTGGCAAGATAAACCAAATGTATGCACATTTAAGAGAGGAGGCACAAATTGGGTGGGAGGCATTGAAGTTGTTTGTGGACATGATGGAGGCTGATTAGGAGCTACAACGTGCAATTGAGGAGGCTAGAGCCCTTGAAGAAGTGGTAACAAGTGTAGATGCAAGAGGCCAAGTGAGGAAACAGAGGCATGTGAACCTTAGCTCCTCCTTCAGTTAGCTCTGTTAATGAAGTCTTTTTACTGTGTTTTTGGCTAGGGGTTTTTCCATGTTTTTGTTTAGTAGTTTGAACTATTTCATTGAAGTTTCTCTAGGTTGATACTATAACGAGTCATTTGGGGTGCTAGCACTATTATTTTTTTGTATGTTGATATAGTGATGGGTTAGTGGTTGGGGTTTCAAGGTAGTTTGGAGGGTGGTTTTGTAATGATGGTTTTTTGAAGGGTGGTTTGGAATTGCAAGTTTTTTGACAGATTGAAATGTAAACTTTCTATTACTAATTAATAAAAATCATAATATTACTGATTAAAAAAAATGCTTATTACCTAAATTACCTTGTATACTAGTTGTGACAATGATCTTAATTTGATCCATGTTATTCCTTTTTACCTCATTGAATACCATGTTGATAGTTAGTGTGTGCCTTGTCGATAACACCTTAATCTATGTTGGTTTAATTAATATCTTATCGTATCTTCTTAATCATTGATAAAAGTTCTCTAACATAGTGAAGTTTTGATAACATTTTTATTGATTTTTCTCTTAATTAATTAAATATTTTTAATAATTTAATTAATCTAATATAATTCTTATAAATCATTTTCAAAATTAAATTTCTCTCTTTCAGCATAAATTAAATAATTTTTAATTATTTAATTGTATTAATTCTTCTAAGCACTAATGCAATGATTTTTTCTTATTTAATTAATTTTTTCTTGCACACATAATTAAATAATCTATATTTATTAATTATTCTTATTTTCTTTCATCACGAAAGTTGATTAAATAATTTTAGTTATTTATTTATTCATGCATGTATATAAAGTTTCCCTAAATATAAATAAAATATTTATTTTATCGTCATGCATATAATTAAATAATTTTTAATTATTTAAAGCTAATAATTTTTAATTATTTAAAGCTAATAATTCTTCCACTTCCACCTCCCAACTCTCACTCACTCTGAGTTCAACTGATTAATAAATTCATCTTTTCGATCATGCATCCACACCTCTCAATCATGCAATCAACTATCTACCAATCAAGTATTCTCATTGAATCTCATCAAATGATCTTCAATTTTGTTCATGAAATTTCCACCATTGATTGGTGTTAGAAAATATATAAAAGTAGCCTTCAATCATCAATCAAACACAACCACAATCTTTGAACTTTCATATGATCAGAGTTTTTAAATAGCACTATATTAAATTTTGTGAGAAATAATACAATACATCATGAAAATCAGAAGAGAAATGGAGGTCAAGATGGTGCATGCTTGAAGGTATATTTGTTTGATTGTTTCAATTATTCATTCTTGCATACATATGTACTTTATTTTCACAAATTTTTATTTAGTGTTCTTGGGTTTAATGGTTGGAATAGTATTGAGTCACATAGGTTTTGTTGAAACCCCAAAATTTCATAATAATACTTAGTACCCCTCGCATGGCAGTCATCACCAAGCTTTTGTATTTAAGATGGCAAAAGGTTGAAGCTACAAAAGTTTTTTGTTACCTTAATAGAAAAAAATCCCACATACCATCTCCATTGTGTCTCAGTCCCACATGAAGAATTCTTGATAGACCCAAGAAAGATCAATAAAATAACCTTCACCAATCAACATTTGATGTATATACCAGAATATCTATTCCAATCTGATAAATTAATGTTAGACACCGGTATTAGGATATCATTACTGAACATGAGGTCTTGACTACCCATGGGAATAACTAATAAAGGTGGAACAACAATTCTTTGTGATCCCAATGGAAGAAACTATCTTGATATCACTACTTCGGTGTAACTATACTGAACAGGGCATATGAACATCCATCAGAGTAACTACCAAAGGTGGAGTAGCAGTATTTTGTAATGCCGATAGAGTAAGTTATCCTGATGAAAGAAAATATAAAAGAGTGTATTATGCAAGCTCAACAAAATAACTTATGAAGTCAAAATAGCATATCAACAAGGTTCAGATCATTAAAACTATCCCAATGATAAATAGATGGAATAATGTTGGGAGAATTATCTTGATTATGAACTCATGACTAAAGAAATCAACATCAGAGAAACCTATGGCGATAAAAGGAAAATGGAAAAGGAATCCTTATCGCTAGAACTAATGTGATCGAGATAATAAATCACCTATGATCCGATAGCATAACTTATTCCAAAAATAGGCATATGGATGGTCATTGAAACAATTACTTTGATGGCGTACTCTTGATTGGAATACCTCTCTCGGGATAGCTCACATCGAACTCAAAGGGAAAAGCCTTCATCGAGATAACTTGTGAAGTCAGAAAGACAGTTTTTAGATATGTTGATAATGAAAGTAACACTGATAGGCATCATCTAAGATGTGTTAGGCATAGGTAACCTAAAGATCAAAATCAAATTGGTGGTTACTTATCGGTATAACCCATGCTGAAATGACATGAAAGAAAGACAGTTATATAAAGTGCCATATTTATCCGTAATGACTAAATTGTCAGAAAGGGACCAAATTTAGAAACATCGACAAAAATATTTAAGCCAATGTCACACGTCATCAAAGCAATTCAAATTTTGAAAAGACTACCCCATTGATTTACAGACTGGAACATTTATTACTGCATGAATGACATTGTTTGAGAAACACAATCCAAGAAATTTTCGCACCAGAAATACAGACACATAAAGACGACATTGGAGTGGGAAATAAAGGATAGTAAGAGCAACAAATAAGTATCCTGAGAAATTATCCTATGATTTCCTCAAGATATTCATTGAATTTCCTATGAAATGGAGAGTTCTAGTAGTTCTAGGAAGAGGCAAGAGGGAGAAATAAGCAAGGGAAAAGGGAAAAAATGAAAAAAGTGAGGAAACAAGTGTAGAAACCCAGGTAGAAGAGAGAAAATTAAATCAGGATCTGCTAGACCAATTACCCACTTCCACCCCTAAACCCAAAAGGTCTGCAGAATTGAAGTTGGAAGACAACTATGGTGATGTAGAAGATATGTACACAACCATCAGAGGCTATGAGTTATATATGTTTCACTATTATAGGCGTGAAGAGCTTGAGCCAATTTGCAACTCGAGGAAATTGAACTTGGGAAAACTAGTTGTTCCCAATGTTTATGTTAACGTGGATCTTCTGAAATTGTTAGCACAAAACTATGATCCCAAAAAGAGGGCAATCTGTGACCAGGATGGAAAGCCCTATTTCTTTATATCTAGAGAGGCAATCTCTGATTTTTTTGACATATCGGGGATTTATGACTATCCCATTGTCCTTGAGAATTTTTTTGAATAATATCAAAGGTTAGATATCACATATGCAGGATGGAGATTTCCCTTTCACTTGCTTAATCTTGATGCACCATTGTAAACAAGGGAAGGTTTTGCATTTCATGTAAATTTGTTCAAAAATTATATCAAGTACACATACTCCTCGGTTGGTCAGGTTTTGGGGTTGAACACTCCAAATTTCATGAGGATAGAATCCATGATCATTGCAACAGACATTTAGTGCTTGAAAGCCAAATAATTTGACTATGCCACATTTGTAGCAAGGCAACTTGAGATGGGGGTTTACAGCTATCCAGAAAGATTCATCCCAGATCCACTTCCCACATTATTCCTTGCTAATGCATATGGTGTTATTTTATGGCCAAGAACTAGGTCTTTAGCTCGAGGAGATGAGGATAAGACAATATGATAATGACAACCAACCTCTGCCAGTCCAATTATGGACTTCAATATGGGATTGCAGATTTTTTAGATCCAGTTACATTTATTTTGAAGAATACTTTGTAAAAGATTTATACAAGTTTTATGATCACCCTTGCAATTTCGCACTCTTAGAAGATGTTAAAAGATTGATAAGGCTTGTAGACATTAGAGGGCCTGAAAAATTTAATCACAATTAGGGTGATTGGTATTGCTTTTCTAATGTGACCATGATTAGAGTTTATGGCTTTGAAGGATCTCCATTATTGTTTCCCAAGATGGTGCCTGATAGAATAGCCCATTTAGAGATCATAAGGAAAATGGGAGATTCAAATCATATGCATTTAAGTTTGCATGACAAGAAGACTTTTATTCTTGGAACCTTATGTGTTGGTGAATTTATTGTTAATGGGAGAGAAGGGCAAGAGCTCACATGGAGCAAATTGGTCCATTATGATATGAAGTTGGGTGCTCCAAGGAAGAACTTTGATCCTGAAGGATATATCCATCTAACGAGGAAGAAAAGGAAAATTGGTGATTATGAGCATATCCCATATATGAGGCATGACATTATAAGAAACATGGATGAAAAGGAGGCTGAATTGGCCATTGATAACCATAACAGGGAGATGGAGAAAAAGGCAAGGGAGAAGCAGACTATTGATGTGTCATCCTCAGATGATGAAGAATCATCTAAAGGTGATGAGGTTTCATTTGAGAAGTTCTCCAAAATTCTGATTGAAGAGCAAGTGTCACCTATTAGGGATATTGATGAGGAATTTCCAATAGAAGAAGATCCAAGGCAATTGGCCTTTAAGGATTTTATATCTAATTATAATTTTATAAAGTCTCCTAAATTTATGTCCTTTTTGTATAGAGTAAAATGAAAATCAATTAGAGAAAATGTTGGAGAGGTGGGCCGAATGATCCCTGAAAGAGGGAGAAAACTACTTGAAGATGTAGGTGTTCTGATCTTTCCTAGGTGGGATATGAATTCAGCGTTAGTATTTGATAGCTTTCTTCATAATATTGATGCAAAACATAAATTATCTCTAGAAGGTGTGACCCAAGTATACATGGGGTCATTATACAACCTTGACAAGCATTCTATGTTGATTTGGTCATTGTATCCTCCAAACAAAAAATGGTGTTGATTGATATAGAGAAGGCCTTCAGACATATCATGACCTTGAAGGTTGGTGAAATAGACCCCATAGTTACAGCTAATTTAGGGGTGAACATTGCCAAATTGAATAAGGCCTAGACCCAGTTGTTGATAGAAAACAAGTCTAGTAAACTTGAAAATATCAGGTTGAATAAAGAAATTGATCATGTGAAGCAGTTGTTGAAATAGAAGGAGCCACAGAGACTGTTAATGCAAGGTGAGAGTTCCTAGCCTCAAACTAAGTCTAGAAATTTTAGAGAAGAGAATTATCAGCTCCAAGCCCAATTTAGAGAATCCAAAAGTGAAAGCATGTCAATGCTTATCCAAAAGAGGTTTACTAACTTGATGACATGGATGGACAAATACTACGATTTATACACTAAGAATAAAACTATTATTAAGAAGAATGCAAGACTGGATGGATGACTATATGAGCAAGTCAAAGAGATCCAAAGAAAAGATGAACCAGATCGTAAAGTCATGCAAAATTGTGAAGAATTGATGAAAAATCATAAAAAGTATCTGGAAGTGTTGAGATCTGAGGGTGTTGATTTCCTTAGTGATGGATCAAATGACATCCCACCCCTTCTTAATGAAGATGGAGATCAGAAGGGGAAGGTGGATTGAATTCAAGAATGCCAATAGGTGCTTATAAGAGATGCACTGAAAGATGCCAAAAATAGAGATGTTGATAAGGTGGCAGAGTACATAGAAATCATGGTGTTGATGGAGGTAGAGGCTCAAGATACAATCCATGATTGTGATTCTGTATATAATGAGAAATATTTGGCACATTTAACTAGTGTACATTTATTCTTAACTAGATGATCAGTTTCTTAAAGTGTTTAGTTTATCTCCAAAATATTTTTTTCAAAGGGTGTAACCCTTTGATATGTTGTAAAGTACTCAATATAATCATTTGCAAAGTATTCCAAAGTTTAGCAAGTTTTCTAAAAGTTTAAATTTCAAGCAGTTTTGATGTTTCAAGAACAAGATTTTATTTGAAAGTAATATAAAGAAACCAGTTTCCTTATTTGCAAAGTTGTGTTGTGGATTCTTTCATTTTCAAATCAGTTCTCTGTTATAATTGTCCATGGTTGATAATTACTACTCTAAGTTACCATGTGAAGAAATTGTATGTTGTTACATAGTTGGAGCATCAAGATACATCTGAGAATCATTTTGCATGTTTTGTCTTGTCTAATTGGTCTTTCATAAGGAAAGTTAAATTCAATTAGACTAATTGTAAAAAATATTATACAATTATATAGCATTGGAGGTTGGGTAGTTGATAGATCCATCCAAGGGAGGGTTTAAAAATTGTCTTTCAGAGTTATACATAAAGTTTGCAAGTGAACGAATTTATTTTCCAAAATAAATAAGGCACTGGTCTAATTACATACAAATTTTAATTCAAATCACTTATCCACACTTTTTCAATTCTATTTTTATGTTAGTAGGAGATATAAGTAGAAGTTAGAAGGAAGGATAGTTTAGAAAATCAGACAGTAGGAACCAGATTAGAGAAAAAGTTAATTAGTTAAAGAAGATCACCAAGAGAGTAGGAGAAATCAGATAATTGAAATCAATAAGATAGTTTATCCCAAAGACATATGCCACTTTGAGATAAATAATAGAGGTAGAAAGTACAATATATAGATATGCTATAAAAAGCACCAAGTAAGAAAATCAATTGGTGAGTAGGTACGATTGGCTAGGTTCTATGGAGCTTGAAGTGAGGGAGTTAGCAACCTTGAAAGGTTCACTCTATTAGCTGGCCAAATCAATTGGAAGATTTCATCATTGAGCAAGGCATACTCATAGAATTTTACAATCTGTTGATTTGAGGGCTAATAGATTGGTGACTCCGTTGGGGAAACAAACAAAGAAAGAACTCTGATGTGGGAAAGAACTCAGGAGAAAATAATAAAAAAAATATTCCTCTTGAAGAGAGGTGGTGACTCTGATATAAGAAAACACGTTTGCATGTACGGTAGGAGGTCTTTGAGATAAGGAAATCCCCTCATACAATTGGAGTTCAACCAAAAAAGAAATAAAACTAATCAAAAGAAAACAACTCACTAAACAATCTAATGGAGCCTAGAATTCTATTCCTTGATGAACGTTACAATCAGTATAATACTAAGAAGGAAAGTATTTAAAATTCATCTTTCAATGCACAAAAAGATCTATTTTTTAGCTAGTAGAGGAGGTGAAGATGTGGATTTGACCGCTATAGATAAAGCACAAAAATAGAAGCATAAAGTTTATCCACAAGGAAAATGTCATACTCCTCTTGGTTTCCCTTCTAGAGCCACTAGCTCATGTTCAAGAGATTCTAGAATGAATTATACAAGTTCAGAAAACCCAAATGGATTATCAAGATGGTTTGAAGGACTAATAAAATAGGTTATGGACACATCTATTAAAATGAAAAATCAGGGAATGACACAAGAAGCCTTGGATGCTTGTGCCAAGTTAGGCTTAAAAATTGAAGACGACTTGGTCCATGATTTACAAAGACATAATAGAGAGGGTGCAAGAGAAAGTCAATCCCAAAGGCCCCCTCAAGGAGGAGATTTTGTACCAGGGACAAATGGTGGAAGTCAGAATCTCAAAGCATATGAAAACCCCTTATATCAAAGACATGACCAAAATCATAGGCTAGGTAATTTTTGCTACAGTCAAAACCCTCCTCAATATAATCTGTATAACCATCCCCAACCCGAACAACAATATAATCCATATAATCAATTTGCTCAACATTCCCATTTTCAACCACGGTATAATAAAGCACCCCCTTTCACCCATCCTATAACAGTATAAACCAAGACCAATATTATGGAGGTCAATATTAAAAAAACCTAGGATATAATGCTTTGGGTGGATTTGTGAACATTGATCAGTACAAACAGTTTGATTTCCCAGGAATCATAGGTTACCCACACCCTATCTCAAATGATCTAAGAAATGCTATTCCAAAATTCATAGGGAGTGGTGCTATAATAGGAGAAGGGCATTGTAATGCATTTGATGTCATGATAGAAGACTTTGGATTTCCACCTGAAGACGTCAAGATGAGATTGTTTATGTAGTCACTAAATGTGGATGCGAGGGATTGGTTTAGATCATTACCAGATGCTTCAATTGGTATCCTTGAAGAATTCAAAAGACTCTTTTTGGAGTAGTATGGAGATCAAAATAGCCTTGAATTTACTCTACATGAAATTGTGGCCATACAAAAGGGGCATAATGAATCAATAATTGAATTTAACAAAAGGTTCTATAAGGTGCTAAATAAAATTCCACAAAACATGAAGCCAGTGAATGAAGTAAGTATTCTCAATTATATAAATGCATTTGATAGCAAGACTAATTATGAGATTAGATCAAAGAACCCATCTACCCTACAAGAGGCCCTGAAGATTGCAATCACCATAGAAAATAATAGAAAAGCTACTAGTAGAATTTGAAAGAGGGATGACACACGGTTGTATAACCTAAAAGCTCCTAGACAGAACAAGGAGGAAGACAAGTCTGATAAAGTATTAAGTGCATTATAAGATTTATCTATGAAAGTAGGTAAACTTGACAGACCACAGTTTTATAGACATGACAGACCAAAACTCTATGACATGCCTTACAACACAAACTGGAAGGATGGAAAACCACAACTTCGAAAACAAAACTCTAATAAGGATTTACCTGATCCACTCAATGAAGGAAATTACATGACATAGGACAATCTTTGGTGTAATGCATGTAATCTACCACATTATCCACTAAAATGTGTGGTGACTCAAAGTTTGCAAAGTAAAGAAACAACATATGATCAATATGACCCTAATCAATCAATAAATACAGTGTCAATTCGGACTTTTAATGGGGTAAATGATTATGACTCATCCAAAGATGATTGTGAATATTATGTAAATAATCAAAGATATAATCATCATTGTTGCATGCAACAAGTGTTTTTAGATCATGATGAAGAGGAGGTCCCAAGGTTAAGAAAGCCTACAAAGTAAGAATGAAAGGCGTTGACCATTGGAGTTGTGGCTCAAGTGAGGAGCAATTACAATCTAAAAAATAGAATTGTGAATCTAGATTAGGGGAAACCTGTCGGGTTATTTATAAAAGAAAGAAAAAAGAAAACCAAATAATCAGCCACAACAAAATCCAAGCCACAGGATGTAAATATGGCCAAAACAAAAGAAATCAATACTAAATTAGTCAAGCCATTGAAGCATGAACACATTGAGAAGACTGAGTCAAACACTTCATCTTTCGACATCACTAATGAATTATCATAGATGAAAGTTTTAATTCCTCTGTTGGAGATGATGAAATTCCTTGGATATAGAGAAAAAAACATGAAGATGATATCTTTTGTTCCCAGAGATTCCTATAAAGAACATAACCACCAAGGTAAAACAAAGGATCAAGAAGAAGAAGTTGTACCTATGGTATACTTGGGAACCACAATAATAAAATATCCTTCACAAATAGACCCCTTTTATATGATATTGATGATTAAAAATAAATTGGTAAGAAATTTCATGCTAGATTCAAGAGTTGCCATGAATATTATTCCTTTTGAAGTAATGAAAGAATTGGGGATGTGGGTGGATACTACCTATGGAAAGTATTATGCCATGGACAATAGGTCTATCCCAATGGTGGGTGTCACAAAGGATGTAGAATTCAAAATTGTTGCCTTCCCTAAGGCTTCATACAAAATAGATATAACAGTGGTGGATGTTCCCCCTAACTATGGGATGTTATTGTCTAGACAATGGTTAGGCCTGGTGGGAGGTCATGTTCAATTAGACCTATCATATGCTACTATACCAATGAATGGGAAGGGAGTAAAAGTAGAGAGGGAACCGAGATCCTCTTACATCATTGACAATATAGAACCTAACCAAATAACCTATTTCTGTCATTTAGACATGGAAAATTTCACAGTCCAATTGAGAAAGCCCAAGATAAAAAATACAGACCCTATTAGCTTTAGTGCCCATGAAAGCATGAATCAAATATGGCGGATGTATTTTGATGGGCTTGTAGCATGGAGGGAAAGGGAGTAGGAGTTGTTTTTATTTCACCAAAAGTAAAAACATTTAAATATTCATTCCTTTTATCATTTGATTACACCAACAATGCATCAGAATATGAGGCTCTTTTGTTGAGATTAAATTTGGCATCCAAGTATGGGATAAAGCTCCTAGTATTTATGGAGATTTAGAATTGATCATCTTGTAGGTCAGATCCAAGTATACCACTAAGAACACCAGACTAAAGAGATATAGAAATGAATTTTGGAATACTATTGAATGCTTTTATGCCTTTTCAATAGAGTGGGTTGATAGATCCCAAAACATCATGGCAGATTTTCTAGATAATGTAGCCATCAAACAAGATGATATAATGTGTTATGGTATATACAAAGTGGAAGTTAAACTAGACCTTTTGTCCCAGATAACATATATAGTTGGCAAGTTTTTGAAAATGATGAGGATTTACTAAACTTCCTACATTGTGTACGTAAATATGAATCCCAACAGATTGGTTTCAATGCTTATGTGGTAGAGATTGATGGGAAAGAAACTAAATTTGGGAAAGAAATAGTCTAGCTAAAAATGAACAAGATCCCTAAAGGTCTTGTTTCCTTGGAGAGGATCTTTGACAAAGATCATAGGATAGAAACAAAGGCATCACCAGTTAAAGATGAGGATGTTAAGGAGATAAATCTTGGAACAGAGAATTCCCCAAAAATCATGCTCATTGGGAAAAGGCTCACACCAAAGATAAGGGAGGAATTAATAGCATTGTTGAGGAAATATAGACATGCATTTTCCTGGTCATATGATGATTTAAAATCTTATAGGGAGGACTTATTTCAACATGAGATCCCACTAAAGCCTGATGCAAAACCATTTAGATAGAAGCAGAGACCTATTAATCACACCCTATTGCCTAAAATGCATGAAGATATATTAAAAATGAAAGAAGTTGGGATAATCAAGCCAATTAGATACTCAACGTGGGTTTCAAATCTTGTGCCAATATAGAAGAAGAATGGTGGCATTATACTATGTGTTGATTTCAGGAATCTAAACATATCCTCCTTAAAGGATAATTACCCATAGCCAAACATGGATGCACTATTATAGAAAGTAATAGGATGTGAGCTATTGTTAATGATGGATGACTTTTCTGGTTATAACCAGGTAAAATTCAAAGATTCAGAATAGTTTAAAACTGCATTTACAACCCCATGGGGGACATGTGTACACAAGAACACCTTTTGGTTTGAAAAATACATGAGCTACATTTCAAAGAGCTATGGATGTAGCATTTGCAGAATTGATCAATATGATCATGATATTATATCAAGATGATTTGACTGCATACTCAAAGAAAGATAGAGATCATTGTAGCTACCTTGAAAAGATATTCATAAAAGCTTTAGAATATGGTATCTCTTTGAACCCCAAGAAGTCCCATTTTAGTGCCATAGAAGGAAAACTACTGAGACATATAGTTTCAAAGGAAGGGGTAAAAATTGACCCAGAGAGAGTTGTTGCCATTGATAAAATTCCCATTCTTAGAACAGTCAAAGCCATATAGTCATTTTCTAGACAGATAAACTTTGTGAGGAGATTTGCATCTAAATTTGCAGAGATTGTGAAACCTATATCATGCTAAAAAAAGGTGCAAAATTGGATTGGAACAGTGAAGCTAAGGATGCATTTGTGGGTATTAAGAAGACAATTAAGGAAGCTCGTGTGCTGAAATCTCCTAATTTCTCCAAGTCATTCCAAATATTCCCTCTTGCCTCTTATCACACCATTGTTGTTGATATGTTGCAGAAGAATGGTGAAGGTCATGAGAAACCTATTGCATTCTTTAGCAAAGCCTTGCAAGAAGTTGAATTCAAGTATGACATCAATGAAAAACAAGCCTATGCATTGGTTAAAGTAGTGAAAACTTTCAGATCATATCTAGTAGGGGCGGAAGTGGTGGCATATGTTCCTAATGTAACAGTCAAGGACATATTCAAACAATCAGAGTGATTGGCAGGAGATGTAGATGGATAAATCAAGTACAAGAAATCAATATAAACATCCAAATAACAAAACTAGTAAGAGGACAAGGGTTAGCTAAGTTGATGGCTAAATCAAATTTGGAATCTTCCCAAGTTAATAATATCATCCTAGAAGATGTTATTATGAATATATAATAGGTTCCTTGGTATTCAAATATCATCTACTACTTGAAACTTATGCAATGTCCTAAAGGTTTAGAGGAAAACCAGAAACGATCGCTCAAGTTATAGGCAGCTAAGTATGTGTTGATAAGAGGGGACTTGTATTGGAGAAATATAGATGATGTGTTGTTATTTTGCTTATACCAACATCAATCACAAGTGGTGTTGAAAGATATGCACGATGGAGTGTGTGGAGAACATTTTTTAGCTGAAACTGCCACCTACGAGATTCTGAAGGATGGTTGTTATTGGCCTAGTGTTTTTAGAGATGCATTTACATATGTAAGGAAATGTAAAGCATCTCAAAAAAAATTAGGAAAATTGAGATATCAAGGAGCCTTACCATTAAGACCAATGCGTTTTGAAGAAATTTTTCTACAATGGGGAATTGATTTCATAGGAGAGATTACTGACAAGTCAAGTGGAGGTCATAGATGGATCCTAGTTGCCACTGATTACTTTACTAAATGGGTAGAATATATTCCTACTAAACAAGCAACCAACAAAGTGGTAGTAAAATTCTTGATGGAAAATATATTGACTAGGTTTGGTGTCCCTTCTAGATTTATAACAGATAAAGGCATGTATTTTAGATCTATTGAATTCAATAAGTTTTGTGAAGAATATGACATTACAATATCTTATGCTTCACCATATCATCCCCAAGGAAATGGTCAAGTCAAATCAAGCAATAAGAAAATTTTGAAAATAATAAGAAGGATGCTTGATAACAAAAAAAAGGGCTTAGATTCCAAATTAAACTTAGCTCTTTGGGCAGACAGAATTACCACTAAAAAAAAAATAGGAAAATCCCCATTTGAGTTGGTATATGGGAAATGAGCTATAATTCCATTGGAAAATTTATTACTAGTCTACAAATTTGTGAATGAGGAAGAACTTTTGGATCCAATGGAGGAGAGGTTTATATAGTTGGCAGAATTAGATGAGGTGAGGCGAGAAGAACAAAAGAAAAATCTTAAAGCCCAAGCACATATGCAACTTCTTCATGATATAAAATCAAATGGTAGGAAGTTCTATGCAGGAGAATGGGTTCTTATGTGGAATTCTAGGCAACATGACAAAGGAAAACATGGAAAATGTGAAGCATTGTGGGTTGGACCATACATTGTCACAGGTAAAGGAGGTGAAGATTTATATTTCTTACAAAAAACATCAAGAGAGTGACAAGAATTTCTAGTGCACGGATAATTCTTGAAGCATTTCTTTTCTTAGGTAGAGGATTTCTTATCCATGCATGGTATATTAGGATTCATTTCACCATTCCATCTATACATACCCTGTCCCCACCATCAAGAGAATATATGTAACATATTACTTGGTATTCTTTTCCCGGAGATTGACCTGCATTCTTGTATGTATTCTATTGAACACCTCATCATCAGACAGAGCCACTGTTGAAAGCCCAAAATTTCATAATAATACTTAGTACCCCTAGCATGTCAGTCATCACAAAGCTTCTATATTTAAAATGGCAAAAGGTTGAAGGTGTAATACCCTAAAAATGGTCATCTAAACCATGAGCCCCTAATCTTGACCATGTCACCAAGGTCCTAACCAAAGGCAATTAAATAAATCTTGAGCACACAATTAATTTCTTAAATCATCAAATGTCACATGGCAAATTAATCACTCAATATTAATTAAATATTTATGTAATTAATTGATCATTCCAAGTAAATCATTTTAAAACAATTATCCTATTTATCTTTATTAAATATCCTAGCATATTTAATAAAATAAATAAAAATTGCCATAAATCTTCAAAAAAGGAAACAAATCAAGAAAGAGGAATTGGAAATTATGAGCACAAATCTTCAAAAAAGGAATTAATTGACCAAGAAAAAATTAAAAATTGAAAAAAGAAATCAATTGGAGATAATCTTGAAAAACTAATTAAAAATTGATAAATAATCTCAAAGAAAGCAATTAAAACAAGTAAATATTAAATTTGAATGAAATAGAGAATAAATCAGTTTTTTCTGATTTTATCTTAATTTTTGTTCAATTTCCTTGAAAAATGAGAAAAGCATCCAATCACATCAATTCACCTGGATTGTGCTTCCTCTTGGAAAATCTTGATTGCTCATCATCATTTTATCTTAGCCATTGGTTTCTTTCTAAATTTTCTATAAATTTAGACTCTCATCTCTCATTCAAAAATCCTGGAGAATATATTGTTATTATGTTGTTTTTGCTCTAGGTTCATTGATAATTGTGCATTTAGATATTGCATGTTAGTTATTACATACATATTTAGATCATTTATCTCATTTATTGCTTAAATCATGTCAGATTAAATCTTGCATTCATTTAGCTCAATTTCATGCTCATATAGATTAAAAATCCTTCATTTAGGTGTTGTCTAGTCATTGGATAACCTAGCAATCTGAGAGAAATCTAAACTCGCATCTACTAAAAGGCAATGGTTCGATTTGTTATGGTTTCATTATTCATGTTTAGATATGTCTAACCATGCATGTAATGACTTAATTGAAGTGTTGTGTATTCCAGATACAGATACAGGTCCACTTTTCACACACACATTTTTGACGCCCATCGTGGGGTAGAAAACTACTTTTTCGGCCTCAAAATCATTCTGTTTATCCTGCAGGTTTCATCCGTACAATCTCTGTGAAATATTGTACGAGCAGTTTCACTAATGACATTATATTGAAGCCTGTGGTTTATCATACAACATAATATTATATCTTGTAATTTGTCATACGAATCAGAATATGGACTCGTATGACATATTGTTTCTGGTTATTTAATTTTTTTCCTCTGTCATCCTGTGCTAATTTCTGACTTGTACGATAAATTTTTTTTGTCATTTCATTTTATGAGAATTGTCGTACGATTCTGTTTTCTATTAGATTAAAAGCAAGTTTCACTTTTCGGGGTTTTTCTTGAATTAAATTTTGATTACACTAACATTGACCCTGAATTGTCTTCTATCTACCTAGTATTTTCACAGCCTAACCAGTTCCTTGTAGGACACTTGTCAAAGAATTTATCAATCAAACATATGCCTGTCAAAGAATAAAAACAATATGACTACTGATACATTGTTTTTGCAGGTTGCCTAAAGAGAGATCAATCAAACATCATGTATTCTTTAATTTTTTTTAGGCATCTAACTTGCTATCTAGTTAATGAACAAATCTGTCTTTTGTGTTTTTAGAAAATTCTGAGAGGTAGGAGAGTATGCTCTTTTCTTTTTAAGACAATAAAAAATCTAGACCCTTGAGGCTTTTTCTTTGTTTGAGGTTTGTACATCTTTAGCAAGCTTGCCCTCCCGAGGGGTTGAAAAACTCTTAAAGCCGTTATGGCCGGTGTGAGGGGAATGACCTAAGTGGGAACGACTAAATGCCAAGTAATCCAACCCACTATACAATAAACATGATTTGATGAAAATCAAGTCAACGACACTGCTTGGGAATAGCTCTCCTTAGTACCTTCGGGTATATTGAACCTTGGTTTTCAAGGCTGGGAGACCTCTTAATTGAGTTTATACCTCGACGTGCTGAACGTAACCCTTGCTAGATCCAATTAAAAGTAGAAGCTACCCGATTCACCTCCGAAAGGTTGATAATCTTTGGGCAAGAGAGATAGTAACTCTCCCAAGACACTTGCCATATCGTGCGCCGATTTACGTTTGGAGTTGGCTAATAAGGTGTTGAGAATCCATTGCATGAGACTTAGTGACTGTATTCTGATTAGCTATTGGGTGTGTACATAATTTAGTAAGCAAAGGTTTTCTTCTCTAAGCCGATAGGGTTTGCATGTTGTGATTGGAGTTACTATTCATACTACATGTTTTTTGTGTTTTCATCCCTGAAACTAAAACTGAAATACTAAAACTGGAGAAAATAAATCAACAACTCAGTGATAAAATCTATCCATGTCGAAGCTAGTCTATCCTGGTCAGAAATTAGTCTACCTCATAATTGGTCATACTCAGTTGTCATAATTAGCAATCGAAAAACTCAGAATTCTTGTCTCTGTCTTGTTAGTTGTACGAGCCTGATCATTTGTCATCCTGCACCATATCCTATGTCATACAAGTATTCTAAATTATTGTTTGAGCTAAATCCTCTGTCGTACTAGACCCGACAATCCGTCGTTTAAGCTAAATCTTGTGTCGTATGAAACAAAACTGCATTGAATCTTTTATCATTTGAGACCTACCCATTTGTCGTACGGTTCTAGGTAGCAACTCGTACAAAACATAACTGTTGTCATCTTTAAACTGTTATACTATCATATGGTCTCAGAAATTCTATCGTACGGGTCTCTGATTTTGCCAATCTAGAACAATCAAACTTGTCTAAAACAGTTTATAGCAATCCTAAAACTGGTTATTATCCTCTGGAGCATAAACAACCTTGATAGTGTACCTCTGCCATTATGTTGCATGATTTTGTTGGTCATCTTTAAGCTAGTTCAAACAACATCTTATCAAACCTAAGTTAACTTAGATAACATCTTACACAGGATAGATCATTCCTGAAACAAGACCAGATCTTAGTTACTTCTCTCAATCACTACGTTAAACGAACTACTATCTACAATTTGATCTTGACTTCTGCAAAACATTTGGCTCTCGGTCTCGTCAGTTACAAATGCCTGTTCAAACCAAAAATTCTCATAGTAAAAGAGAAAAAGAAAAAGAAACACTCTTTTCATCAAAAGACAATCCATTCTTTGTGGAAAACCCCTTTTACAATAAACCGTCTTCGTCATAGATACCAGTTTATGATATACCAATCTTTGGTCAGCCCCTATCTCCCACCATGTCTGGGGAAAGACAAGAAAGAGAAGCTAGTAAATGAGACACTCATGATGACTTTAGCAATCATGCCATTGACAGTGATTCCTCATTGACTGAATCTGAGCTTCTTGAACCTCCCGAAGCCAAAGTACATAGATGTCAGAATGATAAAGAGTTCCGAAAAATGATGAAGGTCATCATGGCTAGGGAAAAAGAAGACTATTTCCTAGAATTAGTAAAGCAAGGTGCCAAACTCCCTACTGGCTATAATGTGGAGACCCTCATCGCTAAAGAGAAAGAGACACCATGGGGAAAAATAAGCAAACAAATGCAAACATTACAAACTGCGGTCACAAAACTACAAAATAGAGATAAAATGCCAAAACAATATTCTTTGGAAACAATATGCCCATTCCCATTTGATAAAATCCTTTAAATTCTTCCATTTCCTTCATGAGTTGAGATCCCAAATTTGACAAATATGATGGTACCTTAGATCCTCAAGATCATGTCAGAGAGTTTTGTGCCGCCTGTATGGAGTTCATGCACGATCAAATGTACCTCATGCGCCTTTTCCCAAGAAGTTTAGGGAGTCAAGCAATGGAATGGTTCTCAAGTCTATTTAAAGGAATACAAATGTTTGAAGAACTAATCCAAATATTTTTACAACAATACTCATAAAACATTCATCACCTAGTCACCATGATAGAACTTTGCAATACCAGACAAAAGACAGGAGAACCCTTTCTCATTTTTCTCCAACGATGGAGAAAGATGTTCTCTAGATATTCACGGACTATCCTAGATCTTGAGAAAATGGATATCTTTGTCAACACCCTAATCCCTGAATTAAAGTATAGTGTCTAGATGAAAGTACACCCTTCATTCAACAAAATGGTAGATAACGCCCTCCGAATGGGAGATGTGCTTATAAAAAAGGGAGATATATCGCTTTGGAAAGAAACATCACAAGGTTCTAGCTCTAAAGAAAAGAGCAAGTACTGGAAATATGTCAAAGATAACAATACAAATGTTGTTAGTGATGGAGTAGTGGATATTGTCCAAGCAAAAACAAAATCCACAATATTTAACTTGGCCAATGGCATGCAAGCGCTCAAGGAAGTTGAAACTATGACAGAAAATCCACCAAAGAAAACAAGAGAATGGTTTAAAGAAAAGCCTTGGGTCTCAAAACCTAAGCGTGATTTTACTACTCTAGATGAATCATATGAATCCGCTTTTAAAACCTTATTGGCAAATAATCTGATACCATTGCCGAACAATTCTAGACCATATGAACAAGAAATTAGACCCAAATGGTGGAGAGAAAATAAATACTCTGAATATCATCAGAACAAGGGACATAACATAAAAAACTGCATGAAACTTTGACATGAAATCTAGGATCTCATTGACGCGGGCAAGATCTTTGTTGGAAATCACATGACTAATGCTGATCATAAGGCCTTTAAGGATCCCTTACCAACTTATGAACAAGGAGATTCCTCAAAATCCAAGGGAGGAGCTAGAGTCAATTATACCTACACTAACAATGAAAATGTGATCAACATGATTGAATATGCTCAGCTTGAATATTGCAATGTGATCATAGTCCCGGATCACCAAAGTCAAGCACAAGCTGCTAATGCTGTGACTTGTGCTCAAAGGAAAATTACTCTCCCAGGAGATAGTTCCTTGACTTTCGATCAAACAACATCAAATCTACCAAATAGACAATTAGACACAATCATAGCCAAATCAAAACAACTGGCTTCATCATCTTCTCCTAGTTATAGTATTATCGAATAATTGAAGAGAACCAATGCTCAAATCTCCATTTTGGAACTGCTTAAGATCTCTTCTGCTCATAGAGAGGTCCTGGACAAGGCTTTAATTACCACCAATGTCCCTAAAGATTTAGAAATAGATCAGTTTCAATCTATGGTGGCTCACCTGACCTCACCTCATTACCTTACTTTCTCTGAAGAAGATGATAACTCACTGAGTCACCCACATAACCAACCATTTCACATTGAAGCCATGATCCATAAACACTAAGTTAAATGTGTTTTGATAGATGGAGGTGCTGGGTTGAATATCTGTACATACAGTCTACTGACACAGCTGAGATTTTCTGCAAATGTTATTGATCCAACAAAGAAAATAACAATCAAGGCTTATGATGAAGAAGAAAGAACCTCCATGGGTCTAGTGCGATTACCGATCAGGGTAGGACCTATAGAAAGAGATGCCATTTTTCAAGTCCTGGATCTTCATCTTTCATACAATAGCTTACTAGGCAAGCCATGGATTCATGAAATGAGAGCAGTACCATCTACGTATCATCAATGCCTAAAGTTTCCTTATAAAGGAGTTGAAGTCAGTATTCCTGCCAATACAAGTTATACCTGCAATGCATTAACGCAGAGTGTTGATGCTTTTCTTCCTCATAATAGAGTGGCCTCTATAGCTGAAAGTTTGGAATCTTTGCTAAAAGATTTACAAATGAAATTGAAAATCACAAACACTGGCATAGATGGCTACAAAATAGAGCCTATACACTCATTGATGTCTCTTCCTCCATCACCAAGACAGTTAGGAAAACCATCAGAGGCTATGAAGCCACAAACTTCAACTCCAAAAGTCATTTACGATGGTGTCTTTATATAGTCCTCTACTTCTCTTGCAAGTGAAATAGAAGAGGATGATGTTCTCAAGTCACTTTTCAAAGAAGACAGTGCAAACAAAGAAATACAACATTGTGAGATTTCTCCGACACAATATGGTCCAGGCTATAAGATGCGTCAACACATGGGATATTCAGGTATTGGTCCTCTAGGCAAACATCAAAAGGTATTGTTGAACCTATTCAATTACAAACTAAGTCTACCAATGATAAAGATGGACTGGGATATGATCCAAGAAAGTCATCAGATCAGAAGCACACACCCCACCATCAATGTAAGTGGAAGAAAAAGGTACTACCTTTAACAACACAAGAAATTAATACTCAACAAACTCAGGAAGAGCATGATGGTGAACAAAAAGAATTGCCCACCTAGAGAGAGGAAACAAATGGTAATCAAGTTCTAGTTATATCAGCTATAATACCATAGGAAGTAGAAGTCCCAAAGGATATGAGAGATGAAGTATATAGAATCAGAGAATCGTTTGCACCGCTGAACATTCTGGTCACATATACTGGTAGAAAACAATTAGATGATTCAGAAACTGATTCAAATGAGTATGAATGGGGTCCTGACCATCTCTCAAATACATCTACTGCAGAAACCCTTGAATAATCCAATGATATCATAGATGATGCACAAGAGTTGATACACCTAAAAATGTAAAAAGAAATGGAAGAAATCAGACTAAAAAGACAAGAAGACTATGAACGAAAGATTGAGGAAGAAAGGACACAAGCAATTTCTTCACCCACTAACTCTCCTTCTAATGAGATAAGACAAATTAGATATGGAACTACAAAAGAAGAATTAGAAGCTATAGAAACAGAACCAGTCATCAGTCCAGAGGAAGCTAAATGGAATAGGCGACAAGGATTAATAGAACCATCAAGGTTATGTCTGTAAGTGTGTCAAATACAAGCAATCCATGAACCAAATCACAAAGGAACCTGCAACATCAAAGATGTGGGTGTTGATACTATATATACTTTTACTAAGCCACTTGAAGACAAGTTAGAAACTTCATCTTATGACTCTGATAACTTAGACATGAGCTCTATTCATAACAACGATTATTCAACAACACATTATGACTACTCTGTCATGAATGTTGAGATTTTGTCCACTCACCCTATTACTGTCACACCATGGTATGTAGTCCAGTCTGAAGTAGGTGATGATGCTAGAAGTAGGTCGGTTGTATTAGGTCCAATAAATACTAACATGAATTTTGATAATCATGTCGTAACTCTTCCTGGTCTCAAGACACATACGCAAGGTAGTCTTCTGGAACTCGACTAGTCAGTCCAAAGCCATGATGATAGTACTAAGAACTTCCTTGAGCTTGTTCCAACCTTATCCTTAATACATCCTGAACTGATTGATTGTACTCTTTATAACCAACCCTTGAATGTACCTACTTTTTCCAATGACTATACATTGTCCTACTATCTCAATACAGTTCAACCCATGTACTCTTCCACTAGTGAATAGAGTGAAAATAGGGCTGAAACAGATATCAAGTATCTTAGTCACAAAAATAAGAAAAATAAAAATAAAAGATATAATGGCGAAAACCACATTGTGGCGGTGTCAGAATCTAAAAAAGAGAAAATAAAGGACATACCTAAAGGTGAAAACCTCTCTGAGACACTTGAAGGTGAGATACTTGATATTCTACCAAGTCACTTCCAAGAGAGATCTTCCATATTGATTGAGCCAACTCAACCAGTGAACATTGGGAGTCCAGAGACACCACACATCATTCATTTAGCTCAATCACTATCAATAGAAGAGTTAAAAGAATTCAACAACCTTTTTTAAGAAAAGAAGATCAACTTTGCATGGACATACTCAGATATGCCAGGACTAGATCCTGATCTCATCATGCATCATCTCTCTATTACACCAGGATATAACCAATCAAGCAAAAACTCCGTAAGATGCATCCACATGTGGCACTGCTAGTCAAAGCTGAACTAGAAAAATTGTTGAAAGGTGGATTTATGAGAGCTATAGACTACACAAAATGGATATCAAATAAAGTACCTATATCAAAGGAAGACCAATCTATTAGAGTTTGCATATACTTTAGGGATCTCAACAAGGCATGTTCGAAAGATGATTTTCCATTGCCCAACATTGACATGATAGTAGATATGGTTGCTGGATATGAGATGTATTCATTAATGGATGGATTCTCTAGTTACAATCAGATGAAGGTAGCACCTGAAGATCAAGAAAAGATAGCTTTCACATGTGCATGGGGAACCTTTTGCTGGAATGTTATGTTGTTTTGTCTAAAGAACGCAGGAGCAACTTACCAAAGAGCAGTAACTACTATCTTCCACGATATGATGCATAAAAACATGGAAGATTATGTTGATGACACCCTGGTAAAGACTGTGAAGAGATCTATGCATTTTCAAGAACTAGACCTCATACTAGATAGAATAGAAAGATTCAAGCTCTGGTTAAATCCTAAAAAGTGTGCATTTGGGGTAACATCAAGAAAATTGCTTGGTTACATAATTTCCAAAAAAGGAACTGAGGTTGATCCGGAAAAGGTCCAAACTATAATGGAAATGTCTCCACCCAAGAATATCAATCAAATGAGAAGTTTACAAGGCTGCCTTCAATCGATAAGGCATTTTATATCTCAGCTAGCAGACAAAGCTCAACCCTTCACGAAGGTATTAAGGAAAGGAGTTCAATACAACTTGTTGTTCACCAAAAGTGATAACCCAAGACACCTGCAAATCTATCTATGAGATAGCCGATCTCAATCAATGAAACACCTCAGGGCTTGGACAACATAACATAGGATCCTAATGATCCTCCTGCACTTCAGGTTCTGCTAGACCTAGGGGGGGACACCCTTTTGATGCATTGAATACAACAATCACAAAATAAGACTGCATCAACAATGAGCAGACAAATCATTTCACAAGCTCAACATATTAGGAAACTTTACAGATTGGCTAGATCTATACAAACGATAGGATGAAACAGAGCTTTGAAAGAATGGAACACAAACACCCCTAAACATGAAGGGAAAATAGATTTATCTTTTAAATGTATATCTGAAAACATCCCCAAACTTGCAAGACCAGTGCCTTGTTCATTGGGCAACAGAGTCACAGACAGAACCACAAATATGAATCATAGATGCAAATTTGTTTTCCTTAAACAAGATATTCATGCATCAATACCTTATATTAATGCACTATTTGACTCATTCACAATTTTATCAGATCTGGAAATATATTTCATCATTTATGATTGACTACAGAGTTTAAAACCTTCCTTGAAGGATACCTATAAACAATCACACAATTTCCTTGAAATTGACAAATCTTATCCTCCTTGAGGATTCAATTCATAATAATGAAATACTTACACAGAGACAATACTGTGAGGAATTTACTCATGCCTGACACAAGCAAGACCTGCAACTAAAATCATATTTACAACAATGCACTGCAATCTTCTATACCCTGAAACAAACCAGAAGCATTTACAAATTTGGGTCATGACATTCAGAAATGGAAGCCATCAAATCTGGAGCATTTTCCAAATTTCTGGAACCCCTACAACTGAGAAGAATTCGGAATAAAAAGAGGAGAGAATAAAATCAAATCTGCAACTGAATTGCCAAGTGTCTCCTCTCTAACTGAATTTTGTTCCCATGAAAACTGCATCCAAAATATCCCACATTTGCCAAAATTAACCTCATAATCGGATTCCTTGCTCCGAGAGCTTTCCGGCGATATATAATACTTTATATTTTGGCCAAAATTTAGACCCTGGGCGAATTTATCCTCATTTGTGCTCAGTCATTTAAATATTTCGAATTTCAATATAGTTTGAACTATATTATTTAATCATTTTAAATTTGATTTTTTGCCTCCATTTGTGCTCTGACGCCTTGCCACGTGGCGGCCTCTGATTGGTCGATGGGGTTGACCGGATGCCACCTGGGATGACACTTCATCATCGCCACGTCATCTGCTTCGTCACTGCCACTTGGCCGCTTGCTTGTATGCCACATCATCGCCACCTCATCGGGACCCGCGTGCTGGACTGTTGGCTGTACCCGCCACCTACGTGCCACGTGGACGGCTCACGTTCATCCTCGCTATTTCGCTGGTTTAACTCGCGTGCATCTTCCCTTTGCGAAATAGCGCGAGCCGTCGATCTCTCTCGGACTTGCTCGCTCGTTAACCCGGCCTTCGTCTGCAAAATTTTGCCTCTTTGCCTCGGGAAGCGTGCCTGCGTGGGGTCCACTTGGTCTTCATCCAGTCAATTCCTCCATTGCCTCGAGAAGCGTGCTCGCGTGTGAGCCCGCCTTGGGCACCCATGGGCATCTCGTGTCAAAAGCCTTTAAGGCTTAGACATTATATTGCTGTGCGTTTTTGTATATAAATACCAAAAACTCCCAGTGCACAGCCAATGTGGGATATATGCATCTTCCTGTAGCTGCATTTTCTAAGCTCTTTTCTTGAGTTTTAATGGCGATTTCCAGATTTGATCGAAAATGTTGGTCTTCAAACAACACGTGAGGGAGGGAAAATGCTAGCAAAGTCACGGACATTGCCTTTACACCTCCACATGCACTTGCTACATGTTTAAAATGGCCTCCAAACAGCCACACAGAGGGGGTTTCTATTACATCTTGCATTATTGGTTTTGATTGCTGCTATTGTCTCATGCCATTTGTATTTGGTTGAAGATTTAATCCATTGTTATCACTTCCAATTGCTATGTGGGTGGAATGAAGTTTGCTGTTTGTTGAATGTTGTTTACTGCTGGAGGGAGAGCATGTGAGAGTGGTTTCCTATTGGC
Organism: Cryptomeria japonica; assembly: GCF_030272615.1. NCBI lineage: Eukaryota > Viridiplantae > Streptophyta > Pinopsida > Cupressales > Cupressaceae > Cryptomeria > Cryptomeria japonica. The sequence continues at coordinate 411,398,234 of NC_081415.1, forward strand.
ACACTTGCTTTGGTAACTTGCTGCAGTGTCAATGATTGCTGGTAACTCCAATGCCCACATAGAACCTTGAAGTCTTCTACAAACTCTTTCAAATACCAAGCTGCCCTTTTTACCATCCCCATTGGCTTCCACGCAAGGAGGAAGTTGCTGCTGTTCAGAACTTTGCATTACAAAATGCCCCTCTCCAGCAGCAAGGACTTTGCATATATCATGGAATTTGGGCTCAAACCTGCCACATTGCATTTGTTTGAAGTTTCTAAAATCCTCCATATTCTCCATTTGCTGCTCACTACATTTGGTCTCAGTTTTAATACTGCCTCACATACCACATGGGAGGGGAGAGCAAACAAATGTTTGTATTTGCTGAAATTTTCTAATGCCTCTTAATTCCTTCTTCATGCAGCAAGAGAATTAATGGCAAAACATCTGCCAACTGCAATTTGTTGAAGTTTTTAAAAAACCTTCCTTTCAAAAACCATGCAAGGAGCATAATGGAATTACACCTTGCTATTGAAATTTTGAAAATTTATTTGCCAGCCAAAGTAAAACCATTAAAAAAAAAACCTCTCCATTTTCCACATACCAATTTGCATTTGGTATTGGACTTTCTCTTCTCTCTCACTGTCTGACTGGCAAATTCAAATTGATCCAATATGGATACACATATATTGCCAGAAGAAAAGAACATTTCACCATTAAAATTAAAGCACAGGCATGAGCCAGGTCGGGCCTCAAAGTGGGTCCGACTAAAAAAAATTTCGTTTTCAAGCTACTGGCCTTTGGAATATCTTCACAGACCTCAAACATACCTCTGGAATCGATCGGCACCATTTTCGGATCATAAAATTGCATTTTACATCTTTCAGGCAATTACGCCGCAATTTTTGCATTTAATCGCGAAGACGTAATTTTCAAACCTGTCAAAACACCTTTCTGGAGCTCGCCATCTGACAGGCGTGTACTTTGATATACAAGGATGATATCTACCAAACGGTTTCTCAAGACGAGTCCCGAGCGAAGAGATAATAATTTCCGAAAATGCCCAACTGGCTTTGTCGACACTGCGGACCTGATGAAGTCAATGTTCTGGCAATACATGACGCCTTTCTTAAAAATACCAAACGACCTCCGTAAGCTCTCAAATTTGGAACATAGGTACCTTTAAGTACATATTAAATCTTTGAATTCTTAGTTTGATCACCTGACTGACAGGATGCAAATGGCGCGCTCACCAAAACGGCTACATTAATTGATCTAACACTGGAAGTGCGGATAACTGAATTTGATGGCGAAATGAGTCCTTTTGAAAACCGATCAAACGGATTGATAGAGCTTTGGAATTTGAAACGTAGCTCACCATTTATACTGACATTAGCCCGGAACACACATTTTGACATGACACTCACCAGGACATTTTTACACTTGTGCAAACATCACAAACTACAAACAGATTGAACTTTGAAAACTGAGCAAATGGATTCATAAGGACTTGAAATTTGAAATGTAGCTCACCATTTATACTGACATCAACTTGGAAGAAACACTTTGGCATGATGCTTACTGAGGCAAGTTTTACAATTGTGCAAAATAGGGCTCCGACTAGCTGTCGAAATAGGGACTTGCCAAAACACACAAACTGCAAACGGATTCACTCTTGAAAACTAAGCAAATGGATTCGTCAAGACCTGAAATTTTGTAGGGTGACTCACATTAATGCATACAATTGAATCCATTTTGAATTTCTCCATGACGATCAACAGGGAAAAAGATATAATTGCTCAAAGTAGGCTACTCAATAAAATATGCATTTGTGCCTAAAATGCACTTCCAGCTCACCCCTCGAAACGGGTACCTCATAAACTTATCCAAATTGAATTCTGAAAGTTGCACATCACTGAATAGGCCAAATGAAAGGTGTGGGACATGAATCCCGAACCTTACCCTTTGAAAATCAACTGGCTCCATTTTACCCCCTTGCTAACTAGGCCATTCAAACTGACTTATTTTAATCATTCGGAAATGCTGGGCAAATTTTTGAAATGGGCCTATAAACTTGACTCAGTTTTAATTAGTCCCAACACAACTAGGATAAAGATTGTGAACAACATTTACAACAAATCAAAGAATATATTTCTAATCCACCCATATTAATGCCACCGATTCAAGGTAAGCCATTGATCCTATAAATATCAGCTACAAATACTTCACTGGGGGCACTTCTGGCACAACAGGATGACAATAAAAATGAATGAGCTATCTATTACATCAACAAAACATTGGTACCATATGAAATGAACTACACTATAATAGGGAAAGCATGCTTGGCATTGGTCTTTGCATCACAAAAATTAAGGCACTATATGCTGGCACACTCTATTAAGTTGGTAGCCAAGATTGATCTGCTCAAATATCTTCTCAGTAAAGTAACGCTTATAAGGAGACTAGCCAAATGGGTCATGATTCTTACAGAATTTGATATCAAATATGTGGAATGTAAAGCCATCAAAGGATAGGTTATTACAGACCAACTTGCTGATGCTCCACTTGAAGACAGTCAACCTCTGCATATAGAATTCCCAGATGAATCAATCATGCATCTTACTGAACAATCATGGAAGATGTTCTTTGATGGGTCTTTCACTCAACATGGTTCTGGCACTGAAATAATTTTTATTAGTCCTCAAAAATATTCAATTTTGAAAGCTTACAAGATTTTGTTCCCTTGCACAAACAACATTGTAGAATATGAAGCTTTGGTAAATGGGATCAAGCTGGCCATCGAGTGGAAGATTGTTGAATTACACATCTATGGAGATTCTCAACTCATCATCAACCAAATCAATGACCTATATCAGATAAGAGATGAAAAACTGATGCCTTATAAGAGAATGGTGGATGATCTCAAGAAATACTTTACCTTTGTATCATTTCAACAGATCCCTAGAACAACAAATAGAGCAGTGGATGCAATGGCCACCTTGGCATCTATACCACAGCTACAGGAATCTAATTTTCACTTTGAATTCCTAGTGGAAGAGTTACATTATCCTGCCTATGATTGCCTCGAGTCCTAGATGGTCTGTTCTATTATTGGACATGACTCATCTTGTTATCGCCACATTTACTCTTACCTATGTGACCAAGTTGTCCCTGCTAATCTTTCCCAAAATGAAAAAAGGAACCTAATCTGAAATGCATCACTATATGTCATCATTGCTAACGACCTATTCAGGTGAGGTTTAGATAATACTTTGCTTAGATGTCTAGAAACTGAGGAGTCCCAATGCGCATTATCTGAGGTTCATGAAGGTGTTTGTGGATCCCATTCGAATGGTCTAACATTAGCACGAAAACTACTAAGGGCTGGCTACTACTAGCTAGACATGGAGAAAGAAGCTATAAAGTTTGCTAAAACCTGTGAAAAGTGTCAATTGCATGGGCACCTTATACACGCTCCAGTAAGGGATCTCATACCCTTTGTGACACATTGGCCCTTCCAATAGTGGGCATTTGATCTAATTGGCCAAATATATCTTGCATCATCTAATGGACATAAATTTATTATCACTGCCACTTAGTACTTCACTAAGTGAGTAGAAGCAGTTCCGCTCATCAAGGCAACCGACAAACAAGTAGCTCTCTTTATTCTTTATTATATCATCTAGAGGTATGGTATACCTTCATCCATTATAACTGACAATGGAGGATAGTTCAAGAACAAAGATCTAGATGAACTCTGTGAGAAATTCAAAATAAAACAACACTAGTCATCAGTATATTACCCTTAAGGTAATGGACAAGCAGAGGCATCTAACAAAAACCTATTGACTATCTTGCACAGAACAGTGAACAAATTTGGGAAGGATTGGCATCTGTAGTTCAATCCTGCACTATGGGCTTATAGAACAAGTATCAGAACACCTACTGGGGCTACACCTTTTTCTTTGGTGTATGGGTCTGAAGCAGTATTACCTATTGAGGTGGAAATACCATCTCTAAGAGTTTCTTTGCAAGGTCTCATTACTGATGAAGAATATAAAATATCTAGATTGCAAGAACTTAAATTGCTGGATGAGCATTGGCAAGTGGCATTTGATCATCTCAGAGTGTATCAAAAGAGAATGTCTAGAGGATATAACAAAAAGGTTCAACACTGAGAATTTCAGGTTGGTGACCTAGTTTTAAGAGAAAATCCTAAGAATCAATAGTTTCAAGACATCAAAGGGAAGTTTGAACCCAACTAGCTGGGTCCCTATATCGTTACTGCAGCTTTTGGCTCTGGTGCCTATCAAATCTCAACATTGGAAGGAGAACAACTCTGTGAACCAATCAACACCATCCATCTGAATAAATTCTTCACTGAAATATTCTCTGCTCTCGCAGCCTATATAGCTAAAAAGTCCTGAAGAAATCCTAAAAATTAGAAAAAGTCCTGAAGAAATCCTAAAAATTAGAAAAAGTCCTGAAAAAATCCTAAAAATCAGAAAAGGTCCTAAAGAAATCATAAAAAATCAGAAAAAGTCCTGAAGAAATCAAAAAAAAAAAAGAAAAAAAAGAGGAAAAAGAGAGAAAATGCCCTAGTGACAACCTGGTAAACAGGCACCTTGGTAAAAACAAATAAAAAATGAATCTCTGCCAAGCAAGTGAAAACCTGGCAAATAGGCATCTCTTGTAGTCAAGCGCTCCATCTATCAATGCAACATTGGCATTCTGGCTTTCATGAATCTTTGCTTTCACTTGTACATATTTCAGTTACTTTTGTGACATTCTAGTTCATTGGAACCCTCATGGCTTGAAACCGATCAATGTCCTAGTCTTAGGTCATCGACAAGAGAACATTACATGTCCTAAGCAGTATCAACCAAGTCAACCTTACGTCAGTGAAACCTGGTCGTCCACTTCGAGTCAGTTACTTGTCTCTTGACTACTGAAGAGTTTTATCACTGAGTTAACAAGAAAAAAAATAAAACAGAAAATGATCACTAAACAGTTTGAGCTATGAATGAAAATTTTCTTTGTGTGTTGTCTTTTATATTGGTTTTTGATTATTATCCCTCTGACTAACTCAAGGAAGTCTATCTTGACTAAGAGGAGCAAGGATTGGGGGCATAATATTTTCTTGTTTTCTGCTTGTAGGAATGATCCCAACGATCTAGAAACATCTAAATTAGCTGGGTGTCTATGATAAGAGCCTTCACATAAAGGTGAAATTGCCTCACATACCTCGACTCCACGTATTTGAATGCTACAGGGAGGTTCCCATCATTTATTTGTCTATTTTGAGGGAATTTCTTTATTGTGCAATCTAGGTCCCTACAAAATTTGTCCAAGGATATGAACGAAAAAAGGGTCATTGTGGACAAGATAGTTAATATTGCACATGAAAAGCAAGGAACTTTAATCTGCCTGCTATAATTGTAAAATGCTCAATGATGAAAATTAAGCTATTCAAAATCCAATGACTAGGTTTAGGTTGCATTTTGCATATCATTTTGCATTTCATTCTACATCTTGTGAATTTAGAGTGATTTCAGTATGGTAACAATGATCTCCTTATTTCTTGAATGAGAGCTGGAAGCTTCAACATTTCTAGCTAAGTGGTCTATCTTTTCATCATTTCTCCGATCGAGTACTTGTGTTTTGAGATGTTAGCTGCATACATAAGCATCTTATATAAATTCATATATTCATTTGCATTCATCTTATTGCATAGAAAAATGAAAAATTTGCATTACTCATTACTCATTCACATTCATTTATTTGCATATAAATAGAGAAAAATAGACATCCATGATCATTTGCATTACATACATTCATAGTAAATAAAAAATGCATACATGTAGAATAATGCATATAGAAAGCATCTCATAAATGAATCAACGCAAGTACGATGAAGTCAAATCGGATCTCGTATATATTATATCAAGTCTAAGAGTACAAAATGAAGTCCATTGACATGTACAAACTCCCATTGGAGCAAGAATCATATTGGCTACAAAAAATGGGTGTGTCTACAAAAAAAAAAAAAATCTAGTTGGCACCCTCTCCCTGATCGCTTGGTGGAGGAGGAGGATCCTGATAACCAAGATCCTATTGAGGTGCTTGAGCTCCCTCTGAATGTGTCATATACTGTGAATAGGGGATCACCTGCTACGCAACAGGAACTGCAACACTATGCTGCAACATAGTAGGTTGCCCTACTAGTCTGGTGAAGGACCTTCTATCGCAACGACTCTATCTTTGTTGTCAGTGTTGTGATCTAGCAATCACGCTCAGCCCTCACCTTGGCAAGCTATCGATCTCACTCTGCTAGCTGAGTCTGAGCCACTATCAACTGTGACTGCAGCTCTGCAAGATGTTCTCTCATCGATCGCCCTGCATCCATCCCCTGCTCTCTCGGAGGCTCTCCCCCCCATCTCCACCTCCAGTACCACCCTGCTCATCCGTCTGCTGCCAAACCTATCTTAGAGTTGCTTGCTCCTCCTTAGTCCCGCCCAATCTCACTCCTACTCACCCTAGGGATCCGCCCTCCCCCCTCTGCTATCCACCCTCAGCTGAAACCCTACTATTCCTAGCACCAGGATCACCACCTATCTTCGTAGGAGCCTCGGCTCTCTGTATCTGGCCCTGCCTTTGGCCTTGTCCCTATCCCTATGCAAATGTGGGGGCATCATTCTCAAAATCCTCAATATGAGGAGCTTGCTCTACTGGATCTGTGAATCAAGGGAATGGATGCTACTAAAACCAATCCTTGAACTAGGGCAATACCCCCACATCTACCACATCGTCCAAATAATCCCATCTAAGTCGTTGTTGACCAGTCAACTTCTGCATCACCAAGGCATAGGTTAACCGTGGAGACCATCCCTGTCTCTCCTCATCCGCATAACACGCATAAGCTGTGTACTCCTGGGATATCCCCTAAGGATGGCCATACTGCCTCATCACCTGTGAAACGATTAATCGCTCAACAATGGTATGTGATCTCTTGATGAGAGGGCGCATCACAAAAAGGTCCCTGTGAACCAACTATAGTCATCCCATGACTCTAAGCCCATGTATGGTCTCCACACTATGACTATCTGGTCATCAAGTTGCCGTCTCCAAAAATCTGTCTGGCCCAGATGGGGTTGTGTAATATAACCGACATACCTATATATAATCGGCTGCCCAATCTCTCTACTATCATCTACCACCAACTGACAAACAAGAAGGTGCTCCCAAGCCCAAACCTGTAGGATGTATACACCCGTAGCCATACTCCTATCATATCTATACACAATCTCATGCATCTCTTGAAACATGTGAGCTAGTATACAAGAACCCCAGCCAAGCCTCTGAGGGGTCTCCATCAATCTCATCAGCATCCTGCCCCAACCACACTGGAAACCCTACTATCCTCTATCTGGCATCAGAAAACAACCAATGAAACCTGCTAGAACACACACCAACAGAAACTCCTTGCTGTATCTGCTCATCAATATGTCCCAACTGATGGAACGGGTCAAAATGTCTGGATCCCTGAATACATGCCTAACCGCCTATAATCCAGATAACAGTGCGGTATCATAATCCACCTTATCCCTAGCAAAAGGGATACGGAGGATCCTATACACATCCTTGGGAGTAATGGCCATCTCCCCCACTGGCAAGTGGAATGTGTTATGCTCTAAGTGAAAATGCTCAACCAATGCTGTGAGCATACTGTGATTAACATGAATATTTGGTAAACCAAGAAGATGAGTCAAACCATATAAATCAACCTAAGCCTGCTCAACCTTAAATAAATGTCATACTAATGCCATGGTGGGAGGATATACACATCTGAAAAGCACATGAGTTAATCGAACCTGCAAAAAAACCCAACAATGGAGTATCAGATTACATTCCAAATAAGCTTACAGATAAAGTAGAACATCACGCAAATCCAACTAAGTCGCATGCAAAATCAAATTTTCAAGTTTTGACCTTCAAAAATGCTCACGGTTTCTTGAATGACAAAACACAGAAGGGAAACATCTCATACGAGTCAGGAATGGCTCTCGTACAATAAATCATTCCCAAATGACAAATTATAAGACCTTGCACGACAAAATGGTCTTTTTACAGACATGACGTACGATACGAGGGTAGGGTCTGAATGACAATTCTAGTGGCCTTAATAGACAAAAGAAAATTTAATAGTTACTCGTACGAGACAAAATCCTGTCTCGCACAATAAAACATAAAACCCAACCCCAAACATGCCAAAAACTTGAAAAATGAACAAAAAAATTCAAAATTGAAAACACAAAGAGGCTTAAGATCGATCACTTACCGCGGGCTCATAGTTTTGGGGTCAATTATGACATCTCTGGTGCTCAAATCAATGTTGATGAGTAGGGACCACCATTTTCTCACAAAAGGCTTTTTGAATTTTCAAACTTTGGAGGGTTAAAATGAATTGAAAATGACCCTTTTGTCCCATATATAGCCAAAAACCTAATTTTTCAACTTGCTCCGATGGTCATGAAAATTGTACCCTTAGCTAATTTGATTGTCTTGATTCCATTTTTGGGATTGAAATCAAAATTCGAGATCATCTTGCTAGTCAATTTCACAAAGTTTGGACCACTTAGCGCTTTCATCAAAGGCTCATTCTCTCTTCTCTTTGCACTCAATTTCAACGTTGAATCTTAATTCAATTTCATTCTACACATCAACTTTACGATCAACTTTGCACTCAATTTCTTATCAATCAACCAAATTTTCAAAAATTCCTCAACATTACTCTTTGTGCTCAAAACAACTTATCATCGCTCAAGACTGCCTATCATCATGTACACTTGCTATCTTTTGATTTCGCTCCTGAGGGAGCAAACTCATGACCTTATGATCTCACATCATCAAATGTCGAGAAAATTTTCAAATCTTCATTGAAAGCCGAGAAAAACATCTTTTCCAACTAAAGAAAATCAAATAAGACCTCATCGCTAGGGGCATCTCAACTTCATCGCTTTATATCAAGTTGAGATTTCTCAATCATCTGAATCTGATCAATCTCTAGGGACATATCAATTTCATCACTTCAAATCAAGCTGATATTGTCTTCATCAGAATCAATCTCTTAATGTTAATTAGTTTCATCGCTTTTCATCAAGCTGATTATTTGTTTAAACTCAATCAAGGGTTTAAAGAGTATCTTTGATCACACTCAATCTAAGCAGGTGTTTAGTATTCATCACTTTGGATTAAGCTGGATAGTTTATCTTCACTCATTGTGTCTTGATCAATCAAGTTCAAGATCGATTTTTATCATCACTCATTGTATCTAAGTTCAATCAAGTTCTAGATCAGTAAGATCTGCTTCTTGATCAATAAAGTTCAAGTTTGGTATCTTTTGTTTTCTATCATTCCTAAGTTCAATCAAGTTCGAGATCGGTATCGCTTTAATTAGACTTCATTCAGATTCATCGCTTCAAATCAAGCTTAACACCTTGCTTTCATCTAGTTCATGATCAATCAAGTTCAGAATTGGCATCTCCTAAACATCAAATTTTCTTTGAACCAATGCACTGCTCGCACATTAATTCAAAGAGGGGCAAATGTAATACCCTAAAAATGGTCATCTAAACCATGAGCCCTTAATCTCGACAATGTCACCAAGGTCCTAACCAAAGGCAATTAAATAAATCTTGAGCACACAATTAATTTCTAAAATCATCAAATGTCACATGGTAAATTAATCACTCAATATTAATTAAATATTTATTTAATTAATTGATCATTCCAAGTAAATCATTTTAAAACAATTATCCTATTTATGTTTATTAAATATCCTAGCATATTTAATAAAATAAATAAAAATTTCCATAAATCTTCAAAAAAGGAAACAAATCAAGAAAGAGGAATTGGAAATTATGAGCACAAATCTTCAAAAAAGGAAATAAATAAAAAAATGAATTAATTGACCGAGAAAGAATTAAAAATTGAGAAAAGAAATCAATTGGAGATAATCTTGAAAAACAAATTAAAAATTGATAAATAATCTCAAAGAAAGCAATTAAAACAATTAAACATTAAATTTGAATGAAATAGAGAATAAATAAGTTTTTTTTTCTGATTTTATCTTAATTTTAGTTCAATTTCCTTTATAAATGAGAAAAGCATCCAATCACATCAATTCACCTGGATTGTGCTTCCTCTTGGAAAATCTTGACTGCTCATCATCATTTTATCTTAGCCATTGGTTTCTTTCTGAATTTTCTATAAATTCAGGCTCTCATCTCTCATTCAAAAATCTTGGAGATTATATTGTTATTATGTTGTTTTTTCTCTAGGTTCATTGATATTTGTGCATTTAGATATTGCATACATATTTAGATCATTTATCTCATTTATTGCTTAAATCATGTCAGATTAAATCTTGCATTCATTTAGCTCAATTTCATGCTCATATAGATTAAAAATCCTTCGTTTAGGTGTTGTCTAGCCACTGGATAGCTTAGCAATCTGAGAGCAATCTAAACTCACATCTACTAGAAGGCAATGGGTCGATTTGTTATGGTTTCATTATTCATGTTTATATATGTCTAACCATGCATGTAATGACTTAATTGAAGTGTTGTGTATTCCAGATACAGATACAGGTCCACTTTCACACACACAGAAGGTACAAATTTTTTCTTTTACCTTAGCAAAAAAGCCTACATACTATCTCCATTGTGCCTCAGTCCTACATGAAGAATTCCTAATAGACCCAAGAAAGATTATTAAAATAAACTTCACCAATCAACATTTCATGTATATATTAGAATAGCTATTCCTATCTGATAAATCGATGTTAGACACCGATATCGAGATAGAATTACCAAAAATGAGGTCTAGACTACCCATCAGAATAACTAATAAAGGTGGAACAACAATTCTTTGTGATCCCGATGGAACAATCTATCCTGATATCACTACTTCGGTATAACTATACTGAATAGGGCATATGGACGTCTATCAAAGTAAGCACCAAATGCGAAGTAACAGTATTTTGTAATGCCAATAGAGTAAGTTATCCCGATGAAAGAAAATCTTAAAGAGTGTATTATGTAGGATAATCTGAATAACTTATGAAGTCATAATAGCACATCAATAGGGTTTTGATTATTAAAACTATCTCGATGATAAATAGATGGAATAATATCTGGAGAATTATCCTGATTATGAACTCATGACTAAAGAAATCAATATTGGAGAAACCTATGGTGATAAAAGGAAAATGGAGAAGGAATCCTTATCACTATAACTAATGAGATCGGGATAATGAATCACCTATGATCTGATAGCATAACTTATTCCAAAAATAGGCATATGGATGGTCATCAAAACAATTACTTTGATGGAATAATCTTGATTGGAATACCTCTATTGGGATAACTCACAACAAATTCAAAGGCAAAAGCCTTCATCAGGATAACTTGTGAAGTCAGGAAGAGAGTTTTTAGATATGCCGATAATGAAAGTAACACCGATAGGCATCATCTAAGATGTGTTTGGCATAGGTAACCCAAATATCAAAATCAAATTGGTGGTTACTTATCGGTATAACCCATGTCGAAATGACGTGAAAGAAAGACAGTTATAAAAAGTGCCATATTTATCTGCAACGACTAAATTGTCAAAAAGGTGCCAAATTTAGAAACATCAACGGAAAGAGTTAAGCCGATGTCACGCATCATCAGAGAAATACGAATTTTGAAAAGATCATCCCGTTGATTTACAAACTAGAACATTTATTGTTGTACGAACAATATTCTCTAAGAAACATAATCCAAGAAATTTATGCACCAGAATTACAAACACATAAAGATGGCATTGGATTGGACAAAAAAGGACAGTAAGAGAAACAAGTAAGTATCCTGAGAAAATTCCATGTGATTTCATCAAGAAATTCATTGAATTTCTTGTGAAATGGAGAGTTCTAGTGGTTCTATGAAGAGGCAAAAGGGAGAAACAAGCAACCGAAAAGGTAAAAAATAAAAAACAGAGGAAACGAGTGTAGAAACCCAAGTAGAAGAGAGAAAATTAAATTAGGATTTGTTAGACCAATTACTTGGTTCCACCCCTAAACCCAAAAGGTCTGCAAAATGGAAGTTGGAAGACAACTATGATGATGTGTACACAACCATCAGAGGCTTTGAGTTATTTATGTTCCACTATCATAGGCTTGAAGAACTTGAGCCAATTTGCAACCCGTGGAAATTAAACTTGGGAAAACTAGTTGTTCCCAATGTTTATGTGTTGAACACAATGTACCACTAAGAGGTGGGTGAATCAGTGGTTCCTAAAATATTTTCTTGTTAAACCAAGCTTTGAGTATCACTTAACAAACTAAACACTAAGGAATCAAATCGGTAAGATTTGTGAGGATATCAAAAGAGGAAAACACACAAATGCATAACCCACAACACCCAATGTACAAGGAAAACCCAATATGGGAAAAAATTCAGTGAGAAATGTTGTTCGAGTCTACTACTCCAATTCAGCCTCACAATGAAATAATAGGTTACAATGATTTAGGGCACAAAGTCAAGGAGCACCAACCCAAGGAGCACCAACCCTTGCACCAAGCACCAACTCGGTGTAATACAATGAAAGACAATTTTAATGCAATTATAGCACCTAGTTGCAAATGAGTTCTACAACACCTGATCAACTGATGTCTGCCAGTTACCAACTTGCTCTATTTCACCAGTCCTTCTACTGCTGGTTATCAGATTGCTCTCTCTAATCTCTTACAGATTACTCTTTTCCTCTCTTCTCTTTCTCAGAACCTCACCCTACATATACCACACTTGGATGCCTTCCTAATCATTCAATCTCTACTGGTACACTTGACTGTTAAGACTATAAAAGTTCACTAGTTACTTTGTCTCTACTAGTTAGAAACTCTAATTGGTTTAGCTTGCTAACTCCACACTCTAGCTCTCTATGAAAGGAAATCTTAGACAAATAGTCTCTCTTCTTTCTCAAGCTCTCTTTTCTCTCACAAATATCATTTAGCATCATCCTCTTTAGTCTTGAGTTCACATATTTATATTTGAGGGTTCTCAACAAAAGCAACATTTACATGATGGTGTGCTAGGGTTTTCCTCCACCAACTCAATTCACATCAAATCTGATTGGATATGATTTTCTAGAATGATGGTCTGCATCACATCAATCAACAAAACCATCTCCTTGCCTTCCAATGTGCATTTTCTATTTTCAGATGTCTGCAACATGCTTTTTGACATTGCTCTGTCAAACACCATTAATGGCTTGGTTGTTTCCTTTAGCCAACAAGCACAATGATCAGATCATCCTACAAGATTAGTTCAATCACCTTGCCACTTTGTCTCTCTTTAGCTGCAACATCTTGCCATCATCCCATGATTTTTGGGCTCTCCATTAATGTCGATCTACTAATCGAGTACCACGTCGATGAACACATCATGAACCTCTGCGTGCTTTCCACCTAGTATCCACCTCTCATTCTTGTCGACCTTCACCTATGCTAGACTACAAATTTGGTTTGGCATAATCTTCAGACTGCTATGTCGGTCTGACCTAACCAAGACTCACTACCAGTTCAACTCACCTTACCGGTATGATCTAATTGTTGGCATTCTGATGCAATTTTGTATGACCGGTAAAAGATATGGTTGTCATTTTCGGCAATATCATCTCCTTAGTCTTCACAATCCATAGGGAGTGAGTAAACTAGGCAGTGAGTAAGCCGGCAGGCCGTGAGTGAATCGGCAAGCAATAGCCTGATAGGCAGTAAGTAAATTGGTAGGTAGTAAGTAAACTGGCAAGCAGTAGACCGACAAGCAATGAGAAGATTGACAAGTAGTAAGGAGATCGGGTAGCAGTGAGTAAATTGACAAGGAAGATGTCCACTGGCTAAGCAAAGAGAAAACCGGTATATAGGAAGAAATCGGCTAGACAGGTTTTGATCGGTACACTGAAAGAGTCGGTAACTGACAAACTGGTAACATTCAGTTACAACTAGCTAAATTAGGAGTCTTCTCTTAGTCAACCGACAAACTTATCAACATGTTCGACTATATTGATAGAGATTCCTACATGATTTCAGAAGCGCATTTCAAGGCCCGACAACAAAATTTTGAAAGGTATGTTTTGGAGGGAAAAGTTGGTGATAGACTAAAGGGTTTATAAATACACATATCTCATTCTTGAGATGGTTGTTGTTAAGGTGAATGAAGTCAATGTGAAAGTTGACACAGGGGGAGTTTTAGGGTTTTCAGAGCCGAGTGACAGAGGATCGGTAGAGTGGGGGTTTCACCGAGTAGTGACTCAAGTGATAGAGGACCGACAGTGTAGAATTCAAAGTACCAACAAATTGGCAAAAGGAAGAGTTGTGGAGAACAAGCACAACCGATGCAAACCTAGAGTGATACTTAGTTGTGATCTGATCACACTAATGTGTAGCTTTTTGTATCTGATCATCTATCTGTTGAATACTGATAACTACAACTTAAATCCCTTAACTGGGTGGACTTTAAGAGGTCCCATTGTATAAATCCCTTAACCAGGTAACATCTTTATTGATGTTCTAAGTCCTTTTACTAGGCTACATTTAACAGGGTAAAGGCACTAACCTACCTTGATCAAAATACCTTAACCGGGTGGCACCTAATTGGTGTATTTGTAATCTCCTAACAGGGATGGCTCTTCACTGGGTGTACTCCAAAAGAGTACAAATTTTGTGAGTTCCTACTCACACCGTGGTTTTTCTCGCTATTGGGTTTCCACGAGATAAATCTGTGTGTCTTTGTGTATTTTTTCATGTATGCTTAATCTTATATAGTAAATGTTTACATTGGTGAATGGTTAATTAGTTCATTCTTAAAGTAAAAGTATCATTTAGTAAAAACTGGTAATGTACTGATTCACCCCTCCCCTCTCAGTATCGATTGGGACTAACAATTGGTATCAAAGCTCAGTTCCTCTGAAGTGAAGCTTGATAGATTGAGGATAAAGATCATGGAAGAGTATCGGTATCAGAAGCAAATTGATGAAGCCAATGAAATCATTGCTCAGCTGAAAGAGAGACTAAGAAAATCTCTTTACAAAAAGGAAGGAATTAACTCAATAGCTAAATGGGAGTCAAGATATTATAGATCAACTCTTTGAATAGAGTGGATCTGAAGAAGTTGAACAAGTAGTCTCAGAACTCATGGAAAAGAACAAGAAGTTGACCGAATAAATCACACATCTCAAAAGAGAACATGAAGGTTAGGCCCTGAGAATGACTGTGATATTGGAAGCTAGTAGAAGTGCTGATGAAAGAAAGAGAGAGATAGAAGAGGGTCTGTCAAAAGCTAAAAGAGCTAGGAGACATGTTGAAGATGCCCTAAGAGAAAATTATGCAATCATGATTGAGAAAGATGAAGATATTTGAGTTCTCACTCAAGAAAATGAATACATACATAAACTACTGAATGACAATGCAGAAGAAAAGGAGAGAAAGATGAAAGAGATTGAACAATTCAAGAGTGAATTGAAAATTGAAAATGAGAGAAATGAGAAGCTAAGAAAATTCAATGAAAGCTCTGAGAAGGTAGATAGACAGTTGAAGGCTCAGAGAAGAACAAACGATACAACCAGTCTTGGTTACCCCAGTTCAGGTCCTATGGAAACTGGAGAATCATCTAAATCCAAAAGGATGAAGGATGATAAAAGAAATCACTCAAAGGCAAGAGGTATGAAGTCTTCCAAATTCTCTTGTAATCATTGTGGAAAATCGGGTCATAAGACCAATGACTGTGTTGAACACTATATCTGAAAATAAAAATATATAAAAAATGTATGTTTTCATAAGCATGAAAACTAAAAGATGTTTCGGCCAGCAAACTGTATCGAGCACTTCAAAAGATGTTTCATCGAAAAGAGGTACGTAAAGCGCCATACAAAAGTATTTTGACAAAAAGTTACCTTCGATGAATACAAAGAACCGCTCATCGATACCCCAAGTTTCATCGAAAAGGTAAAAGCAAAAAGCAAAAAGGGGCAAAAGGTGATTTCGAATGGATATCATTACCAAAGAAACTCATAAAGCATTCATCGAAATGCAAGTTTTCATCGATGAACATGATGTCAAACAAAGGCAAAGTTGTTTCATCGATAAAGAGGGATATCGATGAAAACAGGATATCGATGAACATACATAGGCCTTCACCGAAGTAAGAAACTCATCGAAGGAATGATTTCGATGGAAATTGCAAGTGACTTATCGAAAAAGGGGTCTATCGATGAAAGAATGATTTCGATGAGTCTTAAAAGCGGCTTCTCGACATGAGCTATTCACCAAAACAATAGTATCGAAGAAAATGAGCTTTCGATGGAAGATTTAAACACTCGGCCGAAGACAAGGGTTTCATCGATAACTTGAAATATGAGCACTTTGAGCGAACTGTACTTCCCACGAAAGAGTTAAAGGCCCAATTGAAGAGTGTCACATCTACAATTAAGTTTAAACACTTGAGTAGCCATTGTAGATGCAGAACATTAACTGTGCACAAGTTGCCCATACGATTACAGTTGAACTGAGTGAATTTTCGTAAGAACCAGATCGATGCTAAAAGACTGAGAATTGCGAAGAACTTGCGGAGACTTGCGAACGATAACCAGAAGAGCTGAGCATTCCTCCAAGTAAGTGTTGTCCCTTGTATTTGCTGTAATTATGGAACCTTCATCTTCTTCTTCTAAAAAGAGTAGGAAAGGAAAAGAGCTGAACCCTGAAGAGAAGCCCAAGAGACAAAAGAAAGAAGGGAGAGCTCTGACTCAGGATTTGTTAGACTAGTGTCCCTCATCTAGTGTAAGGTCCAAAAAGATCAAAAGTGAGGAAGAAGGATTAGAGGATAGATTCGAAAATCTAGGAGACATTTGGACTGAAATCAGAGGACATGAGTTGTTTTTGTTTAGCTACAAAAGAAGGGATGCTCCTGAACCCATAAGTAATCTATGGAACAAGAACTTAGGCAAATTGGTAGTCCCAAATGTGTTTGTAGATGTAGAATTGATGAAATCTCTGGTAGATTGCTACAATCCAAGAACCAAAACCATATGTGATTACAGAGGGAATACATTAGTAGTAATTAACAAACAGACTATTGATATGGTGTTTGATTTGGACTGGGAGGTGGAGGAGAGTATCGATATGAAGAAACTTTCACAAGAATTCTTTAGTTTGGAAAATATCTATAGAACTTGGAGACTACCTATTCACAGGCCAAAAGTGGGTGGGTCATTTGTTCCGTTCAACAAAGATGACAAGGTGTTGTTTGATGTCAACCATTTTCATCCTTATTTTAAATACACCTACTATGCTGCAGCTCAAGTATTAGGCCTAGAGGCTCATCCGCTCATGGATATTGGGGTTATGGTTCTGTGTGCTGATTTCCAGTCAAAAGACCCTAGGTCATTTGATTTTGCCACTTATATTGCGGATGCTTTAAATCATGGATTGGAAAAGTTGAAAGGGGACCTTGTGAATGTTCATTTTTCATTGTATTCCTTGTTAATGCATATCATTCTTTATTGTGGACAAGAGATTAATTTCTGGTCAGATGATTTCTGCATTCGATCCTATGATAAAAATGGTTTGAAGAAGCCAGTTCAGTTATGGGTATCTGCATGGGACCAGAGGTTCATGAACAACCATAACTGGCACTTTCAAGAATACTTTGTGAAACCTCTTAGTGCAGCTTTTGGGCAACACAGGGATTACACTTTGTCTCCCGAAATCAAAAGATTCCTCAGACCAAAGGACTTCTCTCGAGAATCACAGATTGATCATAATTTGGGTGATTGGTATTGCCATAACAACCACACAAAAATCAGGGTATTTGGATATGAAGGAAAACCCCACATGCTCCCAATTACAGTGCCAAACAGGGTGGCTAGCTTAGAGATTATAAGACAATTGTCTATTGCCAGTGCTAAACACTTAACTGATTTTGGCAAACAATCTATTGTTCTAGGTTTATTGGTTTTCTCTGATTTCATTGTCAAAAGTTCAAAAAGTTATCATTTGCTTCAGAATAAATTAGACTATTATGGTATGACTCTGGGTGAGCCTAGGGAAAACTTCGATCCTGAAGGATATATAAGAGCTGCCAGAGCATCACAAAAACTCAAAGCTGGAATACATGTGGCCAAAATGCCAGATGACCTGATTAAGAACCTTGAAAGAGAGGAGGCCAAAGCCTTGAGAGAAAAGAGTGAGTTAGTTTGGGAGGCCTACAAATGGAAAAGGGCAAGGGGAATGATAGATGGAGACCTAATTGGAAATCTCCAAGATCCTCTGGAAGTGGCTAAAAGGCTGCTTCAACATGAAGCAGAAATCATGCATAGAGTGCCTTCGCAATTCCTTCATTTCATTAATACTGAGAAGGATAGTCAGCCCCTAGCCCACATGTCACCAAAATCGACTGCAAGTAGTATCCCTGCTGATTCTCCTAGAGAAGATTATCCTCCTGGTTTCGAAGCAGAAATGAACATGGACACTAGTGAAATTAACATCAAGGATGTTGTTGATATAAGAATGACTGAGCATGAGGATTTCGTTGCTGATAATGGATTCGCCTCTTCTAGGGAATTCCTCTCATTTTTGTACCAATACAAAGGAGCTCATGTAAAACGAAGCATGGCTGGAAGACCAGAGGAGGAACAGATGAAGAGATTGCAGGATGAGATTGATGTCCTCATGAAAGACATGACTCCTGAGAAAGGGAGGAAATTATTAAAAGAGGCCGGTGTAATCATTTTCTCTGGTTGGGATATAAATTCAGCACTTTTATTTGATGGCTTCCTGAAGAAGCAAGATTTGAATCAACAGGTGATGCCTCAGGAGATAGACAAATTGTTCTTAGGCTCTGGATATGATCCAGACAAGAAAGCTCTCCTACAATGGGCATTATATCCAAAGGGGAAGAGGCCTATCATTGTGGACATTGAAGAAACCTTTGGGCACCTCATGGTTCATTAGGTTGGAAAAACTGACCCTAGGGTCACTGCAAAACTCAACTTGGATGTTGCCAGATTGAACCTGGACCAGACAGAGTTTTTGGTCAGAGAGAACGTCACATATAAGGGGTTATATGAAAAATCTAAAGAGGAGAATCAAAAGCTGCAAGAAAAAGTATTGCAACTAGAGACAGGGACTCCTATCAGCGAATACACCTCATACCCCATAGGACGTAGCTTGGATGATGTCTCTGATGCTCTGTACTGGAAGTATCAAGCAGAGAAAGCCAATAAACGCGCAGAAGGTATCCAACAAAGGATGGACAAACTGGTCAATGACATCATAGGACATCGGTTTAACAGCATGCTCTTATAGATTGAACCATATTGGAAAGTATACAATGGAACGATAAAAGCGTTAACAGAGCATGAGAGGTTAAAAGCACGACTAAATGAAGTACTAAACAATGTTGATGCCATGACACCAGAGGAAAAGGCCGAGGGGACTGCGTATATGGAAAATCATGTCAAACTTGAAGATACGCTGAAAAGAGACCTAAAGGAATTGGATGATGAGAAACCCGTTGGAATGCCCTCCGTTTACAAAGAAGGAGAAGTGATATCCCTGGAGGATTTGCGAAAAGAGCTCGCCAGCGTCAAGGATTGGGCCTTGTCAGAGATAGATCGAAGTAAGGATATGGCCCCTACTGTCAAGCAGATAATATTCAAGTATCTGTCGCTGGGAGATGAATTGAAGAAACAAACTCCTCGAATCAAAACCTTCAAAGACGATGATTACATCCATCATTTGGGGCTCCTAAATCTCTTTTTGCTTAAGTTTAGAAATATTCAAATTAACGATTAACATTATGAAAAGTCGTGTCTCTTCGTGAAAAGCCTTCATCCTCATATATATATGAGAATGATTTTTGTAATGTAAGGGGATAGGGATTAGATAAGATGAAGATAGTGATAGATGACAGCCTGTAAGTCTTCTGTATACAAACTATAATAGAATACAAATTTTGATCAACTATTTCTCTGCATATGTGTTGTGGATCATTTCATTTTCTTTTGGCAATCGTCTGTGATATTGTCTGATAAGACAAGGTTATTCATGTTCTTAAGATTAGATCTATGTTTTATATTATAATGTTGCAACAAAAGTTTTGCTTGCGGATTGTGATTGTCCCTTGCAAAGCTTAATTGACTAGTCCCTTAAGGGTAGGGTTAAATTCACTCAATCAGCATATGATATAGGCATTCATTTGGTTCCAAAAGAAATAATAACTGACAGGTTCATAAAGGGATGAATTAAAAAACTGTCTCAGAGGTTCGCACCATAAGTCCTAAAGAAAAGTGTAATGACTCTGTAACCCAAATAGCGAAGAAGGCACTGGCTAAATTACAAGTTGCACCCATCATTTCATTCATAATTGATTATTTTAATAAGCAATAGGAGTAATTAAGAAACATAAAGCAAACAAACAACAATCTTGAACTCATCTGCTATATCTCCATTCAAGGAACTCATGCCATTTCAAGATCAGGATATATTAGATTAGGATGATAAATCTGCTATAAAAAGCACTGGTAATTGGAGACATTCAGTGAATAGGTATACCCGCCTAGGTCCTGTAGAGCCTAAAGTGAGAGAGTTAGCAACCAAACAGGTTCACTCTATATGTTGGCCAAGTCAATTGGAGGGTTTGATCATAGGAGTTGGCATTTCCTTAGAACCTATCCAATCTGTTGATTTGAGACCCAACAGATTGGCCACTCTGCTGGGGAGAATTATTAAGACTCTACTGGGGAGAATTATTAAGACTCTGCTGTGGGAGAGAACTCAGAAGAAAAAAAAAATTTAACACATATCCTCTAGGAAAGAGGTGGCGACTCTGAAATAAGAATATCAATGCATGGAACAAGATCGGTTACAAAAGGACAATCTTTATCCCAATTAGATTTCTCTCAATGAAAGAACAAAAATAAAGAACCCATGAATGATTCCATGAGAGAAAGATACAACCAGTATAAACATGAAAGTAGCCAACATTCGCCCTTAAGAGAACAAGATGGAACAACAACTTCAAGCCCGGTGAATGAGGATTTGGTTGCAGCATATAAAGCTCAAAAGGGGCGATGCCAAATTCCCCCTGGTTTTGAAAATCACGAAGCACGGTCCAGACAATACACACCACCTCCATCAGGATCAAGTATGGCAGACCTTGCAGATAGATTTACAGATTTAACTAGACAAATGATGGAGGCAGCTGCTAAGATGAGAGATTCAGGAAGGACTCAGGAATGTTTGGAGCTGTGTGCTAAGTTGGGCATAAATGTTGGTGAGGATGACTTTAATAAAGATGTAAACAACTACAAGAAAACATATGCTGAAGGAGTGGGTAAAACAAAGGGTAATGATTTCAAAGCTTATGAGAATCCCTTGTTTGGTAGCAGAAGGGATGATCGTGTGCAATCAAGTGCACCACCAGTCCAACAAAGTTCACATACTCATAATCAGTACCCACCCCCTGGTCAATTTTATAACCAACGTCCACCCCCTACTCAGTTTCAATATCAACACCAGAATCAATACCCTCTTCCTTATCAAAATCAAATACCCTTATATGGTAATGTGAACCAAAACTTTGGGAATCCTCATGGAGGGCATGGACTAATAAATATGGAGCAAATGAGGCAATTTGATTTTTCAGGAATGATAGTGTACCCATATCCTATCCCAAATGAAATCAGGACAGCGATACCAAAGTTCACAGGAAGTAATGCAGTTTCAGGTGAGGCTCACTGTAAAGCTTTTGATGCAGTAATTGAGGATTTTGGGTTACCATATGAAGATGTCAAGATCAGGTTGTTTATGCAATCATTAATAGAAGATGCAAGAGATTGGTTTAGGACATTGCCTGACGCATCCATTAGAGATCTTGCAGGATTCAAAGATTTGTTCCTTGAGCAGTATGGAGACCATAACAGCCCTGAGTTTGCTTTGCACGAAATCATTAGTATTGTAGCATAAGAATTAGGATTCATCAAAATAAGTAGATCAATCAAAACACAAAACATGATAACATAATCAAAGGAATACTCATGAAATGAACCTAATTCCAAAGCACATTCAATAGAGGTATGGAAACAAAGCATTCAACAGAAAACATTATGCAAACCAGATTCAAGATTGAATACTCCTTCCATGCGGCTCCATTGTTGTTCTTTCCTCTTCAATAATTTTGTGGATCTCACCTACAAGTGCTCACACAATTGAAAGCAAAAAGGCTCAAGAGTACTAGAAACGAAGGTTCGGTAAAAATTCGAGATTCATGAAGGATTTGATTGAAGAAAACATCCAATTTATAGAAGAATTGGATAAATGAGCAAATTAGTATGAAAGAGATTTGAATAGAAATTCAAATCAATAATAGCAAAATTATGACATATCCATGACAAATTGCTATGCAAGGCTTATGACAATTCATGACAAATTTCTATGTCAAGAATTTATGACATTTTATGACAAATTCATGACAAATTCTATGACACATTTCTATGTCAAGAATTTTATGACAATATATGACATTTTATGACAAATTTCTATGTCATTGCCATAAATTTAGGAAAAAAAATAGGAGAAAATTGAATTTAAGAATTAAGAAATTAGGAAATTAGAGAATTAGTGAATTAATCAATAATTTTTCATTTATTAATTAATTCACAAAGAGGAATAATTAGACAATTAAATGAAGATTTAATTGTAATAAGGAAACTTAGGATAAATAAGTAATTTATTTAATCCTAAAGGAAGAAATGACAAATTAGGTTAAATGATTGAATCATGAAACCCTAGAAGACGAATTAGAAATGCGAGGATGATAATTAGGTCTATAATTGACTTGATCATGTTTTGATTTGATAAATGACCAATGCGACAAAATGATTGAGAAAATGCGCCAATTAACGAGGAACAATGACAAATTGATCCAAATTGTCATAATTGAGACAGACAACGATCGATGACAAATCAGTCGCAAAATGACAAAATTGACAAGTGGACAAGGATCGACAACAAAATGGATTGCAAGATGACAAGATTGAAAATAACCACGATCGATGACAAATCGATCGCAAAATGACAAGATTGAACATGACAACGATCGATGACAAATCGATCGTTAAAATGACAAGATTGAAGGATTGATGATGATAAGATTGATGATAAGATTGATAAGAGGACAAAACCCTAATTAGGATTGACGATGTCCAAAATGATGACAAATAAGCATGCTCATTGATGCAATAAGATAAAATCGATCAAAATCATGACTGGATAATGTTGTTGACAAGACCAAATTCGAGGACGAGATGATTGAAGAATGTAGAAGAATGACTCGATGCTCGCAAATGATAAAAATCAAGTGCGTGACATAGGAGAAATGTTAATGCGACGCAAAAACCTAAAATGAGGCAATGCGCAATTGTTAAAGTATGACCTCGCAAGCGTTGACCATTTTTGGGTGTCTACAAGTATAAAGAAGGAGCAAAATGAATCAGTGATAGATTTTAACAAAAGATTTAACAGGGTTTTAAACAAAATACCCAACAGGATGAAACTAGTACCTGAGGTGAGCATTCTGTATTATATCAATGCTTATGACAGTAAAACAAACTATGAGCTAAGAACCAGAAATCCTAGAGACCTCCGGGATGTTATGAAAGATGCCATTGTTATAGAAAACAACAGAAAGGCTACTGGTAAAGTGGGAAAGAGAGAGGATGCAAGGTTATACAATCCTAGAGCACCCAAGGATAATAGAGATGAAGATAAGCTTGACAAAGTTTTAAATGCCCTTTATCTGTAAGAGTAAACAAAACAGAGAAGCAGCAATACTATCGTCCTGAGAGACCTAGACTACATGACATGCCTTATAACACCACATGGAAGGATGGAAAACTAGTAGACAGGAACCACAGAGACAATCAACAAATTCCAGATCCTTTAAAAAGAACAGTAAATTATACTCAAGACGATGACATGTGGTGTTATGCTTGCAGTATGCCACACGCTTCTTCTTTGTGTGCAGTAGCAAAAGGATTACAAGAAGAAGAGGATAGCTATGAAGAACATGTGGATGATTCAACTGTTAATATGATATCATTTAGTCAGGAAGGAAGGTCAGATTCCATGAATATTGATCAATGCTCTGTCTTGCCTGTGACCACCAGCAAAAATGAAAGTGTTAAGCTCAGAATCCCTACTGAGGAAGAAAAAAGAAGAATTACAGCTTATGCCATTGCACAAGCAAAAAGGACTTATGATTTAAGGAATAGGGTAGTGAATCCAGAGCAAGGTAAACCTACTAGTCTTTTTATGAAAGAAACTGATGAGACACTCAAGCGAATAAACAAAGGAGCTATGACTAAGGAGGTTGTACCAAAAAATAATAAGAAGGGTCCTAATGTTCAAAAGGAAGAAACAGTAAAACTCCCTTCATCACAACACTCTACCTCATTTGATATCTCAACTGCATTAACACAATTAAAAGTTTCTGTTCCATTGATGGAAATAATGAGGTTTCCTGAGTATAGAGAAAAAACTTTGGAGATAATTTCAGGTGTCCAAGAAGAAAAGACTAATGAACAGAAACAAGAGGTCCCAACAAGTGACAACAATGAACAAATGGCTCCAGTTATATACTTAGGGTCCACTCTAACTAAAAAACCAACACAAGTAGACCCATTTTATCTCACTTTGGTGATAAACAACAAAAGGGTGAAGAATTGTATGATCGATTCAGGGGCAGCCATAAATGTCATGCCTGTTGGGGTGATGAAAGAACTAGGATTGGAAGTTGATACTACCTTTGGGAAATGCTATGCCATGGACAATAGATCAGTCCCAGTGGTTGGTGTCATGAAGGATGTAGAGTTCAGATTAGCAGCCTGTCCAGAAGCATCATATAAAACAGATATCATAGTGGTAGATGTTCCTCCAAATTATGGAATGTTATTGTCTAGACAATGGTCGAATATGATTGGTGGATATGTGTAGCTGGATTTGTCATATGCTACGATTCCAATAAATGGATAGGAAATAAAAATTGACAGGGAACCTCGGTCCACATATATCATAGAAGACATGGAAGAAGCAGTGAACCAAGTATGTTTTTTACAAACTGACATGGACAACTTCCAGGTACAGTTGACAAAACCTAAATTTAAAGAGTGGATCCCCATTGAGTCATGTCTAACTGAAAAGGATGGTCAGATATGGAAAATGTTTTTTGATGGGTCTTGTAGCAAAGAAGGTAGTGGGGCTGGAATCCTTTTTATCTCACCCATAGGGGAAACTTACAAATATTCTTTCAAGTTGTTATTTGAATGTACAAATAACATTGCTGAATATGAAGCTCTACTCACTGGTCTTAACATAGCAGTCAAACATGGGATCAAATTGCTAAGTGTCTTTGGTGATTCAGAATTAATAGTCTCACAAGTAAAGGAAAGATATGCCTCAAAACACTTAAGACTAAAACAATACAGGAATGCTGTGTGGGATACCATGGAGCTTTTTGATGCTTTTCAGATAACCTAGATAGATAGGTCAAAAAACATCATGGCAGATTTTTTAGCAAATATTGCATTAAAAGGCAATGATATAACACTGACTGGGATATCTGAAGTGGAAGTGAAAGTAAGACCATCTGTTCCTGACAACTTGTATAATTGGCAAGTGTTTCAAGATGATGCAGATCTGTTGAACTTCTTATAGTGTATTGATCATTATCAGACTCAAGCTATAAATTTTAATGACTTTGTGGAGAAAACTGAAGGTAAGGAAACTTTATTTGGACATGAAATTATACAACTAAAATCAAATAAATTACCAAGAGGCCTAGTAGCATTAGAAAGAACCTTTAATGCTCAAGATGTTATTGAAACCAAAGGGTCAGCTGTTAAAGAGAATGATATTGAACAAATCAATCTAGGAAGCAAAGAAGCCCCCAAAAATGTTTTTATTGGAAAAAAATTAACTCCTACTATGAGGCAACAATTGATAATATTGCTAAAAAGATACAAACATGTGTTTGCATGGTCTTATGAAGATCTCAAAGCTTACAGGGAAGATCTCTTTCAACATGAGATACCACTTAAACCAGAAGCTAAGCCATTCAGGCAAAAGCAGAGACCTATTAATCCTACATTGTTACCAAAAATGAGGGAAGAAATTATAAAGATGAAAGACACAAGAATAATTGAGCCATGCATATATTCCACATGGGTTTCTAACTTGGTACCAGTCAGGAAGAAAAATGGGGATATTAGATTATGTGTAGACTTTAGAAATTTGAATATATCATCTCTAAAGGATAACTATCCATTGCCAAATATGGATAACATGCTGCAAAGGGTAACAGGGTGTGAGCTGCTGTCTATGATGGATGGATTTTCAGGTTACAATCAGGTGAAAGTTAGAGAAACTGAGAAATATAAGATAGCCTTCACAACCCCATGGGGCACTTATGTTTATGCACGAATGTCGTTTGGATTGACCAATGCTGGAGCTACTTTTCAAAGGGCAATGGATGTGGCTTTTGCAGAATTGATTGATGTAATCATGGTGGTATACCAAGACGATCTGACTGCATACTCAAAGAAAGCTGATGATCACTGTGAACACCTTGAGAAGATATTTAAAAGAGCCTTAGAATATGGAATTTCCTTGAATCCCAAGAAATGCCACTTTGGTGTTGAAGAGGGAAAACTACTTGGACACATAGTATCCAAGGAGGGGGTGAGAATTGACCCTGAAAGAGTAGCAGCTATCAATGAGGTTCCCATCCCTCGAACTATCAAAGCCATTCAATCATTCTTGGGACAAATTAATTTTGTGAGAAGGTTCATTTTGAATTTTGCAGACATAATAAAACCTATAGTAAGGATGTTGAAGAAAGAGGCCCAAATTGACTGGACTGAAGAGGCAATTGATTCTTTTGTGGCAATCAAAAGAGCAATTTCTGAGGCACCAGTACTAATTTCCCCAGATTTTGGTAAACCATTTATGATATTCTCATTCACCTCTTGTCACACTATAGCAGCAGTGTTGTTACAGAAAAATTCAGAAGGGTATGAGCAGCCCATTGCATACTTTAGCAAGTCTTTGAGCCCTTCAGAAGTAAAATATGAACTGAATGAAAAGCAAGCCTATGCTTTGGTCAAAGCAGTGAAACAATTTAGACCATACTTAGTGGGGGCTGAAGTTATAGCTTATGTCCCGAATGCAGCAGTAAAAGATATCTTCAGACAGACTGAGGTCACGGGCAAAAGATGCAAATGGATCAATTAGATACAAGAATTTAACATTGAACTCAAAATTTCACAGGTTATCAAAGGACAAGGGCTGGCCAAACTCATGATAGGAACTGAAATTGAGGAGTCTGGTGTGAATCAGGTTGGATGGGAAGAAGCTAACTTCAGTATTGAAAGAACATCATGGTACACCGATATCATATACTATCTCAAGCATTTGAAATGTCCAGATGGCATGATTGATAATCAGAAGAGAGCTCTGAAGCTAAAATCAGCAAGATATGTAATTATCAATGGGGACCTATATTGGAAAAATAGAGATGGGATATTGTTATTATGTCTAGACAACTACCAGGCAGACAAAGTTCTTCATGAAATGCATGATGGGGTTTGTGGTGGCCATTTCTCGGCTAAGACTACAACACATAAAATATTGAGAGCTGGATATTATTGGCCATTTGTCTTCAATGATTCTTATAGATATGTCAGAAAGTGTGAAACTTGTCAGAAGTTTTCAAATAAAACAAAGTATCAAGGATCACTCCCACTGAGACCAATGTTGGCTGAGGAACCATTTCAACAGTGGGGAATAGACTTTATAGGGGAAATATCAGAAAGGTCCAGTGGAGGACACAGATGGATATTGGTTGCTACAGACTATTTTACCAAATGGGTGGAGGCAATACCTACCAGACAGGCCACTAGTAAGGTGGTGATAAAATTCTTAATGGAGAACATTATTACTAGATTCGGTGTTCCTGCAAGGATCATCTCAAATAATGGCATGTCCTTCAGATCAGAGGAATTCAACACTTTTTGTGAAGAATATGGCATTAAGATATCATATTCTTCTCCTTACCACCCCCAGGGGAATGGGCAAGCTGAATCAAGCAACAAGAATATCCTAAAGATCATTAAAAAGATGCTGGGACAGAACAAAAAAGCATGGGATTCGAAGTTGAATCTTGCACTATGGGCAGACAGGATAACTGTGAAAAAATCTACAGGAAAGTCTCCATTTGAACTGGTTTATGGCAAAAGGGCCAGACTACCTTTGGATAACCTCTTACCTGTACACAGATTTATGATTCAAGAAGAGATAGATGTTGAAGATCCATCACAAGAAAGAATAATGCAGTTGGTAGAACTTGATGAAGTCAGGGCAGAAGCTCAAAAGCAGAATATCAGGATTCAAAATCAAATGAAGAGATTATATGACAAGAGGACATCAAACAGAAAATTTTGTGTAGGTGATTGGGTTTTAATGTGGAATGTCAGGAGTCAAGACAAAGGCAAGCATGGTAAATTTGAAGCCCTGTGGATCGGCCCATATGTGATTATAGACAAAAAAGGGGAGGATTCCTATTTGCTTCAAAACGCAACAGGAGAGGTCCAAGAATTGCCGGTGCATGGGCAATTCGTAAAAAGCTTCTTTTCTTGAACATTCTGTATCACATGTACAGTAGATTAGGGTCCATTTCCATTGTAAATACCATCATATGTTTGCGCTAACCAGAGATTCTGAATTCTTGAAGACATATTCAATATACCTCCATCTTCAGTCAGAGCCGCTGTTGAACACTATATTTGAAAATAAAAATATATAAAAAATGTATGTTTTCATAAGCATGAAGACTAAAAGATGTTTCGGCCAGCAAACTGTATCGAGCACTTCAAAAGATGTTTCATCGAAAGAATATTTTCATCGAAAAGAGGTACGTAAAGCACCATACAAAAGTATTTCGACAAAAAGTTACCTTCGATGAATACAAAGAACCGCTCATCGATACCCCAAGTTTCATCGAAAAGGTAAAAGCAAAAAGCAAAAAGGGGCAAAAGGTGATTTCGAAGGGATATCATTACCGAAGAAACTCATAAAGCATTCATTGAAATGCAAGTTTTCATCGATGAACATGATGTCGAACAAAGGCAAAGTTGTTTCATCGATAAAGAGGGATATCGATGAAAAAAGGATATCGATGAACATACATAGGCCTTCACCGAATAAAGAAACTCATCGAAGGAATGATTTCGATGGAAATTGCAAGTGACTTATCGAAAAAGGGGTCTATTGATGAAAGAATGATTTCAATGAGTCTTAAAAGCGGCTTCTCGACATGAGCTATTCACCGAAACAATAGTATCAAAGTAAATGAGCTTTCGATGGAAGATTTAAACACTCGGCCGAAGACAAGGGTTTCATCAATAACTTGAAATATGAGCACTTTGAGCGAACTGTACTTCCCGCGAAAGAGTTAAAGGCCCAATTGAAGAGTGTCACATCTGCAATTAAGTTTAAACACTTGAGTAGCCATTGTAGATGCAGAACATTAACTGTGCACAAGTTGCCCATACAATTACAGTTGAACTGAGTGAATTTTCGTAAGAACCAGATCGATGCTAAAAGACTGAGAATTGCGAAGAACTTGCGGAGACTTGCGAACAATAACCAGAAGAGCTGAGCATTCCTCCAAGTAAGTGTTGTCCCTCGTATTTGCTATAATTATGGAACCTTCGTCTTCTTCTTCTAAAATGAGTAGGAAAGGAAAAGAGCTGAACCCTGAAGAGAAGCCCAAGAGACAAAAGAAAGAAGGGAGAGCTCTGACTCAAGATTTGTTAGACCAGTGTCCCTCATCTAGTGTAAGGTCCAAAAAGATCAAAAGTGAGGAAGAAGGATTAGAGGATAGATTCGAAAATCTAGGAGACATTTGGACTGAAATCAGAGGACATGAGTTGTTTTTGTTTAGCTACAAAAGAAGGGATGCTCCTGAACCCATAAGTAATCTATGGAAGAAGAACTTAGGTGAATTGGTAGTCCCAAATGTGTTTGTAGATGTAGAATTGATGAAAGCTCTGGTAGATTGCTACAATCCAAGAACCAAAACCATATGTGATTATAAAGGGAATACATTAGTAGTAATTAACAAACAGACTATTGATATGGTGTTTGATTTGGACTGGGAGGTGGAGGAGAGTATCGATATGAAGAAACTTTCACAAGAATTCTTTAGTTTGGAAAATATCTATAGAACTTGGAGACTACCTATTCACAGGCCAAAAGTGGGTGGGTCATTTGTTCCGTTCAGCAAAGATGACAAGGTGCCGTTTGATGTCAACCATTTTCATCCTTATTTTAAATACACCTACTATGCTGCAGCTCAAGTATTAGGCCTAGAGGCTCATCCGCTCATGGATATTGGGGTTATGGTTCTGTGTGCTGATTTACAGTCAAAAGACCCTAGGTCATTTGATTTTGCCACTTATATTGCGGATGCTTTAAATCATGGATTGGAAAAGTTGAAAGGGGACCTTGTGAATGTTCATTTTTCATTGTATTCCTTGTTAATGCATATCATTCTTTATTGTGGACAAGAGATTAATTTCTGGTCAGATGATTTCTGCATTCGATCCTATGATAAAAATGGTTTGAAGAAGCCAGTTCAGTTATGGGTATCTGCATGGGACCAGAGGTTCATGAACAACCAGTACTGGCACTTTCAAGAATACTTTGTGAAACCTCTTAGTGCAGCTTTTGGGCAACACAGGGATTACACTTTGTCTCCCAAAATCAAAAGATTCCTCAGACCAAAGGACTTCTCTCCAGAATCACAGATCGATCATCATTGGGGTGATTGGTATTGCCATAACAACCACACAGAAATCAGGGTATTTGGATATGAAGGAAAACCCCACATGCTCCCAATTACAGTGCCAAACAGGGTGGCTAGCTTGGAGATTATAAGACAATTGTCTATTGCCAGTGCTAAACACTTAACTGATTTCGGCAAACAATCTATTGTTCCAGGTTTATTGGTTTTCTCTGATTTCATTGTCAAAAGTTCAAAAAGTTATCATTTGCTTCAGAATAAATTAGACTATTATGGTATGACTCTGGGTGAGCCTAGGGAAAACTTCGATCCTGAAGGATATATAAGAGCTGCCAGAGCATCACAAAAACTCAAAGCTGGAATACATGTGGCCAAAATGCCAGATGACCTGATTAAGAACCTTGAAAGAGAGGAGGCCAAAGCCTTGAGAGAAAAGAGTGAGTTAGTTTGGGAGGCCTACAAATGGAAAAGGGCAAGGGGAATGATAGATGGAGACCTAATTGGAAATCTCCAAGATCCTCTGGAAGTGGCTAAAAGGCTGCTTCAACATGAAGCAGAAATCATGCATAGAGTGCCTTCGCAATTCCTTCATTTCATTAATACTAAGAAGGACAGTCAGCCCCTAGCCCACATGTCACCAAAATCGACTGCAAGTAGTATCCCTGTTGATTCTCCTAGAGAAGATTATCCTCCTGGTTTTGAAGTAGAAATGAACATGGACACTGGTGAAATTAACATCAAGGATGTTGTTGATATAAGAATGACTGAGCATAAGGATTTCGTTGCTGATGATGGATTCGCCTCTTCCAGGGAATTCCTCTCATTTTTGTACCAATACAAAGGAGCTCATGTAAAACGAAGCATGGCTGGAAGACCAGAGGAGGAACAGATGAAGAGATTGCAGGATGAGATTGATGTCCTCATGAAAGACATGACTCCTAAGAAAGGGAGGAAATTATTAAAAGAGGCCGGTGTAATCGTTTTCTCCAGTTGGGATATAAATTCAGCACTTTTATTTGATGGCTTCCTGAAGAAGCAAGATTTGAATCAACAGGTGATGCCTCAGGAGATAGACAAATTGTTCTTAGGCTCTGGATATGATGCAAACAAGAAAGCTCTCCTACAATGGGCATTATATCCAAAGGGGAAAAGGCCTATCATTGTGGACATTGAAGAAACCTTTGGGCACCTCATGGTTCATCAGGTTGGAAAAACTGACCCTAGGGTCACTGCAAAACTCAACTTGGATGTTGCCAGATTGAACCTGGACTAGACAGAGTTTTTGGTCAGAGAGAACATCACATATAAGGGGTTATATGAAAAATCTAAAGAGGAGAATCAAAAGTTGCAAGCAAAAGTATTGCAACTAGAGACAGGGACTCCTATCAGCGAATACACCTCATACCCCGCGGGACGTAGCTTGGATGATGTCTTTGATGCTCTGTACTGGAAGTATCAAGCAGAGAAAGCCAATAAACGCGCAGAAGGTATCCAACAAAGGATGGACAAACAGGTCAATGACATCATAGGACATCGGTTTAACACCATGCTCTTACAGATTGAACCATATTGGAAAGTATACAATGGAACGATAAAAGCATTAACAGAGCATGAGAGGTTAAAAGCACGACTACATGAAGTACTAAACAATGTCGATGCCATGACACCAGAGGAGAAGGCCGAGGGGACTGCGTATATGGAAAATCATGTCAAACTTGAAGATATGCTGAAAAGAGACCTAAAGGAATTGGATGATGAGAAACCCATTGGAATGCCCTCCGTTTACAAAGAAGGAGAAGTGATATCCCTGGAGGATTTGCGAAAAGAGCTCGCCAGCGTCAAGGATTGGGCCTTGTCAGAGATAGATCAAAGTAAGGATATGGCCCCTACTGTCAACCAGATAATATTCAAGTATCTGTCGCTGGGAGACGAATTGAAGAAACAAACTCCTCAAATCAAAACCTTCAAAGACGATGATTACATCCATCATTTGGGGCTCCTAAATCTCTTTTTGCTTAAGTTTAGAAATATTCAAATTAATGATTAATATTGTGAAAAGTCGTGTCTCTTCGTGAAAAGCCTTCATCCTCATATATATATGAGAATGATTTTTGTAATGTAAGGGGATAGGGATTAGATAAGATGAAGATAGCGATAGATGACAGCATGTAAGTCTTCTGTATACAAACTATAATAGAATACAAATTTTGATCAACTATTTCTCTGCATATGTGTTGTGGATCATTTCATTTTCTTTTGGCAATCGTCTGTGATATTGTCTGATAAGACAAGGTTATTCATGTTCTTAAGATCAGATCTATGTTTTATATTATAATGTTGCAACAAAAGTTTTGCTTGCGGATTGTGATTGTCCCTTGCAAAGCTTAATTGACTGGTCCCTTAAGGGTAGGGTTAAATTCACTCAATCAGCATATGATATAAGCATTCATTTGGTTCCAAAAGAAATAATAACTGACAGGTTCATAAAGGGATGAATTAAAAAATTGTCTCACAGGTTCGCACCATAAGTCCTAAAGAAAAGTGTAATGACTCTGTAACCCAAACAACGAAGAAGGCACTGGCTAAATTACAAGTTGCACCCATCATTTCATTCATAATTGATTATTTTAATAAGCAATAGGAGTAATTAAGAAACATAAAGCAAACAAACAACAATCTTGAACTCATCTGCTATATCTCCATTCAAGGAACTCATGCCATTTCAAGATCAGGATATATTAGATTAGGATGATAAATCTGCTATAAAAAGCACTGGTAATTGGAGACATTCAGTGAATAGGTATACCCGCCTAGGTCCAGCAGAACCTTTTCTATATGTTGGCCAAGTCAATTGGAGGGTTTGATCATAGGAGTTGGAATTTCCTTAGAACCTATCCAATCTATTGATTTGAGACCCAACAGACTGTAGGAATAAACCAGTTAATCAAAAGAAGAATTTCACTTTTGATGGTTACTCCTATTACTACTTATCAAATTGCCATTAGTTTTTATATTCAAAGTCATACTATACATTCTAGTTGGTTAGCACTATTGAATCATGCAGTCGGTATATACATAGAGAAGCCGGTATGCATAGTCTAGTCAGTTACAGAAGAAAGCAGTTACAGAACACAGTATACACCAAGTTGTCTACCGAGTATCTTTTTGAGACTATCGAGCAGTAAAGATGACACACCGAGTTGACATACACCGAGTGAAATGTGTTACCGGATACATTGAACCTGGACATGCATATGAAAACGTGTTACAAGATTGAGGCACATCTAACCATTATTACATTGGAAATTGCACCAGAAGATTGTGTATGATTACAAGGACAATTTAACCAATGAAATTTTTTGTTTAGTTATTCATTTGAGGAATCTTGTTTGTAAGATCGAAGCAATGAATCAGATCACCATTTTAAGAGATCTTTTTATACAACATGAGTTAAGAGCAAGGTGTGTGCATGTATGTATGAAGGAAGACTGTTACAGAGACATAGAGGTCACCGAGAAGGTTTTCAGAGAACAGTCAAAGAACATAGTAAACAGAAGGGTTTACCGAGTTACTATATGGGTTACTGAGGTATGCTATAAGCAAGGTAATCTTATTTTGAGCACATAGAATCTGCTATAACATTTCAGATGTAAATTTGCAGATATTTGTAATGATTTTATTGTAATATTGTGAAGATTAAAAGAGAAACCTTTAATAGGGTAAAAGACTCTAATCAAGTCTATAAATTATAAAACCTCTAACCAGGTGCAGCATTCAGAATAAATGTTGTAAAATCCTTTAGCAAGGTAGATCTAATAGATCTTGTTATTCCTAACAGGGTAAGCTATCAGAAATAGCTAAATGTAGCTCTAGCTGAGCATTCTTTATTATTACAATAGTGAAGTTGTGGGTGCCATCCCCACCGCAGTTTTTCTCTCTAACCAAGAGTTTCTGCGTAACCAAAATATATGCATTATAGACTGAATCATGTGTGATTGTTATCTATCTGTTTTAACTTTATTTTATGTTACTGCACTATTCTGTTTATGCATAACAATAAGGTTATTATTCAAGAAAAATTTTGGAGTACTGATTCACCCCTCCCCTCTCAGTACATTAGCTTTCCATATTGGGCCTAACAATTGGTATCAGAGCTTGAATCTTGGAAAAGGGTTTAACTACATAAAGAGAAAGATCTTATCAATGGAAGGCTATAAACAATCTTGGAGGATTGTGTATCTGGAAGAAGAGCTAGATCATGCAAATCAAGTGATTGCAGACATGCAAAGGCAAATGCAAAAATCTCTGAAAGTAAGAAGAAGATTATATGATGACTTGTAGGATTCTCAAGAGTTAGTGGAACAAATTGAGACATCATCTGAGAACAATATATCTAAAGAAATTATTGGAGTATTGAAAGAAAAGAACAAAGCATTGGCTGATCAACTAAAAGCAATGAAAAGAGAACATGAACATTTTAGTACATAGATGACTGAAAATCTAGATGCATTGAGGATAGTTGAGGATAAAAAAAGAGATCTACAAAGAGAGAAACAACAACTTGAAATCTTAGTATCTGATAAGAATGATGAAATCATAAGGTTGACTAGGATTCAACAAAATATGACAGATCAACTAGGCTATGCACATCATGAAGCAATTCTAAAGAATGATGAGAATCAAGCATTGAAACTTGAAGTATCAAGGTTGACTGATGAACTTGAAACAGAGAAGAAATCCAAAGAAACACTAAAGAAGAGTTATGAAGCATCAAAAATGTTGGATGAGAAACTGAATACAAGAAGACCCAACAAAGATGCAGGACTCGGTTACAAAGGAAAAGAATCTACCGAGAAAGGAATTCATACTACCGAGAGAGGAGAATCATCAAAGCAAGCTGGAAACAAGAATAAAATCAAAAGGAAGAAGCCTATTTGCTACTACTGTGGAAATCAAGGTCATACTACCAACATATGCCAGATCAAAAAAGGTAAGCAACCGAATATCACTAAGTTAAATGATTATTGTTAC
This sequence comes from Cryptomeria japonica, assembly GCF_030272615.1. Lineage (NCBI taxonomy): Eukaryota > Viridiplantae > Streptophyta > Pinopsida > Cupressales > Cupressaceae > Cryptomeria > Cryptomeria japonica. The sequence goes on from NC_081415.1 coordinate 411,434,197, forward strand.
AATTGCAATAAATATGGTCACACATCTAATCAATGTAGGACAAAGTCTGTTAACAACTATCAGAAGGAAAAATTCAAAGGGTTTTGTAAAAACTGCAATAGATATGGACATAGTACCGAGAAGTGCTGGCTTAAGCAAAAGAACCACATGTGGCCTGCACACCGAGCAAACACTAGAGGTCAGCAAACTCACACAGATCCTTACCGACAATATGCAGCAGTACCATGAGATTACAATACAAGAATATGGTGTGAATGTTGTGGAAGATATGGACACATCAGTGCCAACTATTTTATAAGGTTTGGAATGAACAATCAAAGATCATGGAGAAATCCTGGTATGGCATGTTTTCATTGTCACAAAGTTGGACATATAGGTGGAGATTGCAGAGGTCAACCTAGAGGAGACACTGAAGAGATAAAAGAAAAATTCAAGATGATTTGGAAAAAGAAGGAAATCATGTCAGATGAAGAAAGCACCTATTCCAAATTAATCAAAAAAGGTATGAAGGGACTACATTCTCTAAAGGTTAAATCATAACAGTTCCTATTCTAGTATGTACAAAATTCAAAATCTGCATAGTTAAGATGCATTAGTAGGTTTGAAATTCTATCAAAAGTACTTTATAGGAAACCTATCAAGTCAGTGAATATAGGAAGCTTGTCAAGTCGGTAAATGAAGGAAATTTGGTTACTCGGTTAAAACGAAAGAAATGAGAGTAAATCGGTTAAAGGTAAACTGAGTGCATTTAATGTTTTGACCTAACCTGTATGGAGCCCGATAAGGTATTTTGTGTAGTTAAAGGTATTTTTGCAATCATTTTCATTCACCAAGTTTTCAAGAGAGAAGAGCAGAGCGAATCAAGGTGATCAAACTTCATTCAAAGTGAATCCAAGGTATTTACATCAAATCTCATCACACTGTTAAGCTGGTTTTTTGATCTTGTCTAATTGCTATTATCTATCGAGTGTGAAGCGTCTGTCATTTGTAAACCGTCAAACCCTAAGGATAGTTTGCTAGTTTTATCTAAAATTTACAAATGGCATCCAAGATCCAAGATCCCGTAGTTGTCAAGAATGTGGAGAAGCCCTCACTGAAATACACTTTGACTCCTAATGTTGCCTCTGAACCAGATGACAAAACTGCCTTTTCACTCATCCTGGATCGAGTCTTGTTAGTCGAAGATGTTAGATTCTTCACCAAATGCCATGTTGAAGAACTCAGTCATGTTGAGATAAAAGACACATATGATGAGCTATGTACTGATGGTAAAATGGATAGCAAGTATGAGCACTTCAAAATCAAGGGATTAACTGAAGCCCTAGCCTATCCCCGTGTGTTCAAACCCCAGTGGGTTAAGTTTATTTTAAGCAGAGTTCATGATGATTTCATGTGGCTAGAAGAGAAACCATTCAAAATCACTAAGGAAATCATTCATGTGATCACCAGATATCCTATCTATGACCATACACCAACACAGAAAATGATATCACAGAAGGAGTTAATCAATTTAACTGGAGTAGAATTTGATTATCAAGGACTGAAACTGAATAATGTCACTGATACAGAACTTAAATTTGCAATTAGAGTAATTGGTTACTATTTCTTCCAATCAGCAAGGGAAAACAGTGTACCATGTGCTGCAGTTGACTTAGCCTACAAAATAGTGAAAAAGAGAATGAAAGTAGATTTATGTGAAGTGTTATTGAAGAACTTGTTTGAGAACCTGAACACAATAAGGAAGCCAAAGAAGAACAACTCGACAAATATACTGAAGTTTGGTTCACTTCTTGTATGCATGTTTTTCTACTTTGAGAAGTTCTTTCCCTCAGTCGGTAAAGCAGTTTGGGAGCTACACCGACCTATCACCCATCAAATTAATGACTTTATCAAGAAATTGGGAGATAATTTTAATGATATCATGGATGACTACTTCAACAAATTTCAAGAAAAGATGCACAATAGGTACAGGATTCCACCATAGCTGGTAGAGAAATATAATAATGATATATGTTTTGAGGTAGACACCGATTACTGCTATGTGAATGCTGTAGAACCAAGGACTCAATATTTGCCACCAATGGGTTACAAGATTGACTATGATATCACACAACAGCAAATTGATGCATATCTCACACTGCCAAGGCATGCTACTGAACTAAGATATGGAACCTATGAAGAAGTTAAGGAAAAGGTAAAAATGAGCATTGTAGTACCTAAAGCTACAAGAAAGGCTACAAAGATGATAAAGGTTTTATCTGAGAAATTCAGAGAAGAATCCTCCTCTACACCTGTCAAAGGCACTCTTGCCATTACCAAAGAGGAATCTGAAG